>NC_080020.1:139078163-139378163 GCF_030020395.1 Manis pentadactyla
GATGCAGCCTAGACATAGGCATGTGGTATCATTGAACCACAGCTGGGAACAGGCCATTCTGTTTCCTTAGGAATGGAGATGGGAAGGCATGCACATGGAAACAGAAGGGAGTTGGAGATGTCATTTCTACTCCTCTGTGAAGGAGTTTTGCAATGCTTTCCTTTGAGTCATGATAGCATCTCCCCCTGTGGTTCTGTTGTGATGTACTCCCAGCCAACAAAATACCACTAGCCCAGAGGCTCCTGATGGGCTATCCCAGGCCACTGAGAGAATGAACAGTATCCTAATGAATGGTGCTCAGCTTCCACAGGGAGTGCAAATCATACTGAGATATCTGAGGGTGTAAGGATATATTCACTGCGTATTTAAATTCATGTTTCAAAGTAAAGAAAATAAGAGCTTACAAAGTCAACAAAGGCAAGAATTTACAAATAAAAACACCTTCATTTTCAAGAAAATACATGACAGCTCTGTAAGGTCTCCCTCAATTGATTTTCCATTCTGAGATTTTAATTTTTCTACAATCTGTTTTATAACTTCTCTTTTCACAGACAGAAAACTTCACTTCCTACTGTTCTTACAACGTTCCTAAGCACAATACACTGTGTGTCCAATTTGGCACAAGAAAACCATTTAGATCACGAGAGAAATCTCATTTCCTGTATGTTTGTACCTGCCTTCTCATTCAATCTCTAGGGCTGTGTGAATCAGATTCAACATCTGGTTCCAGAGTTTTCCTGACCTCTCTGTACCATATCTCTCCCTCCCACTGCTATGTGATCCCTTCACAAGGGTAGACTGTCAGGTCTACCTGACAGACATAGGGTACCCCAGGTTTTGTACACCAACCACTTCACAATTCTACACAGTGTTCCACCATCCCACACAGCCACCCACCATTCCCTGTGGCAGTCCACCACTGCACACTTCAGTACACCATTCCACACAGAAGTCAACGATTCCATACATGGTCCACCATTTCACACAGCACTTCACAGTTCCACACACAGTCCATCATTCCACACGGCAGCCCATTCTTCCACATGGCCCTCCACCATCACACACAGCTCTGCGTGTTCATCTATCATGTCTTGTTCATTAATGTGTAGAGGCCTGTCTTGTAAAGAGTGGAATTCCAGAGAGAGTTTGGGATGAAGATATTAGGAATGTATCATCTCTGCTTCTTGATATGGTTAGAGTTTGTTGTATTCCCGTATAGCATTAGGTTTCTTAAGGACGTGAGATCATTCCACATGTGTTTATAAAATTACAGCAGGAATTTAGGAAATTGCACTTACAGCCCTATACTAACTATTCCTGCCCACTTGGGCAGGACACTTAACCCAGGTTTTCATGAACCACTGAAGGGTAAAATGCTCCTGGAAGTCTGCACACCCTGCTTCTTACAAATGGAGCCATATCCTTTTCACCGTATGGCCATCCCTCTGCTGATCTGGGGGTGCCTGGGATGGGGTGAAACATATCTGAATCTCTATATTATAAGCCATAATTATGTCATGCTTATGGTTTGCTCTAGGAAAGAAACCAACATTTAGTTGAGCACCTACTATATGCATGTTCTGTGCTAGATGCTTTCCTCAAACTACAGACTCATGTGGTAAAGTATTTAGTATTCTCCAGATTGCACACAAAGAAATTCAAGATCAAAGCAGTTTACACAACTCATTCAAGGCTTCACCACTGAAATCTAGAAAATCTGACCCTTAAGCCCAGACCTGGTTCCAAAATCATAGTCATTTAAACTGAAATACATAGGGTACATCAAAATGATAATTCTCTTCCAACTAGTGTAAAAATATGTTTTGTTGCAGTTCAGAATGTTCCGAAGAATCCTTATTATCTATGAAATTTGAATTATAATATTTTTACACCAATACTAAGATTGTCCCTTCCGCTATATTAATCCTGAACACTTTAAAGAAATAAGTCTTTTACAGACCTGTCAATCTTTTTCTGTTAAAAGATCTAGCATTTCCTAATCCTGTGAATATGTAGAAATACATTATTTATGAAAGTGCTCAGTGTTGAAATTCATATTTAAAATTAATACAGTGTGTTGTGTGAGAAGTTACTGATTTCCTGCCTACTTCTATGAAATAGACCATAAACTCTTTCCTTAATTGTTGGCCTTTTTGCCAAGTAATTGGTTACATGACAATATGGCCTGAGCTTTAGGAACAAAAGAAAAATTCACATTCCCTGCTCTTTAGTCCACAAAAAATTCTCCTCCCTCTAATGTAAGAAATATCCATGATAATATGCTCATTTAAGTCCAGTCTGAGAGACACAGGAGGACATTATTAGTGACTATTTCCAGGTAGAGGGGGTTAAATTAGCTTCTTTAATATAGATAAACACATAAGCCAAGAAAGGGGAATCATTAGGCTTTTATTGGGTAATTATTTTTAGTGAATTGAAATATAAAAACAGAAACACAAGTCTTTATCTATCAGAATCATTATTTTTCATTTATTTTCAGATTTATAAAAATGATTCACTTTGTTATTCGATTATCAGCACTATTGATATCTTGGGCCATACAATCCTTTGGGGGCTAGCGAGTCTGTCCTGGGTTATAGGATATTCAGCGTCCTCTCTGTCTTCTGTCCCCCAGTCCCCTAGGAGCCAGGAGCACCCTCACTTCAGCTATGACAACCAAAGTTGTCTACAGATATTGCAATTGTCCCCTGAAAGGCAAAATTGTCCCCCATCCCACCCCAGCAGAGAACCACTATGTTAGGTTAAAACTGGCTCATAATACTGGGTATTCAGTATATGCCAGACACTGTTTTAAACACTTTGAGAATTATCTCACTTAATCAAAACAACCCAGCGAGGTGGTACTATTGTCATCCCCAATTTACAGGGAAGGGAACTGAGGCACAGAGAGATTGGTAATCAGAGCTTGTAAATGGTGAAGCCAAATGGGGAGGCTTTGAGCAAAGGCTATCTGATCACCAACTAAATTTTCCACCCTGACATTTGCAAACTGAAAAATCAGAATATGAAACTGAGTATAGTCTAGAAATTGCTAACATTTATAGAAAATAGGAAAGTATAGTAATCCACAGATTTGCAGAGAGGAGCAGTGGAGATAAGCTGGAAGCTGAGATCTTGTCTGGAGGGATCGGTATATCTGTGAGGACTGTTTGAGTATCCGTCTTTATACAGTTATATTATTTATATATTATGTACATATGTTTAATCATGTATATTACATATTATTTTATATATTGCTGTATAGACATATATTATTTAAATCATGCAAATGTATGACATTTGACAAACTAAAGCAAAAAAAAAGAGAGGAAAAAAAGCTAATATCTAGAAATGAAAAGTATAAAAATATCTAGAAAAGTATAAACCCAATAACGTGTCTTATTTGTACCATACCACTCAGAGAAGAGAAGAGTTCCAAATGCCATTTGGACACCAGCCTTTCATCTTTGGTAGAATGATTTAAAGGACAACAAATGAATCAAATTATTTTCAACCTCACTGGTTTTATCAAATATTAATAATTGTACCTGATTTTTAAAAATTATTTCATGTATTTTGGAAAAAACTGACAAACAAATACACTGATATTAGAAAACATGACATTTGGTTTAAGGGGAAACTAATATAAATATAAAATTCAAGGCATTAAAAATACTGCCAATTTAAATGCAAGTTGAAAAATACTACTTTCCATACACTGAAAGGTTTAAAGGCTATGACATCCAGTAGCAATGATCAGACCTTTCACTCAGAGCTTGGTTTCTAAATACCATTCCTCAGTACATGGAACCAGAGATCCTTGCAGAAATGGATAATTCTAGGTCTGAAGCAGACAATTTACAAAATGTACTTGGATGTCTTAGTGTGCAGATGCCAGCATATCAAAAGACACTGAAGCAAGATTGATGGAGTGACCAACAGCCAAATCAGAATGATTTTGTCACCAAAATGTATAATTACTGCAAGTGATTATTAAAAAATAAGTTGAAACCTTAGTATATGGGGTAAGTGAGAGACAGTGGAGGGAACGGGATGCATCTGGCCGCAGTGGGGTTCACTGGGACGCCCAGACCTTTCTGTGAAAAGTGATCATCAAAGGTAAGGAACCAAGCACAGGTCTTAACATGTTTATTTCCTTCTACCCCAGTTGATGAAGGCAAATTCTTTATAGAAGCATGGTACCTGATGCACTTGAAGAAGAATGGTAAATCATCATGCCATAGATGCCCCAAAAGCAACTGATGTAGGCAAAGCTTGCCAATGGATACCAAAACCATTACTTGGGAGTGGCTAATGCAAAAAATCCACTTACAATGCAGAGGTCAATCTGTATGACCTTCAAGATTGGTATCACTAAAAATGAAAGCACCTGGCATTGTGTGCCCAATGTGATGCAGTATGAAGCCCACAGCTGGTGAAGAGCTCCTGACAAAAGTGTCTAACCTGAATCTAATTGAGCCCTTGGCCATAGCTTACAGCTTATTATGGGAAAAGCAGACAATAGAGGCACAAGTTACATGACACCGTGTGCAAACACGAACACACAAGACACAGGAGGTTCCACACCTGGTTTGTGTCACTGGAAAGTCAGTGTTGGCAGAGGAAGCAGCGATAGTTCTAGATCAAGTGAGGCTAAAGTGGGCAATGAGGCATGAATCTTGATTGCATTTTTATTGAAAAAATATGCAGTCAGAGAATTGAGTTACGACTACAGGAATCTGGTCATGGACTAAGAGTACATAATAAGGAATTATTGTTAACTGATTGAAGTATAAAAATTTACGTTGGTATAACAAATAAAAGAGCTAATGAAAGACATATAACAATAATCATGATAGTTGTCTTTTACTCAGGTATGTTTGTATATACAGACATGGTTAACATTTTCCCATATTTGCTTTAGTAACTAAATATAGTTAGTGTGTAGTGCTGCCAGGGTGAATATAGTATTCTTTAGCTTTCTGTGTATTAGACTATCCTAACTAAATCTTATAATGTTTACTTATTTTACTTATCACTTTTGAGGGAGCGGAGAATGTGATCTGCAAATCCCATCACTGATTAGGCAGCTTCCTTACCCCTCGCGGTCAGGGAAAGGAGGGCTTCCCCTAGTTCCCCAGCCAAGCGGGCTGAGCAGGGAATGTCATCCTCACGTGAATCGTGACGCAGGTTCCGTGGTCCACGCTTCCAGCCTTTCTAAGCTAGCTCCCACCCTCACGCTTTCCCCACCCACTTTCCCTATCCACTGTGTTGACTCCAGGTTCAACTGAGTAACTGTGCTGTATCCCACAAGTGAGTATCCCACAGGCATGCCAGTTCAGCTGAAGAGACAACGCGACATAGGGAGGCTGTCATCTGTAGCTGATTCATGTGGGGCACATGGTGGGTGGGGTGGGGCACGGGGTGAGGTAGCAGGGAGCATAAAATTGTGCTTGTGGCCAGTTAGACAGGAGGCTTCCTGTGAAGGTTGCCCTGCACACAGGTCACGAGAAGCAGCAGGCATGAGGTCCCATTCTCTTGGGATGTGACAGGGCATGCTTAGGAGACAGGGATTTGTCTTTTTGGTGAATGGCTTGAAAAACCAACTGGGGCAAGAAGTTCACCATTCACAGTTGGCTCCCCGTGGAATTCAGATTTAAGTGAAAGGGAAAGGTGTTTTGCAGAATGGGGTGCTGCAGGGTTTGCTGTGGTGTGGGGAAAAGAATCACGGGAGGGAAGTCGGCAGCAAGTCTACTCGAATCCCACCTGGAGGTAAAGTCAGCCAACACGGCTCCCCGAATACCTGGCCGAGCAGACGGGAGAGTCTGGGGTGATCCTGGAGCTCCATCGTTGTGCTGGGGGTGACTGTGCTCGGTCCTCTCAAACCCCATAAAGTCATCAAGGAAGGAGGTGGGACCAAGGAAAGAAGAAGGAGAAGGCAAAGGGGGACAAGAGAAGGAGAGGAACTCAGTGTTTTTAACGAGCCAGGTTCTCAAATGCCTTCTCTCTGATTCGACCTTAGCCACGAGGAAAAGAGAACAGCTGAAAATGCAGGTACAAATCTAATAAATCACTTTCATGGTTCGCAATATGATGATTTGGTTTTAGGTGAAAAGAAATGTTAGGCAGGAAAAAAATAAAAACACTGTCTAAACCTGAAATCACTCCAAAAAAATAAAGTATTTAAGAAAAAGCAAACACGGTCTTTCCTCATATTCCTAATCTGTACTTTCTTATTAAAAATATATTGATAGTACTTTTCAGTTCAAAAAGTAGGATACTCACAGAGTAAGGATTTTAAAAACTTTCTGATTTCTATATGAAGAAACTAATAGCTTAAACATCAATTATTAAAAAATTTGCCCCCTGAAAATTCGACTGGAATAAATTTATACTGCAATAAATTAGTATCCTATATAAAGAGCAATGACCGAAATTCCACATAGAACTGCGTTTTGCTTGTTTGCTTGTTTTGTTCTGCTGTGTTTCAAAGAGCCTGCCTTGAGAGCTCTTGCTTTTGCTTGAATAATGATGATCTTTGGTGGAAAAACTGTGGAGTGAAATGACACTAAAAATGTGTACCTGGGAACAGCCCATTCTCAACTGCATTACGTTGTCTGTAAGAAAAGACTTTGGACCAATTTCCAAAGGCTGTTCTGAGTATTTAGGATTGCTTTGTAAACAGCTGGTTTTAAAAAATGGTGTCTGAGTGTAGGAAGCATAGCCAAGCCCCCCAGCTGAGAGCATCTTGGACCCCAGAAGGCTCCAGGACAGTGTCCGACCTCCAGGATTATGGCTTTCTCTTATTCTGCCTGCATCATGACAAGTGGGGAAGGGGACTGGCGGGGGTAGTGCGCTTGCCCGGGCTACAGTTGAGCTCAGTGGGACACACGCGTGTGTGTGAACACTCACACTCTCAGCTGGAAACAGCCGGCTCTCAGCAAGGAAACAGGCAGCCAATGTGAAGGACAATTTCCAAGTATACATTTCTCTTTCTGATATGGCCCTGGTTTTATTCCTGCAGCATAGTGACTTGGCCTTTGTAAACATGATAGAGCTCCAATTGTGCTCCATCCAATTAGCCCAACCTTTGCCCTGGTCATAAAACTTTATGCAAACTATTGCTCACAGGCTTTGCAGTCCATGGAAACAATGATAGGCTTATAACTCTTAAAGATTTTTTTGGCAAATTACTAATAAGAGCTCTTTTTTTTTTTTTCACAAGACCTTCAGCTGATGGAAAAGTAAAAAAACACAAGGACTGTAGTCTCATATAGGCAGTGATGATGACAGCCCCATTAATAACACGGATCATTAAAATTTATAAAAAGCTATTCTTAATATAGGATATAAATACATTTCTCCGGCAGAGCTATGAAATTTATAACCTTTTTATTGTCACCAGAGGACCTTCCCCCTGCTCTACCCCCGCCACTGTCTGCCCTCTATCATAAATCACTGTGTGGTTAATAACCTAGATTACAACTACCAGTTGCATTTACAGAATTAAATATTGACTATGTGAAAATGTTATTACATTTTTACTGATCGGAAGACCACAGAACAGCCCTGCAGGACATGTAGCTGGACAGAAATATCTGTGTAATCTTTGTTGGAAGTTGTCCTGGGACAGTCAGTAACAGCTGAGACAGTTCCGGGTAATGAAGAAGGAAAGGAGAGAATGCAGGCTCCTTCATTTTAACCAGACCAAACACATCAGAAAGAGGACATTGTGTTGAAGAATTGCACCTTATTTTCAATTTAGGAGGCTCCAGGCCAAATGCATGATAGAATCGTCAACCCTCAAATGTTGAAAAGCTGGAGTATTCACATGAAATAAAGCTTATTAAAAATATTGGTAGAAGTAAAACAAGAATCAGATATTGTACATTACTGAAATGGACACATCCCAATAACTTCTTTGAAGAGAACCATTGATTCTGAAATCTCTTAACATTTGAATGAGTTTTTTCCGTTCACATAAGAAAGAATCAGAGCAAAGCCTTTTGTCCCTAAAGAGTAAGACTTCCTATAGTCACAGTATGAGTTCTTAGTGTATGCAAATGATCAGGAAATGGTTTGATACCTCATGAATGGCTGATGACCCCAGATTGGGCAACTCAGTGGAATGACATACCTGGTTTGAAGACTGATTAATTACAATTTGATCAAGTTAATGAACACACACACACACACACACACCACTCAAAAATGACAAATAGACAATTGGATACACTTATGGCGGAGAAGGGAAATCAAAGTGAGTCTTCCAAGAATTAGAGCTGTATCCTGGCCTCTCTCCTTTCATCAGAAGTGTATGGCAAGGACTCATTATATTTTGTTGTGAAAAAAGTTCATACCACACCATTTATTTCTACCTTTTGTTTTCAATAATTGTCATTTTATTTCACTGAAAACACTAAGGTCAAGTATTTATTCTGGAAAGACCCTTTAAATGTTTGTCACTGTGAACAACATGCTTTAATAAATACATAAACTTAGAAGGTCTAATAAATTAATTTGTAGAGTTTTCAAATTTATAGCCTTGAAAGAAAACAGTAGTACATATTATTAAATTAAAGGAAATCAAATGCATCCTACCAAGAATTAGACAATAACCACCTCATAAAATGTAATATTCCAAGTATTTTGTAATTAGATACAAAAGAAATTAATGACCCTCACTGTACAGACCAGCTGGCTGCATAACCACATAGTGATGTGTGTGTGAATGTGTATGTGTGTGTTTGTGTAATAAAGAAAATAAATAATAATGCTACTGGTGTAGAAACAAAACCTTTAATAAAGAGAAAAGGAATAGATGCATAAGATTAAAGGTTAAATCTTGGCATATAAAATTTGAATTGGAAATATTAAGTCACTTTTTTTTTTTTTTACTTCAAGAAATACACATTTACAGCTCCTTTTATGGAAAAGACACAGATGTTATGCCAACTGGGCAGCGGTGAGCAGATGCAGTGCAGAGCTGTGTCCCCAGTACAGCCACCGAGGATCCTCGGAACAATGGCTGGTTCCAGGTAACTCAGTTGCAGGATGAGGCTGGGTTACCTTCTGTGCCAGAAACAAGGAAGCTTTCAGAGACTCGATGTTGATCAGAACAAGGGAAGGGTGAGGGCCCGGTTCCTTTTGGTCAATGATGGAAGACTCAGCTCCCCAGGGCAAGGCCGCACTCATCTCCTGTTATCTTGAAGGTTCTTAGAAAGGTTTTGGCCTCTGCTGCCCTCTGAAGATGTAATGGGCCACAGCTCTACATACAAAGCCCACTGCTTCTGATTTTACCATAGAGGCACATTCTTTGCCTGTTTGCTGAGCACAGATGTCCTTCCTCCTGGGATAGATGCCCATGAGAATAGGGGCAGCACGTGTCTGTGGTGTCTACTAGTCTTTCAGTTGCAAATAAAACTCCAATTCCACCTGGTTGAGGAGAGGAATGGGGAAGAAATTTCCAGCTCCTGAGCTGCATGGCGGCCTCACCATTTTGACTATGTGTCTGTCACACAGGCTGGAATCGCCCGGGCTTGGATCTTCATCTCTGCCCCCTGGATGGTGGTCCCATCCCACCCCCAGCTGACCAGGGGGTTCCCTCTGCAGCCCCAGCCCTCCTCCTGATGGCTTCACTGTCTCTCAGACCCCAGTGCAGGCTGTTTGCGTCTCCCGGGACCCGGCCTACACACCATGGGGATTGGTGGCAAGAGAAGCCCAGAGTCACAGGTGGGACCCCACCCACGGACCCTCCTGTCCTACAGGGCTCACAGAGGAAGCAGCAGGCCCCAGGGGCATGGGGGCTTTCAGGAGAGAAGGAACCACTGCGCTTGGCAAACCTGAGTCCCGAGAGTGGCAGCGACCATGAAGCAAGTGGGAAAGCAGAGCCCACATGCAGATAGTTCGGAGTGCCTCCAGATCCCATTGTCCCTGATGGAGAAGCTCCTCCAGGTTCCATTGTCTCTGATGGAGAAGCGTCTCTGGTCCCATTGTCTCTGATGGAGAAGCAGAACGTGGAGGGTTTTGAGAGTAAACTGAGATGCTTAGAAACTGAGATGCTTTGAAATAACTAAATATCCTTAGCAGGAAACCTCACAATTCCTAGAAACAAGCAACCACCACCACAAAAACTGCCCAGATGCAGGGTGTTCTGAGTGACCCACACTTATGGGGGCTCCCGGCCTGGGGGCCACGACGGCGGGAAAGGGGATTTTATGAAGAGCTTGCATCCAGTAAATTAGATCGTATCGTTCGATTTGCTTCTAACCATGATAGCTCTTCATCTAATGATTTTGACTAACAATTGGATTATTGCCTTTCTCTAAATTCAAAGTTAGATTTAAGTGACACCCAAAGGGGAAAAACAAATCTTGAACAGAGTGACAATGAAAAACAATTAGCTTGTAAATCAGCGTCTCTCTTTCTCTGTATCTCTCGCTCATACGTGCGCATTTTTCTTCACTTTAAAGCTGATTAACTGTATCTCCTTTCCTTTCCTCTCCATGAGTAACAGTTTAAAAATGAGATAGCTCTACAGGTCAATGTCATCATTTGTCTTAAAAATAAGGAAGTTTCAGCATTTAGATGGACTGGCGAGCACTGCCGCTCCCATTTTGGTGTTCCTCTCTTACCTCCTCTCGGCGTGTCCATCCCGCAGGAGACGGTGGACCCAGACTTGTTATGCACATTCTGTCACATCTCCACCTTTCTGCTTGAGAATTCCTTGCACTTGGCGCACACCACCCTTGAATTCTTTGGGCTCAGGTTATTTATATGTAAGACAGCTAAGCCACTATGTAGGCTTACAGTTGCCGTAAAAGTGCCTGGAGTCTAGGATGTGCTCAGTAAGTGTTACTCAAAGCCCCTGGAAGCAAAATTCCAGGAAAACTTGCTATGGAAGAGGTGGGTGGAGAAGGCAGGGCATGTTGCATAGTTGGTGTAGCCATAGTTGGGGATGCTTGGACTGGACCCTCCTGAGAAATTACCAGAACTGACACCTTACGTGTCCTTTCTCTGCACTTGTTTCCACAGACTCCTCTGAAAATAGATGAAATCAGTGCCATTTGTCCTCCTCCGTGACCCTGGAACTCCCCATACCCTCGCTGTAACCCAGAACAGTTGCTCTCTGAAGCTGTCCATGCACCCTCCTGGGGCATCAGCAGAGGGTCTTGCTCCCCTCCTACTTTGGTTCCCATTTCCCAGGCTTGGGTTTTCATTCCCTTGATCTGCGTACTTGTTTTGGTTGACCAGGTGCTCCACGCAGCTCTGCAGGAGGGCATGTGAGGAAATCTGTTACAATCTCGAATGTCTGAAAGTGTCTTTAACTTCCCTTCACACTTGATTACTGGCAGAACGGGATACAGAATTCTAGGTAAGAAGATCCCTCAGCCCCTTCTCATGCTCATTCTTAATCCACCAGGATCATTCTCTATCATCTCTCCCACTCCTGGAATATTTCAGAAGCTTCTAGGAACTTCTCTTTAGTCTCAGAATTCTGAAATTTTGTACAGTGCCTGTGTCCAAGGATTATTTGTTTTAATCATTCATTCTGCTTGGTGATCAATGACATCTTCATGTGGAATCTGAAATAATCCTGTAGTTTCTTTAATTTTTAAAATGTCCTATCCCCCATTTCTCTGGTGTGTCTTTGGTCAGTCAGACAATGAAACTCATGGATTGATTGTCTAATGTTCTCATCCTTTTTTCTCCCATTTTCCATCTCTTTGTGTTTTGTTCTAACATATCAAAGATTCTCTCAATTTTGTTTCCCATCGTTTTGTTTTTTTATATTTCCACATACATATGTATAATTTATGTTATATATAAACATAAACATATCTGCAGATTACATATACCTCACATGTACACATATTTATACATTACATATATTAATTTCCAAAAGCATTTTCTTGTTTCTGAAATGTTTATTTTTACAGCATCTGGATCTTAGTTTTAGAAGGAAACTCTCCTTTGAGTCACGTCCCTCCTGCACTGTCGCTGTTTACACTGTGTTCCTTTTATCTCTGTTTGTTCTGGTCTCTGCTTCCTTTGAAGGTTTGGTGCCCCTTGGCTCTGCATTCATAGTCGAGAGGACGGCATGAACAAGTCTTGCCAGGCTCTGGGTGGGGGTGCAGTTGGCTGACTGGTGGTTTGATTTTGAGGTATTGGAGAATAGATGAGTCTGCCTTACCAGGAACATCCAGATGTCAGCATCTGTGTGTCTTTTCTCCTATTTTAACAGAAAGGGACCATCAGTGTCTTCTGGGAAAGGACATGGAACTTGGGTTGCTGGTGGAGAAGAGACAGCAGGCCACATGGTTTGGGATGCAAACTTCCACTGACTTGTCTGTTTGGGGTCAGTTCTTGTGTCCTGGTGCCTAGACAGTGATGCTCAGTGGCAGCCCACCCAGTGGTCCCAGATAGCCCCCTCCGTGTTGCCTGGGTGGGGAATGGTGGCTCCTGATGTTATATGCATGCAGAATCCTGGGGGTGAAGATACTCCTTTAAAAGATGGGTACACTTTTCCAGGACCCTCTGCATGTTGCCTGACCCCACCAGGCTTCAAAGCAAGAAATGAAGACCACCGGACAGCTGTCCCTCCCACTCACAGCCAGGGAGTCCCAGCTCACCCTTGTGAGTGCTGTTACTTCCCATTTGTGACAGACGGTAATTTTCAAAGACAGCCACAACCATATCCCTCATGCCAATGCTCATCTTTGGCCAACCCCCCAAGGACTAGGTGGGCTGTAATTCTCTTCCCTTGAATCTGACCTATGCACGTTTCTAACTAAGAAAATGTAGCAGATGAGATGCTGCATGAATTTCAAGCCTAGGTCAAAAGAGTTGATGCATCTTTAGCCTTGTTAGCAAAAGAGTGACCTCTGCAGCCCAGAGGTACAGATAAGAAGTCTGATTATCTAGAGGCTGCCAAGTGGGGTGGAAACAAGGAAAATAGGCAGAGGCCATGTAGATGTGGTCCAAATGATGGGTGTAGCTAAGGTGCCAGCTGACATCCAGTATCAAGCAACACAGTGTAAGGAATGGGTGGTCATTTGGCCCCCAGCCTTCGTCACCCTGAACTTTCAGACCATCCCAGCTCAGGCCTGGGCATCATGGAGCAGAGGCAAGCTGTCCCTTCCCAGATTTCCAGAGCAAAATAAGATGGCTGCGGTTTCACAGCAGCACAGGGTAGTAGTGAGGCAGCCATCGTAGCTGGTACACACCTGTTCCCTTCCCCCCCTTCTCCAATACTTGTTGACTTTGTCTCCATCTTCCTGAGTTTTCACCTTATTATATTACTGTGAAAGGGGAGGGAGTAAAGGAAACACCTTGTGTTCAATCTGCCCCGCGAATCCATCCATTCACTTCCACCTCCTCAGAGTATATGGTGCATTAGTTCATCTATATCTGAGGTCAAAACTATTTGTTAAACAAAGGATAAAAGAAAAAAACAATTGCCTGTTGTGGTTATTAAGTTTAAATCCTCCTTTGATAGCCTATCCTATATGAAGTAATGGAAACTGCATTTTTTGTTTAGTCCATGAGCAGTTTGTTGAGGGTGACTGTCCTCTCATTAGAAAAAGCCTTTTGGGAAATTTCGTGAAATGTATCCATTCCTCTGAGCTTTATTATCTGGCCCAAGACATTCATAAGCCAAATGGAGCTGCTCCCTTTTGCCGATCCCTGTAAAGTTTCCCCATCCCTGTAATGACAGAAAATGGCCCAGCACAGACACTGGCATGGGCTCTGCGCAACTGCCTTGACTGATGAGGCCCGGCAACTGACAGACATGGCCAAGCCATCTATATTAATTGTGAAGACTGACAGCAGGGAACGGTGTGGACTGTGTTTGCTGTTCTGTGATCTGTTTTACAGAGTATGCACAGCCATGACCTTACACCCAGGTATTAACTTACAGGCTGGGAGAATGTGGCCCATATTAAGTTATGCCAAGTGTTTGATTCAAGTAATACATTACAAGGGATTTACACCCTTTCCTAAAATGCATGTCAAAGTAGCATCTTTTCTCTGTATCATAAAGTTTCACCTAGTACTGCACTTAATGAAGTAGAAAAGTATACAGAATCCCATCAGGACCGCACAGGTATGATAACACTAAATAAAGATAAATAAATATGCACATGGACCAGAATCAATGTATTTGGAAAAGGAATTCCACAGATGTGGCATTTTAATTGCTTATGTCTTGATCTACATGTATAAGCTGTATGTGTAAACACTTTTAATAGAGTGCAGAATGCTGGCTTTCTGGTGTGTTTTTTCCTGATTACCTAGACTTATGTATTTTATGTTAAAGTTATTTTTACACTTATTTGCAAAACAAATGTGCATTTGTGGGGACAGAATGTTGTCTTCTCATGTATACAGTTAATGCACCATCTGCATGATCATGAAGTGGGTTCAGTACAGTTTAATCTTTTTTTCCCAAGGACTGTCTTCAATCTTCTTTGGCAAGGAGCATTCTGAGAATGCATTTTCTAAAATGAGCCCCAATTCCTCATCCAAACCCTGAAAGTAAAGTCTTTAAAATTTGTAGCTCAAAAGAAATCCTTCTCCTATATTAAAAAGGAATACAAATTTGGCTCTAAGAATTTGCCAGGGAAACTTTTTCTCATGTACAATGCATTCATTTAACCATGTTCTGCCTAACATTTTTGATTGCCAGAAGCCCTTATATGTTTTATATGCTAACCTACTTGACTACAGCCCGAGGAAGAGAATATCGGTCAATTCATGAGTTTTTCTCTTTCCAGCTTCTGAGATGTTTTGGGAGCGGTTTCACCCATGCAGGAGCAGGGCAGCCGGAGGCCCAAAGCAAAGAGACCTGCACTCCATCCACCCCCACAGCGGCCTGGACAACTTCCTGTAAATCAAGAATTACATGAATGTTCAGAGGTAGGGCGCCCCCTCTCTCTCCTGTCTCCCCAAATCAAAGGAGCTCCAGTTATACTTGAAATTTCTTTGTGACTCCAGGGAGAAGATGCAAACCTTCCTAACATCAGGAAAAATAATTTCTGCTGACCTGAGAGACAGAAATAATACGACCTGAAATAAAGCTTTATGTACAGTGCTAAATCTCCCTGACCACTTTTTCAACCCATGACGTGGTGTTTAAGACTCGTCGCAGCTGAAAATACAACAGAAAACAGCCGGAACCCAGTTCAAGGCCCCCCGGGTCCCTCGGCGATTTCCTCGGGAGTTTGTGAAGACGTGGTTAGATGCGGCTCCCTGCACAGTCCCCTCTGAGCTGAGACAGCGAGTGCGGGAAGAGAGGACCCATCTCGGGATGAAGCGCAGGAATGTCATGTGGAGCCGTGGCACGTCCGAGCAGCACAGACATCTCGGCATCTCCCCCGGGCTGTATTTGTGCGCAGTTGGGAAATCCGGTAGTCCAAGAAATGTTGTAGTGTAACGAAAGAACAACATGAATGAAATTCTCTGTTTCTCTCTCTCTTTCTGCTGGAATGGAAGCTCAGCCATCTGCCCTCACCGGTGACAGCATGCTGCTTATTCAAATGAGGAGCCGGACACAAAGGTGGCTTCAGTGGGCCCCGGGGGCTTGTTCCCCCAGCAGGGGCCCCCCACTTTGTTCAGGCTTTTAAACTCTACCAGGGGCGGGAGGGGGTTGATGTTCAGAGCACAGAAAGGACGCAGTGTCGCCTAATGTATGCGTCTTTCCTGCGGAATCCTAATGGCGCTGCGCTGGGGAGAATTTACACAAACCTTATAGGAATTAAAAAGAGACATTTATTTCATTCAGAGAGTGCAGTGACTTCCACATCTTGCGCCGCTCCCCACCCCGGGCTCTGAAAGGGACTCTCATTGTGCGGCAAGAAAGCTCCGGTGCAGCGCGGGGACATTTCCAAGGCAGCCGGGCGCGCCTAGCAACTGGGCCGCGCCTCCCGGGCCCCCGGGCCTCCGCGGTGGACCGGCTTCATGTGCCCGCCGCCCCGTGTTTGTGTGGCCTCCATAATAAGGCTGTTGTGGCTTCCCTCTGCTCTTGTTGTCCGCATTTAGGATTGTGTCACTCTGCGCAGTTCAAAGTGGGGGCCGGTGAAAGGAGGCAGTCACTTCATTAATGGTCTGTGAACAGAACCTGCAAGCTGCCTCCGCCTCCGTGGGTGCTGGGTGCGGGGCGATCCCTGTGGCCCTGAGGGTCCCAAGATATGCGGCCGAGTGTGCAAATGCCCAGGGTGCTTGCAGGCTCCTGTCCAGGGAGTGGGGCGCTTCCAAAGGGCCATTTTAAAAAATGAAAATGAGGGTCAACTTTGTAACCCTCCTGCCGGTTGGGTTAGGTTTCTCAAGGCAGAATTCAGAGTGCGGACCAAGGGGTGTGTACAGAGGGCACGGCGTGGCCCGGTGGCCCAACAGCCCCGGACACCGGGAGCCTTAGGTCTCCTGCCCCGCCTGGCCCGCTCCTCGCTGCTGGGCTGGCAGCCAGGCCCGCCAGGACCCCAGGCTCCTCCTCTGTGGGGAGGTGGCAGTTGCCCTGGCATGGGGAAGGGTCTGGGAGCTGGAAGTCGAGGAGCATTTTTCTAATTGTTCTATCAAGCTGTTTCTTTCCACACTTTTCAGCTGTTCCTGTGAATGCATCCAGTGCTGTGGAAGGTCAGAAGGTGTTAACCTTTTGCTTTTAGTCACTGGGGACTGCAGTTCCCTGAGTTCATTATTCTCGGGACCTAACTGTGCAGAGAGGGGAGCGTCCTGTCAGCTCTGCATGGGACCGAGGAGGGCCGTGGGAGGAACTCGGAGCAGGTGACACCACGGAGGAGAGCTGACTGGCACAGGTATCTGAGTCGCCGGCTATGGAAGGACAGAGTGCAGGAGAGTGGGAGCAGGGAAGCATCAGGGACTGGGAGGGCAGGGGACTCAGGTATGCGGGTGTAGTTTCAAACCACAGCCAGGAGTGTGCCTTCCAGGGATATCCCCGTGTCTGCACAAAGGACCACCATGTTCCCAGGGACAGGCCAGAGGACTGTGCAGAGCCAGCCCAGCCCCTGCCTCGCTCCTCAGCCCTTAGCCTGTACCAGGAACTGCCAGCCGGGAAGGGTAGCTGCTTGCTTCTGGTCCTCCCTGTGGCCCCGTGCACCCTTGTGCACCCCTCTCAGCCACAACTGCTGGTTCTTGCTTCCAAATGCGGTGCCCAGGTGAGCTCCGGGGCTCATACCTTGTGAAAAGTGCAGGAAGCCGCTCTCTGACATGGAAGGCCTGATGGGGGTCCTCACCGCTTGGCACTGATGCAGATCGCGGGCCTGTGTGTGAGGACAGCAGGTCTCCATGAACACTGGGCTCACAGCGTCCTTCGCCAGAGCAACCCCGGCTCTGGGAGGGACGCATCCCCTGGGGCCAGGAGCTCTCCTGGCCCTCTGCCTTTCCTGCCATCTCTGAAAGGAACCGACGCCTAGTCACTCTCCCCGCAGGCAGCCTGTGTCGAGGACCCACAGGCTTAGACAATACGAAAGTAGGATTATAACCCAGCTCTCTGCAGATGTGCTTGGTGCCAGCCTTCTGTTCTGGGCTATTTGACCACAGCGGGCTCACTGAGGCTCTGTTCCAAGGCCTGTTCATCCAGGTGTGACTCATCCATCTACTGGTGTGCATGTGAGGTGGGCGTTAGGCTGCTAATGACAGTGGCACACTTACAAGTGGTTATGGGAAGTTACCCAGAAATAAATGTGTCCCAGTGTTTTGAATGTGATATGGATACCATCTCAGTATCCTAGGTCTCCACATTACCTCCATGTGAGTGTTCTTTCCATGAAGTTTCCTTGAACGCTGAGTGTGGAGACAGAGTACTCAGCATGCACCTGTAACCGTGATCTGATTTATGGTGGGAAATAACATCTGGCATTTATTGAACTCCCACCATGAGCCAGACACTCTGCTAAGTGCCTGCCACCATGAGCTCATCTTTCCCAAACCATAATGACCACGTCCCGCCTCTACTCAGGGGGTTGGGGGAGTCCTGAGGTTGGGCTCACAGAAAGTCAGCCTGGGTGCCCTGGGCATTCTACGTCCTCTCTCAGCTACAGAGCAGGATATAGGTGACTGTTCATGTGCCTCCTGGGAAGACTGGGTCCTGTGCTCCATCCCTTTCCCAAGATCACACCCTCAGTGGGTCTCAGTGGGCTAGAGGTCATGAGGTCATTTGCAGCCAGCACGCCTGCACCATGACAGGCCCAGGATCCCAAGCTGTCCCAGGTCCCGCTCTGAGAAGACTGGACAGAGAGCAAGGGAAGGCAGAGCCTGGATGCTGGGGAAGTCCCGACGAACCCACCCTGACCAAGTCCCTGGGCGTTTCTCACTCAGTCATTCATGCATCTGTTTTTCTCCTTGTAGGGCACCATGCCCTGAGCCAGCACCATAGGTATGAGACCTTGTAGTCACATATCTTGCCTTTGGGAATGCACAGTCTGGTTGAGTGTGGAGGTGTTTTCTCAAGGCTCAGAGGCCAGGGTAACTCTGCATTCTGAACTAGAAAGTCTTTTAAACCATGTGATCTTCAGGATTGACTTACCCCATTGCATTTCTCCACCCGCATGGGTAATGTGGAACCAGCATGTCAGCAGCACCGCTCACTGGTACAGAGGAAAGAATGGAGCAAACCCCAGGAACAGGCCTGGAAGAGGTGATCCCTCTGCACTGTGGCCTGCTCCTGATTGAGTCGGATCTGGAAAAAGTCAGGTGCTGCTCCTCACAAGGGAAACGCCCAGGCCGGCCATGTGGCACTGTAGGCCGGAGGACTCAGGGCTTTTCCTTAACACGCCACACCTGTGGGCTTCCGTCCTTCCCCAGCCCCCTCCACACCTGACCTCATATGCACATGCAGTAAAATCCCAGCTGGCCTGCTGATCCCAACTACCTGGAGAGGAGCCGTGTGCAGGGCACAGCTGCTGGGTATGCACACTTCCCTTACTCACAGTGGGCACACTGGCTGCCCCTCCCAGCCTTCTGAATGTTTGGGCATATGAAATGGGAACATCAAAGACAAGTAGGCATAGATGCCTGTAAGAAGCACAGACAGTGTATTCTTAAAATTGTCCATGTGTTCCATTAGATTCCTACCTAAGCTCAGAGGCCCCTTCTGCATGTACAAATCCATACAGCCGAGACCCATGGTGGCTGTCTGCCTGCCAGGAAAAACAATGCATTTTCTGCTCAAGTTTTAAAAGTGTCTGGTTTTTAAACCCTAAAATTTTTGGGGGAAAGTCCTGTCACCACTTTTCTACTTCTGGCTGGGGTGAGAGAAAGGAAGGATTCAGAGATGGACACTTGGACAGCAGGTCTCAGACAATGACAGACACAGACGGAGGGCAAGACAATACTTAGCCATGGCTCAGTGTTCTCCTGAGCAGATGACGTTTCATTGCATATCTGACATTTGATGCAAGAATATGGCATGGAATGCCAAAGCAGTCTAGTTCCATGGGGATGCTGATGGTCTCGGGTTCTTCTTGGCTGTAGGGTTTTGACTGATTTGCTTCCATCAGCAGGGCATCCACTGCCTGCCTGAGCTGCTCATGTCTCAAAGTGGCTGGACAGGGCAGCAGGTTCAGAAGCAGTTACTGTCATCTCAGCCTCTACCTAAGCACCTTGGCGGGGGGGGCATGGGGATGTTTGTCCATACCACATGCCCTTCTTGGGAATCCTGCCGTTCCCTGTCCCCCACAGCTGCATGAGCCTCAGAGAGAAACTCCACCCTGTCACCCCTGTGAAAGCCTTGGACACAGCAATACCCCATCACTCTGGCAATCACACTTGCACCAAGGACATTTCATGGCACCCAGCCTGGTCTGTCTGAGGCCATCACCGCTAGGACTGGTTGGGGGAGGCTCAGAGAAAGGGCTTCTCCATCCACCAGGATGGACAAGTGGACAATCTTCCTTTCTGGCTACACTCAACAAGCTTTTGTGGTGGAAAATGATGAGATGGATACACAGAGGAGAGACATAGAGAAATAAATGGGAAGAGGAGAGGAGGCAAGGTTAGACAAATCCAGTCCTGACTTAGCTTCTGTGCCCAGATATGACCCAGCACTCCGGTGTGTGTTTGCTTTGAAGACTGAAAAGCCCTGCGCAGTCTGTCCAGCGTCTCCAAGATGATTTGCCAACTTGGAGGGCTGCAGTGCATCAAGATTTGTTTCCTAGTCTATAATTTTGTTAGAATCAACTTTCACAGTGGAGAATGGCAAAAGAGACTATGAGATTAAAAAGAAGAAATGTTTTCAGTCACCTGTCTAAATGTAATATGGGCTGAGAAAGCATGAGATGAAAGTGCCGTACGCACGGGTAAGTATACTATTGGTATTTGCATGTTTTAAATGCTTCTTCCCTAAGCAGAGGATTCACAAGCACAGCCTTTTGCTTACAGGTTACTTTGGTCAGCTGCCTTGCGTTACAGCTACTGAAGCATGGGTCTAACTTTCTTTCCTGGAAGACAGCAGCTGCACCTTCATTGCACATGTGTCACCTAGCATGTAACAGGAGCGGTCACTGTTCAGCTCAGCCAGGCTCTTCTGAGTCCTGCCAGCTTGTGGGTGGGGCCCGGAAGGGACCCAGGCCCCGAGCCTTCCAAGTCTGTGTTGCCCCCGCCCTTGGTTGGTTCCCACGGAGGGACTGATCGCAGTTTGGGCACTGCTGGAGGAGAAGGCAGCCGCTCACCCGGGATCCCAAAGCATCTCATATGGGGCGTTTTCCCCTGAATTATTCCTTCTTGCAAGGTGGCTCATGAATTGTTTTAATTGAGTGTGCCATTTCCTTCATGCTTCTAGATTTGTGGATCTTGGAGGTTTACATTAAATGGCTCAGCAATAGTGAAGGTCCTGGCCATCTGCATGAAGAATCTTGAAGCTCTCCTCAAACAGGAGCCCTTTCCTGAGTCCTTTAATGTCATCACAGGAATTATCTTCTAAGATGGCCCTTCAATGACTCACAAATAGAAGTGGTGTCCTAAATTTTTATTCATGTTTTAAATCAGAGGTTAAGTTATACTCAATTATATCTTAGGGACTTACTTGCCAAGTATTTAGAGCCCAAGGGTTACTCTTCTTGAATAAAAGGATTTGATGTCTATACTCCTTAATAAAATGGGTAGCAATTATTAATATAGTAATACTTTATTAGTTTAACTGAAACCAAAGGTATCAATGTTTTAAGATTTAGACTTATAACATTAAAGCCAAATTAAAATAAGTCCAAGAAAAAGTCTGTGAACTCAATTTAGTTGAATTCTATGTTTTTTTTAAAGGGGAGCTAGTGATTGTTGTTACTCCTGGTGGTTAAAAATAAAAGAACAGTGCTTAAATTTGAATTTCTGGAATTATTAGTCTTTCATTAACTCAAAATTCCAAAGACAGCAAAAATTGTTTTGAGTACAGAGTGGAACATTGTGCCAGCGTTACACACCTCCACGAGGAGCTTGCCAAAGCCTGCAGCTCCCCGTGGTTGAAGAGAGCCCGTAATTGTGGGATTTTAAGTTACAGTGACAGGAAATTGCACGTTCACCTTTCCTTACGTGGAGGCAATTAGCAAACCATATAAGTGTGAGTTGGAAGTGAAGGGCTCTGAGTCTCTGAAAAGCAGAGCAGCTCTTGGCTGCGAAATCACTGAGGCCAGAAGAAGTGTTACAGAGTAAGCAGCTTCCCTCAGTCCTGGCGACCATCGGTTTGTGGGGAGGACAGCCTCTTTGCATGCAACTATTAATTTCCCGTGTCGATCCTAGATTGAGACACCTGAAAAGAGCACAAAACTTGTAAAAATAAAAATAAATACATAAATATACCATTTACTAAATGTCTCCATTTTTAAGCATCCTTCCACAAGGCAGATTAAAATTCTTTGTGGAGGAATTGTTCCCTAATACACTATTTGAGGTAAGTGGAAAATTACAGATTTTCCCATCTCCCACAGGCACTCTGGGTTGTTTTTGGTGGCTTTGCAAAGCCTCCAGCAGGTTCTCCACTGGCCAGTGGCTTCTAAGCGCCTCGTGAAGTCACAGACATGCGGCAGGACACGCCAGATGGGGCCGGAGGCAGCTCCCTTTTTCCTTAGACTCTGTTGGGGTGAGTTTTAGTAGCTAGGGCTTATTCCAAAAGGCCTGCTATGTCCTTTCTCATCGGTGTGAGATGCCCCTCTCCACATAAACAAATGTTTGACCTCTGGGGTGAGTCTAGAATTGCCTCTCAGAGAGTTTGATAATTAATGTTTTAAACTGTAGAAGAGCAAACAGTTTTCAGTGGCCAAAGCAAAATTTCGATAAGTAAATATATTTTTACTTTTTAAATTATTTAAATTATTTATCCAAATTTTTTGATTTGCAAAATATCTATAACAAGCATGAATTATTTTTTACATTCAGAAAAGCAGTATCCTGTGTGCTTGGTTTTGGGGTTGGGGGAAGGACAGGAATTAAATCACTTCAGTTTAGAGTGGTGAGAAAGTCCAAGGGCAGAAGGTGGCCCGGCTTTGCCTCTCTCCTTGGCTTTGATGAAAGAAGGTGCTCATTTGCTGGCAGGGTAGGAGCACAAGACCCATAATGTCAGAAGGGGAGGGGTCACTTAGCTGACTGGTGGTCGAAGCCCTGGGCCTCGGTCCCCAAGGGCAGCCTGTGCCGCTGAGGATGAGTCAGGAGTTTGAGGAGCTCATCATGGGAGACCAGCACCACTGGGAGGGGTTTGAAATTGCACCCTTCAGGAAAATTGCTGTGCAGTCCCCAGAATGACGTTGTCCTGACCCTTGGCCCTGTCTTGGGCCTCGAGGGGAGCGTGGGGCCAGATGTGATGCCCCATGGGGTGAAAAGTTACAGGTTTTTCCACATTAGGCTGAGCTATTTGATGTCTGTAAAAACACCTGCTGCCCAGCCCTCCTGTAAAATGGGCTTAAAAAATATTTCCACTCCATGTGTCTTCTTGCAGCCAGCCTGCATTGGGGGCCATGAGGATGGAGTGGCTCCCTGGTGTACGTAGGCCTGAAGGTCCCTTCACCTTGCACTCTTACCTGCCTGAGCCTCTCACTGTCTCCCAGCTTCCCATAAACCTCATCTCAGGGCTTATTCATCACTGGCATCTTCTCCTGAGAGGCATTGTTTCAGAGCAGCATTACTGTAATTAATCCATTCCTATTATGCAAATCAACTCAGCTCCTTCGAGTGGGTGCGTGGGACTAAATCCTGCGTGTGGGCAGCTTGGAATGACCCGCAGGCCAACCTGATGCATCAGCTTCAGCTGCATCCCCAGGGCCTAGCTCTGAGCAGCCGGACCAGAGTGGCAGCTCTCCGACCCCTCATTGGTCCAAGCTTTGCCCAAACTGGTTGCCAAGATCCCAGAGCCAGGCGGGGAGGGCGGCACCCAGCAGCACCCCACTGCTGACTCGGCTTCTCCTCAGTGCCAGCTCCCTCTCTCCCTGCGGCCGCTTTGTTCACGGGAATTCTCCCCAACTGCAGTCACTCTCGTAGATTTACTTTGTGTAGATCATGTCTGGGTCGCTGATCTCCTTGCAGGCAATTATATTGTCAGCAAGGTCGCAGTGAAGCAGTTTCCTTTCAAAATAAAACAAAAACCCAACTTCTGGACGCAGGGGACGTCTCGTGAGCCACAGCGGCGCTGTGGAGGTGAGGGCTGGGGCTGACTGCCAGTGGTCGGCAGCTTCTGCTTTGCAACCCAAAGTCTCCTCTCATGAAAATTTATGGTAAATTTCCAGCAGTGTAAATGAGTACCCTTAAAAACCCTCCTAGACAGACTAATAAAATGGAAGCTCATTCAAAAAAAGCTCTCTGCTTTCACGAAAAATGATCCACCATTAAAACTGCCAGGATTCTCTGGAAAAGATAAAGAAAAGAGGATAATAAATTCTGGGGGAAGACCTGGGCGTTAGAGATGTTGGAGCTGAATTAACTGGACAGCTGAACACGTGCACAAGGGCAGAGCCCACAGGAAGAGAAGGGTGTGCACCAGGCCAGCCAGTGCACACACAGCAAGGGCCAAGGGGACAGCCACACACAGGCATGGGGCAGAGCACACGGAAGCAGGGAAATGCAAATTCCGCTTAATCAATACTAATGCAGGCTTAATGAGAACCTTTAAGGTGAACAGCATCAACCTATATGCTCCTCCACTAATTAATTACCGAAGAACATGTTCTGTTTCCTCAACAGTGAAAAAAACGTGAGAGACGTGAAATACTGTCAAAGAGCTCAGTGCAAAGAAAACAAAAGCTCATCTATGTGAATATCTAATTAAGCACATAAAATATGTATACATAAATACATGTACTAAAATCATTGTAATCACAGCCTTATACCAGAATACTCACTGGACGTGTATGTCATAGTTTATCAGAATTTAAAATACTGTTGTAATACAACAACCAGTAATGCAAAGCAAATGCCAATAGTACATTTTCAATGCTTGGAGATAGATGACCTAATCAGGATACAAAAAAGAATACTGTGCCAAATTTTCTAACAGTGTGAATTGCCTTAATTTCACTTAATAGAAGAAGAATATTCCCCATGGAAATCTTGCATTGTCTTGAAGGAATTATCTACAGCTGAGAAATGGATTTAAGGAGCAATCCTACAGCTATTGCACTGATCCTCTGGACATGCCAATGCTTCTGCTGTGCTTCCTACCAACGTGGGAATGAGGCTAGTATATGAGTGGGCTTGGAGGAGGTGATGGCTGGCTAATTGTGAAGGATCAGTAAGTGTACATGTATTTCTGTACCATGTTTATGTCATGTTTCAAATCAATACTAGTTGCATTCATGACAGTCACTGGAATTCAACTCAGTGCTTCATGTTCTTGAGGACTTAGGAACGTCACCCCCAAAGCATCCCCTTGTGAGTATAATTGTCAGATAAACACTGGAACCGGAAACGTTCTGTGCAGCTAAGTATAAATGTGGGTTTGTATTTAATGCCCAAAGCCTTTACTGCTATTGTAGTTGTGTCCACCTTAACTGCTGGGGTTGCAAAAGTGTTAACAAAATGCTGTCCCCTCTCCCACAATGCCTTGTTGCCTGCCATGCCCACCCTTTGGTCCCCAGAGTGACTTCTCCCTGATGCCCAGGCCAGGTCTGCTCCTGTCCTCTGGGTCTTCTTCCCATAGAAACCTTGCCTCTGCCCTGTGTGCACACCCACAGCTCCAGTTGGGGGACGGCCCTCCCATCGAGGGCCCCTTGGCTTAAAGCAGCTGGGTAGTCCTCCTTCTCCCAGAAGCCCTGCAGACAAAAGTCAGGTGGTTCCCTGATTCCAAATGGTGTGGCCAGGGACTAGTTGTGAGCCTACCAAGGCTTTTCCTCAAAGTCTTTCCACCTAAAATTGGGACAGGTGAGGAAGCAGGGACCTGTTTCTAAAATGTGGCTGTTTAGAGGGGTTTTCCCATGAGAAGATGGCCCACACGGGGTGGTGTTACCCTAGGTCATAGGGCTGAGGCCAGTGGCCAGCTTCTACAGGTGGCATGCAGTTTCAGAGCTATGTCGGCCGGTGTGAGACAGAGGTCTGAGCATGAACCTTGCAGGGCTTGGGCTAGGTCCAGCTCTGCTTTGCCTCGAGGCCCTGGATGGCCACATGATACATGGCTCACCCACAAGTCAGGGACAGGACACATCCCAGCATAGCCACCGCCTGGAGTAATTATGGGTGTGCGTCATCTGGCTGCCAGCTTGACATTTAACAGAAGTTCATACATGTTAGTTATATCTTCCTTCTCATTGTCAGGTTTTTAAAAACTCCACCAGGTGCCAGCATGGCTGAAGTTAAAAGACTGGCCTTAGCAAATAAGGTCAATGTAGCACTTCCTGAACTCTCATGGAGCTGGTAGAGGCAGGCCACCTTGGAAACCTCACGTGTAGCCCCTGATAAATCAAATAGAACCTTTGAATTTGCTGGAAGTAGTGAGTCCCACTCAAATGGATGTATGTGTACTGGTCTAAAACGTGTCCACAGATTTTTGACACACTTTTTAAGAGGCGGAGCTTAATCTCTACCCTCTCAAGCATGGACTGGACTGACACTCACTTTTAATGAATGGGATGCACCATTAGTCAGAGGGGCCACTCCCAGGGTTCAAAAGACTGGGGCTGCATACATCTTGGCTGTTTCTGTTATCCTGACTCTCTCTCTATGTCTCTCTCTGTCTCTCTGCCTCTTTTTCTATTACTGGTTCACCCTGTCTGTTTCTTCCCAATCACTTGCTCTAGCGGAAGCCAGCTGCCATGTCATAAGGGCACTCAGGAAGCCTACAAAGGGATCCCTGTGGTCTGGAGCTCAGGTATCCAACCCGAGCCCAAGAGGATCCGAAGCCTGTGAACAGCCATGTGACTGAGCAGCAGCCTCAGAGAGCATTCGACCTTCACTGCAACCTCGTGAGAGACCCTGAGTGAGAATTATCCAGCTAAATCTATCCCCCCAGCCTCCTGACCATCAAAAACTGCAATAAAACATGTTTGTTGTTTTGAGTTGCAAGGTTTGGGGATACCTGGTTATATAGCTAATCAATATGGTACCCACAGAAACGTGTACCTATGGCCACTGTAAGTCCTGTGAAGGAATGTTCAAGGCAGCATCATTTATAGTGTCCCAACTGTAAATGGCACCAATATTCATAAACATTAGAATGACTAATTGGGCTGGGGGCAACGTGCAATTCCTTACAGTAATAAAAACAGACCAAGCGCAGCTATGTGCATCGGCATGCAGGAATCTCAAAACAGAAATTGAGTGAGCACAGTCAGATGAAAAGAATCCATACCATGTACTTTATTTATATAAAGCTCTAAAATAAGATAAGGTTAGAAATAGGTATTTGACAACTTTAGACCAAAACTGTGTAATTTACAAAATAAAACAGGAGTCAGCAAACTTTTTTGTGGAGGGCTAGGGTATAATTATTTTCGGCTTCATCAGAGCATGTGTCCTCTGTCACAGCTACTCAGCTCTGCCATCTCTTTAGCACAAAAGCAGCCTCAGGAAATTCACAAGCAAATGGGCCTGTGTCCCAATAAAACTTTATTTACAAAACAGGCTGCAGGTCAGTTTAATAGAATGAAATAAAAAGAAGAGAGAGAGAAAGACTAAAAGTTCCAAACTCCCAACTCAGGGCTCTGTTAGAATAATAAGTCAATGTGGCTTCCTGGCATCCAGTCTCCAGGACGAAGGCCTCCTGGTAACGTGCTTGGCTGAAAGGCAAGCTTGAGCTGCTCCATGATCTTTTATTGCTGGATTGTAACAACAGCTCCAACATGAGCTCCTCATTCCATGGTCATCACAAAACAGAGCCTCGATGAAACGACACATGTTGCTGGATAAATCTCCCACAGAATTAACTAATTAACTGTGGAAGTTAATTACATCTAGCCTTTGAAATCACTAATGCTATCAAATAATAGCACCAGGCACCAGGTGAAGGAGGTCATGGGAGGGGTTCCCATGGGAGAGGTGGGAGACACCGCATGGAGAAAGTGCAAACGGCTGATCCCCTTAGGTGTGGGGGTGCATGTCGCCCACTGCATGAGCACCTTCAAGGCCAAGTGTGCGCTTCTACCTGGCTGAGCTTTGATTCGTTGAATTAAGTGAAACAGCGACTCGCACAACACAGACAAAAAGACAAGTGGAGAAAATAATAAATTAGTAAGATAAAATTAATTAATAAAGGAAAGAGGGAGGAAGGGAGGGAGGGAAAGAGGGAGAGAAGAAATAGGAAAATGTAAGGGAAGGGTGGGACAGCAGTCGATGGCCATGCTGAGCAGCCACCTTCCAGGAGGGGTGCATGGCGCCCCAGCAGAATGGCTCCTGGCAGAGGGGCATCTGTGGAGCATTTCACACAAGTGGGGTCCACACCTGCTTCTTGGGGAACTTTTCTCCAGAACACATGGTGTTCCTTTTCCTGTCATTTCCTTCCTGATGCACGTAGAGATGATTTCTGCCTCTGGGAACTTCTGTGTCTCCCGTTTCCAGAGGCAAAACTGAAAGATCTACTTAAATGAAGGGGCGCAAGGGCACCATGAGCTGCAGCAGCCTCTGGGCAGCACCTGCCAGTGCTGGCTCCTTGGAGGCAATGCGGGCATTTAAGTTGTCCTCGAGGGTGGGGAACTTAACCTGGCATGGCTGAAAGGACCTCGTGGGCATGGACTCTTCACCCCAGGATCACGCACTCCGTGCACATGTACACATGATGTTTTGAAGGGCTTGGGGTTCACGTTGGGCAGACCACCCTGTGCCACCTGTCACACTTACTACAAAACTACTTAAGCACCATATGTCAGTATTGAACATGTGAATCATATGATGCCGTTCAGCCCAGGAGAGGGGCTGGCAGTTGTGTGTAAACACAGGACCCATGTTTAAAGGGAGAGCTGTGAATGGAGTCAAACATTCTGCAGGTGAGATGATCACTTTTGTTTCTGAATTCACGTCTGTGGTCTGCAGGGGTGTTTCCCCCAGGAGCTCCAGGCTGGTGCCTGCTGGACTGGCTGCCCCGCCCTGTCCTTGGCTCCTGTTTGCCCTCATGAGACTGGGCACATCTGAAGGACAGTGCACTGATTAGAATGCAGGTCGGACTCAAGAAAAGCTCTGACCAGCACTTTTTCATCTTAGCACCTGCTTGTGCAGTGTCCGCTCGAGAAGGAGGGTATGGAGGGGCTGGGTGAGGGGGTCTGAACCCTAAAGGGCACTGAGCAGTGTGAGGCATATTTTCAGGCATTACTTGCATACTGTGTGACATGTCACCTCATGTTCAAGGACATTAGTGCAGTCATAAATATTTAAATGCTGGTCATTGTGAGCTCGTTCAGACTAATGACCTTTCAAACAGCATGATTCATTGACATGGTCCATTTTTCATTCTCGTAAAATAAGTTACTTCTTTAAAAATCTCACCATTTCCTCCTTTCTCCCTTCTTCTGACAGAGGATCCTTTCCAAAGATTAAGTGAGAAACTGGATTTGTTGTGTCAGGGAGATGAAGCAGGAAGCATCTCTGGGCCAGGGCTTTGCACCATGTCTCTGGCGTGGCAGAGGGGTCACCTGGGAGAGAACACAGCACAAGATGCCACCTCATCCTTTAGCAAAGACAACAGGTGTGCTTAAGAAGCCCATATCAAGAGATAGTAGGTCACTGATCAGGCCAGTGATCTGACAGGCAAATCCCTAAGTCCAAGTCCCCGTGTGTTCCTGCCCCGGGCCACTTAGGGAAGTCCTTTCAGCCTTTGGCTCTCGAGGTGCACCCTGGAAAGACCCTGGCCATTCTGCCTCCTTCAAAGACTGTTCCTGAACCGCATCCTGACTTTGTTTCTCCTTTTCTTAAAAAATCAGAAACAAAAAAGCCTTGGCTGAGTTAACTGGATGAATTACCTTTCCAGTATAAAGGGGGACTGGTGAGAAGCAAGCAGGAGTGCAGTCAGATCCTTCTCAGAAGGGCTGAGCGGCAGCTTTTCAGAGGTGCAGATCCCTTTAATTACTTGATCACCTAATGAGCTGACAGTGGGCAAGTGGAATGAAAGCCCTCCAGGCCGCTCTCCACTGGCTCCAAGTGATTGAGTGCAGATTCCAAGATAAGAGTGCCCCTTGGAAGTCTGGATTCTAGAGATAAAATACTGGGAAAGAAAAACCAAAATAAACCCATTCAGCAGGAAATGTGGAGTGACTTCTATTTCAATCCTCTCTTTGAAACCTCAGGCTTACAGAGGGCACCTGTACACAAACCTCTCCCCAGCCCCAGGGGCTCAGGTCTCCTCCCACTGCCTTCATTTGTACGTCTGTGATAGTTCACTTCTGTTTTTGAAGATTTTGTAATTGTTTTTCCTTTACCCTTCCCTAAATAAACCCCCTCTGTGAGGGTTATAAAAAGCCAGACATGAAGAATGCAGACTGAGAAGTAACAGAGAACTCCTTGGCTGAGGACCTCAGGATTCTAAATGTAAATCCTGGACAGCCCTCCAGGTTGCCCATATCCCTGCTGTGTGTCTTCGGAGGGGGCGGTTCACATGGCATCAGCGGGGATGGAACCCAAGGTGCAGGCCATCCTGGGGAGGAAGTCTACCATGCCGCTGTGGCTTTTAAAATCCTTATGATCCCCTGTGAAGTTGTTGGAATATGTGTGGCCAGCGTGAATCTGCTGTGAAAGGTGAGCTCCATAAGGTCAAGCCCTCCCAGAATGTCCACGGGAGATGGCTTGAGGATCATGCGCCTGCTGGCACCTCCCACTCCTCCCCAGCAGGAACCTGTACTCACCAGGTGTCTCCTAGCAAAGAGGGACTGTCCCTAAAGCAGTGCATCCTGGCCACAGTGAAGGTGTGGCACCTCCAGAGGCAGCCGGGTGCCCACGATGGGGCTGTGCTCATGGCCACGAGCAGAGGACATGGGCGCTGCATGGATGGATCTTCTCCTATTAGCTGGTGGCTGCTGATGGACATTCATTCTATCAGAGCATTAGGGCCATTTTTCACTCACTTGAGACAAGTGTCTCTCAGCTTTTCCAGATCATATCTGCCTGTGGCTGCTTTTGCATTGCTGTTACCCCACCTGGCGTTTCAGAGGATTGTTCCTGAAGAGGAGCAATCACTGCCTCCAAGCACGGAGCTCTTCCAGGGGTCCAGGCCCTGCTGTCCCCACTCCAGTCCCCTGCAGCTGCAATGAGAAGTGGGGCCCTTGGGGACTCGGTCAAACTCTGGGCTCCTAACATCCTGACAGCACATTAGAGGGCGGCCTTGGAGGGGGGGCAGCTGGCAGTCATCTCTAAATGCAGAGAGTGACATAGAAGGGGACCGAGACTGGCATGAGAGAAACCACCTCTCCAGACTCTTTAGTGACTTGAGGAAGAAGCACATCGCCATGGTGGAGAGAGCCGCCCGCCATTCCTGGGAGGGCAGGCCAAGGGGTCCCTGCAGCCTTAGAAATGTCACTGATGCCAGCACTCAGGTGGGCATCGGAAAGAAAGAGAAGCTGCTCGAGGCCCATGAAAAAGCACTGGATCAAACCCACCTGTAAAAACAAAACAAAACAAAAATTGAATGAGTTTTTTCCTGTTTTCCAAGTGTAATATCTGTATGGACATTTTCTAGGTAAACATATGAATACATTATCTATAAAACACAGGACCTGAGATATTTGAGTAAATTCCCTTTGATTTTTCAAACATCAACAGGGAAGAATGCATCTTAAGAAAAAGTTACAGTAGCAGACAACTCTTTTCACCCAGTTTTACCCTGGAACGTTCCAGCTCATGAAGTAATACAGGTATCCAAGATGAGATGTTTCCTATCCTATCTTACAGGGAAAATGATGGGGAGTCAGTCGTTTCATTACAAACTAGCACAACTTTTTCACTTATCTGAAATGATTCTGGTTCCAGGGATATAAGTCAAACCTTGCTATTACTTGGCAAAACTCAGAGAACTCAGCCCATATGGAGCTGGTGGTGGATCGCTGGGTCCCGGTTTCCAGCTGCCCAGGCCATCCCCACTCCACAGCTGTCCAGGCCTGCTGGTGAACCCACCCCAAACCGACGGGCAGACTGTGTGGCAATATGCCCTCAGCTTGTTTATTTCCCCTTTGAATTCTCCCATTCAAGAGAGGTAACATCTCCTGTGGAGGAATTCTGAGAGGTTTGTGCACACTTCCGTCTCCCCTAGCTTGGAACAGACTCTTCCTTCCTGATTGCGGACTTCGCAGGGACTTCTTCCCAGAGTGTGCTAGGGGAAGGGGGGGGGTGTCATTTTATGGTGGAGAAGCCTGACGCACATGACCTCAGCCAGTGGCCAAGGTCAACACTCCCAGTGATAAGCCATGTCCATGCATGGGCCCTGGGTACAAGGTGGTGGCAGTGGCACTTTACCTCTGCGTCTTCCTTCCGACAACTCCTAACCCCAGGCGTGGGCAAGATCCTGAACAGAAAAGCAGACAAATTCCAGCTGAGGAACAGGCCTCAAATCACTTGAACAGAGGTCCTCAAAACTGCCAAGGCTGTCCGATCCGAGGGAAGTCCCGGAGCTAGCACAGCCCGGGGCAGCCCGGACCCAGCGGCGTGCAGTGCTGCACTCTGGATGGGATGGTGCTGAGGGGCAAGATCCTCCGGAAGGCTGAGGTGGGTCAGAGTGCAAGGCGTGGGGTCCCGAGAGTGAACCGGGGCTGGCTCCTCACTGTGCCAAACACGTGGTGGTGATGTCAGCCATGGGGAAACAGGAGCTCTCTGGGGGACTCTTCCAACTCTCCCCAACTCTAGAAGTACTCTAAATTAAAAATATATATTCAATGTTTAAAAAAAATGTTCCTAGGGACAAAGCTCTCACATCCAAGACTGGTCACCTTAGCTGTCTTTTGGGTACCTTCTCGTCACCGGCAGCATTAAACCTGCGGGACAATCCCCGTTCCCTTGCGCACGTGCCTCGGCGTTACCAAGAAAGGCCGTGCTGTGTTCTGCCAGCTGCCAGCTAGCTTCTCAGCCTGCTTTCGGGGCTTCACCAGCTCCCCACGCATGCCCATCACGCTCCCTCCGTAGCACCCTGCTCAGTGTCATGCTGCCGGGGTTGGGGGACGACACGCCTGTCCTGGGTCGCTCGCCCTCCCCGGCCCAGGACACGGCCCAGCACTCCTGTCCTCAGGGAACACTGGTCGCCCTGACTTCTCAGGCGCCTCCCTCCCCAGATTCTCCTCCTGCCCGCTCCCTGTGTCTCCTGCTGGTTCCGTCTCTTCTCTAGTATCTACTCACCGTCCCAAGTGTATTTATTCCCAAACGGAGTCATTATACACTCTGGGACACGTGGTCTCCCACAGGGCTGCATGGACTGCACAGACCCCAGCTTCCAGGCTTGACTCCCAAGACTGAGCCTTTCCTAAGCAGCTGGGAGAAATGTTACATATGCAAATAAGGGCACCTCTTTCCCCAGAAAACATTCTGATGCCTCCTCCTACTCTTAGACGAAAATCATGCAGGCCCATCAGGCCCTGTCTCCAAACTCGGTCCCAGCAGAGACCCTCTCCCATCCCCTGTGGGCCTGGGGCACCTTTCCTGTCCAGCCTTGTCCCTGTGCTCCGACCTCGATGGTGAGTGCCCCCCACTGCTGCCCTCCTTGTGGGATGACATCAGGTCACTGCAGTTCCTGGCTCACTCATCACCCACCGGTGCCCCTTGGTGACCTGGCCTTAGCCGGCACTCGGGTCACACTCTGCTTCACCACCTGCCCCTTCCTTATCTGCTTTTCAGATGATAGAAGTTCCAAGAAACCACAGGCCTTGTCTGTCTTGTTTCAGCCATATTCCCAGTGTTAGGCAGGCACTCCTAACACTTCATAGCTAATCCCTTAGTGAACAAGGCAGGGAATGAAGCATTCTCTTCCCTCTGATATTCCTGAAGGTGTTTAAGCAACCTTCCTCTTTTCTGGCCCTGTCTAGCATGTCAGGAGACCCGTCAGTCCACACCACCTGCCTTGACACCTCTTCCGCCCACTCTCTAATTCTGAACAATGTCAGGAGTGATTCTGGAACTGTTCTCACAGGGCCACTGGCAGTTCTCTAATGGCAGAGCCCCATGGCCTCACCCCCAGCCTCTTGGCCCCCTGTTCTGCCTGGCCCACAGTTCTGGCTGCTGCCAGCCCCGGGTCCACTACTTTTACCTGTTGTTTATAACCTCTTCAAACTAAATGGAGCCACTGCAGAGGTCCTGGCCTTTAGCTGCCCATGGCTTCCCTCCTAAGTCCACAGGCTCCCTAGGGAGCTCCAGGCTCTATAACGGTGACAGGCTTCCTCTCAAACCCCAGTCTGAAAGTTTTAACCACATGCTTGGAAATCTAAACCCAGATAACAAGCCTGTACCCTGGACTGAAAATATCCTAAACACCATTTGCCAGATTAACTTGTCCGGACCAGCTTCCCCTGCCTCCACTCCTCGCCCTGAGAGCTCAGGGGCCAGCCTCCTTCTGGGCTGCCTTCTGCCCACAGACACACGGTCATGGCCCAGGCAGCAGGGATCCTGTCCTTTGTGTCTGATGTGTGTCTTCTTCCCCCCAACCTCCACCTAATTCTTAGAAATTGAACACAGTCTTCATCTTTGAAGTAAGAGGGATTTTGAAACAGGGTCCTAATATCTGATGTGCTTGCTCTCTAAATGACTTAACCCCAGGCTGGGGCTGAATGCTCCCAGGCCCTGCCACACGACTCACACTGTGAGGGAAGGCCCATCAATCAGCCCCGGGGGGTGTGAGGGGAGTGGGTGGCATGGCACCTGAAGACACAGTCAGGGCGCCTTCTCCCCTGCCTCAGTGTGGAGAAGCGCTGTGTTCTTGGGGCTCCACAAGCATCTGGGAGGACATTTTTGTCCTGGAGTCCCAGAAGGTGGCAAGAATGGGTTGAAAAGCAAATTTGCAGGTGAGGAAACTTTAGGATGAGATGTATCTAAAGGGACTAAGGTTACATACGGCAGTTTGGGGGAGGGGGATCTCCCATGTAAACAAACAAAATCTGTGTTTACAGTTGAAAGGCAGAGGCTCTCGAAGTCCTGCTGGATGTCCTGAGACCCAGAGGAGGCCCTGCCAGCCCAGGGAGGCTAAATGAAGTTTTTCTTTCTGTGAGGTGCTGGAGTGACACACGGAAACCTGCTCCCCTTGTCTCCTATTGAAGACCCTCAGAGCAGGAAAGCCTACTCTTGTCTAGAGGGGTAATATCCTATGTGCAACAAGGGGCAGGCCCATTGAGCCTGTCACCAGCGGCTCTATTAGAAACACTCAATGCTTTTCCAGAGCTACATGGTGCGTGCTGTAATTCCATTTCCTCCATGACCACGGGAAAGGGAAATCAGGTAATTAAATGTGAGAAATCAGAGGCCGGCCGGGAGCCCTTTCTGCTCAGTTAGCTTTCCCAAAGCAGCTGCCCAGCTGTGGCTACCCAGGCGGGCCAGGGAGGATGGTGGGACTCACAAAGGCTCTGTGCTGCCGGACGCACCATGGAATGGAGCATGCAGCTCGTTGTCAGGACCCAGCAAGCCAGCCATGTCCTGCTCAAGTGTCCCCACTTCCCGTCAACTTGAAAAGCTCCGGTGGGCAGGCCCTCCGTCACAGCGACACGCTTTGTGCTTCTAGGCTCCATTGTCTGGGGGCAGATGTCATGGCCCTGGGGGCGTGGCTGGAGCCCCAAAGTGGACAAGCGAAAGGGCAGGAAGGGGGGCAGGGGGCAGGGGGCACTGGCTGCTGCTGGAGCCGTTTCATGGGCTTTCTTCGGATTTGGGCAGCAGTCAACATGTGTAAGATGAAATTCGTCTGGAAACTTGGTTGAAGTTGTTAAAAACGCTGGCCCTGGAATTCAGACCTCCAAAATCACTAGATAAAAGGAAATCACATGCTGGGCTTCAAGAATTAGGAGGAACTGTGAAGGAACTCACTGTGAAGGCCATGAGGTATGAGTTGCCCAGAGCACACTGAATCTGCCGGTTGCAACAGATGGCTTATGAAAGACACATCACCTGTTCTGTTTGGGTGGGTTGGTTGTTAATATAAATAACTATGCTTGACATTTCAATTTAGTTCTTACAGCTTTTAATACATTTTTAGACTGTATTCTTCTACACATAATTTACTTCTTGGGGTTTCATTATAATAAGAACTCTGATGGGAAAAAATGTTCTCATTTATGTGTAAATTTTGTTAACAGTGTAATTTGCATAATCATATTCTTTCAATGTTGTTGTTTTCAAGTCGACATTTTTAAATTTTACGTGTTCAACTATTCTTCTTTTTTTAAAATGGCCATGAAAGCAGAATGTGATGTGGCTTAATGCCCACAGACACAGTTGAAAGTGATGAAGGGCAAATTGGGCCCTAGATAACACATTGGTCAAGTCAGGATATGTTTGCGGTTAAAATACTGCAGTACGATTGTGCACAGGTTTGATTTTACCAGAATGGTACCACAGTCTGTCCAGCCCCCTTACAGAACAGCCAAGCCAGGAAAGACCTGCGATTTTGTGCCCTGCAAGCTGGCAGCTTCTGTGGTGCCATATGCTGCTATCCATGGGACGCCCATTTAGGAAGGTGGCCTGCCCTCCGTCTTCTCCTCTCAGCAGGCCACTCAAGCTGGCCTTGAGACAGGGCGAGCTCCCTACTGGCCAGGCCGTGTGTATTACCCTCAAGCAGGCCAGCCTCTGGGTCCCTGTCCTGTGCTTTTCTGAGCTGCCTTGTCCTGCCACTCACTCACTGGGACACCTGCGTCCCCCTCCAAGACAGGCTCAGAGAATCAGAGAGGGACATCTCATACTCCAGAACCCAGCTCACCCAAGCCTCCAAAATATTTGTGGACAAACTTAATGACTGTTGCTCCATTGCTCACGAAGTTGTGAAGGATATTCTTACGCCAAACCCAGAAAATAGACAGCAGGACTAAAAACAGGAGTTATTTGGGGACTATTACTGATAATTCATCATCACTTAACTTGGAGCATTTTTCGAAAAGGAAATGGAAAATCATTCCTTAGGGTAATGGATATAAAGCCCGCTTTGCCCTCTCCCACTATACCTTCTTTCCGGGTGGAAATTCTGGGCTGTGACTTCCCCGCAGCGGCCAATGGGGTCTTAGAGGCCAGTCGGGCTGCCCGCCTCATATTGCCTATATGCACGCATCTGGGAGTAGAATGCCTTTGTGCAAGGCTGGAATTCAAAGCTACCAAGTAGTAACTATTTTAAAAGACTAACAGACCTGTTTTCTGATACTGTTAATACAAAATGTCAGCTGGGAGCCCGATGTTAGGGTTGAGCACAATCACTTGCTCCTGTTTGACTTGACACATCACAGCTGGGAGCCAACTTTGGTGGAGAAAACCAAATTTCACATTGTCCTGTCTGACACGGAGTCAGAACCATTTGTTTATGAAATCTGTTTGAAATGTGCCGCTCTCGCCTTCAGCTGGTAGACATCGGGAGCTGGGGTTCACTTGGCGTAGCTCAGAAAATCCAGTAACAGAGAAAGTGCAACAGAAAGCATGGAGTGTGAATCCCCTGAAGGATTTCTGAATATTTACAATCTCCCTACTCTTTTGCAGAAATGTGTGAAAATTAAGTGATTTCATGCTCGCCCATGAGAAAATGAAGCATGATGGGCTGCAAACCCTTGGGCTTCAATGGAGGGCAGCAGCTGAAAGTGATGCCATTAAAGACTTGACGGTTATAAAAAGTGCTGTGTTTCTTAGCCTAGGAACATGGTGACTGTCTGGCCTGATAGGGACTTGGGAGGGAGGCACCCAGCACATACTATACAGGACCCTGCTTTTTTTTTTTTCTGAGATGGGAATTAATTTAGTTGTTCTCAATATTTAAAAAATGGAATCACAACCGTGCCTCCAGTGGTGAGGGATGGATGGGGGCTTCCATTCTATGGTTTCAGCAGCAGAATTGTTCCTTTAAACAGGGTTTTTATCCAGCTGCCTGTCTGAAAGGGGATTGAAAAGGAAACTATGAAATCCACTGCTTCTTAGAGCCACTGAGCCAGCATGGGACCAAAATCAGCTGGGGATGGCCCTTCCCACTGAGGCTGAGGATACAGCACTCCCCATGGCCCCAGGGCCGCTGCGGGTGGAGACAAAGGATTCCTGGTAGCAGCCGAGTGGAGTTCAGGCCACCCTGACTCTATCTGGGGACATGAGGTCCACAGGAGAACTAAAACCAAGATTGGGGGTGGAATTTTTCGTGAGTTCTGATTTCGGGTCTGTGCCAATATGTCTGTGTCGTCTTGCTTGGAACATTGTAAAACAAATGAGCAAAGGAGTGAGGGGCCAGATCTCCCGCCGTATCAAGGAACGTCATGAGGGATGTGGAGATCAATTGGTGGGCAGATGTCTGTCCTGCAACAAGCACAAGCTTGTTCAGCATACCGGGGGCTGGGACTCCCTTGGAGAACTTGCCAACACTCCGACACCGGCACGTTTTCAGCACGTGAGCCATGAAGAGCACATCTAGACAGGCTCTCTGAAGGTGAGTACGGAGCATTCACACAGCAGGAAACTCAGAGGTCCCACTGTCACAGATCGCTAGCCATAGTGAGAGCAAAAGACTCTGATGTAGGACTCCCCAGGTGGTCGGGCGTGGTTTCATGGACCTACTAAAGAAAGACAAAAACAAGAAACTTAAACGTTGGCTTAACCTATCCATGTTATTAAAAGACAGATGGAGAACACAAATGGGATACTTCAAAATTAAGAATAATTTATGGCTGAAAACCCAAATCAAATTCTTCTTCGCTGTTGATCTTCTTACTAACAGGTGTTTTAATAGTTAATTACCAGTCAGGCAGTTTGCCCATTTCTTAACTCAATAACTCGATGCTTTGTATTGAGGTCTCTTATGCTCTGATAAATAGTGCCTTTGCTGAGGGCTGGGAACAGCTGAGGGATGATATTTGGAAGAAGTTTCCCTAAATATGTTCATCAATGGAGCAGGAAAGGGGGACTGATGATCCCATAGCCAGCAAGACAGTGCTTCTGCTGCCCTCCCCCAAATCCTTTCCCAAGCATTCGACATCCAACCTCATTCTTTCTAGCACAGAGCAATGACCCACAAACAATCAAACGTTGCTTTAAAAGAAAGGTAATGCCAAAGTAGGGGATTTGCAATGGCAGGAAGGTGTCAGCAATGTAGTACAAACAGCCACTGCAAAGTCACAGTCAGGAGGACCTGGAAAGCCACCCGTGGCACCCAGCACTTTGCCCTCCGCCTGCAGATGCACCCCGGGAGTCCCTTCTTCAGCGCCTCTGGGATACGGCCTTGGACTTCTTGCCTCCCTTAGGCTGGCACCTCTCCAGCATGCTGAGGGCATCCCCTCCACACAGCTCTCCCAGGGTGGACAGGGTGGGAGGCCTGGGCAGATGGGATGTTGGGCACCTGCTGCCACCTTCAGTCCAACTTCTCCAATCTGTGCTCTTCACTGTGGTCTTGACGGCATATCTTGCTGGAATCTGATTCAATCCTCCATCCTTGATGGAGATTCTCCAGGTTGGCATCAGCAAGGATCAGTCAGGTGCTGGTGTGGGGTAGGGGTGTCTGATTTGCAGTGTTCACCAGTTTCTCTGCTGTAAACACTTATTTCTTGGTTCAAGTTGTTACCCGCTGGTTGACTGGGAGGTGCCAAGCAGTCCCCTAGCCCTCTGAACCTGCAGGAAAAACTCCGTCGCATGCCAACTTTGCTCCTGTATCACCTATTCCTAAGACCACAGAGGCCTGCCTCCCTGGCCCCACCCAGACCATGAGCTTCTGCCGTTGCTCCCCGTGGAACTCAGGACTCAGGTCCTTTCTGGGCAGAGAGCACAGTGAGCTCATGCTCAACCCTCTGATGTCAGCACCACCTGTTCCCAAGCCCGAACATCCCTGGAGAGACAGAGCTCTCAGAGGGTGGGGTGGGGGCCACTGACAGCTCCCAAGAGCACCCCGTCCTGTACAGGTGAAATCCGGAGGACCCGCCTAGGAAGGCTCAACAGGAAGTCAACAGAGTTCCCTCCACAGCCTCTTCCCAGGCCCAGGGAGGCAGCCAGAAGTGGCTGCATGTTCAATAAGTTAGCCCACATCATCTAGACCCCGGGCACATTGCGTAGGCTTCTGCCCTGCAAGGCCTGGTCGCCTCTGAGACTGGGCTGGGCTTTGTCTTCACAGGGAATTCAGAAACACCTCAGTTCAGATAACATCAGGGGAGTTTAGAAAACCCCGCAGAAGGGAGCTCCAGGGAGGCTTTCCTGGGCACGGGGGTGCCAGCAGGCTTCCGTGTCCAGTGCAGAGGCCACCCAGCCAGGCCCGCTGAGGATGGGGATGCACTCACGCTGCTTTCTGCAGAGGAAGACACCTGGCTCTCCTGCCCACGGAGCAGCAGGCCCCACGGTCCTCTGCTCCCAGCAGGAGTCCTGCAGGGTCCTCCACCACCGATCCACCGATGACATCCCATTCCTTCCCTGTCTGCTGCCTTTAAACATCGAATGGATGGCGAGGGTAGAAAATTCCAGAATGAAGAGAAAACCGAACCCAAAAAATTTTATGTGCAAGTGTGTGTACTTCTCAGTCAGACATTAGTATTATTTTACCCCTGGGCCGTGGAAGCTTGTGACCAGTTAGTTCTCCTGTGGGTGGGGGTGGGGGTGGGGTGTCTGACTTGCTGTTCCCACCTATTTCTCTGGTGTGAACACTCCCTTCCTGGCTCAGGCTGCTCCTGGTCAGCAGTAGGCTGGCAGGTCCCTGGCCATGGGGTCACTGGCTCTCCTGCACCTGACGGGCCAGGCCCAGCGCACCCTGGAGTCTGTGGCCCAGGTATTACCTTGAGAGAAGCCATCTTTCTTGCCTCCCGCACATGTCTTACAGGGGTCTAGGGTGGCCTTGCCTGGTGACTGTGCAGCAAGGACTCGTTGGCCATGGCCACTGCTTACTTCCCTCTTACTGCCTCCCTCAGCCACCACAGCCCTCCAGACCTCCCAGGGCAGAGGACAGGGACTCCAAGGCCTTGGCCATCCCCTTGACTTGAGGCTGGGGGACACGGGACTGCATGGTTTTGTGCTGTCACAGTGCAGACAGCTGTGCTGTTTCCTTGGGCCCAGTTCCTGCCCTGGCCTCCCTCACAGGAAGGTGGGGGACATAGGCAGGCACTGGTGACATCCTCCTCCCACCCCGGGGCCTGGAGGGGCCCGGCTCCTGTCCCCATGAGCCACAGGCCTGACACCAGTAGAGCCACCACCCCACCACAGCCAGCGGGCAGAATCATCGCCAGCAACGTGACCAAGAACAGCACACATGAGTCACTATTTCTTGAATGACTATTTAACTGTGGAACCAATGAAAGCGGAGACGAATGCCAAAGTCTGTACCACACTGAGCTGGCACCTCACACGGACTTAAGGTCTCTCATTGATGGCTGGTATCTGTTTTAATCTGCACCTTCCTCTCATGCCTAACACTCTAATAGCCATCTTTTCAGAGCCACTTTTTCCCCATTAGAGTAAATACTTGCACCTCAGATGTTTCAGACTTACTGCCCATGCAGTTAAAGCGATCTTTAGAGTCTACAATTTTTAAAATAAGGTTCAGAAAGTATTGATAAGCTGGAGTCCTTTAAGTTCTGTATTAATACTGAAATAATTCCAATTAAAATTATGCAGAAATGGCATGAGAGTTCAGAAATGATGTGTGTCCCCGTGGTGAGAAGACATAGGGCTCCCCAGCTGATGACCTGTGGTGTATTTACTTTCATTAGATCCTCTGATGTAAATTTAATTAAAAGGAGAAACGGGACCTGTCCTTTGCCTTATTTGTCTGTTTGCTTGTTTTTATAATTGGATCATAACAGAAATCTGGAAATATTAACTCCAGCCGGACTGCTGTCCTTTGGGCCAGCATGACATGGTGTCTAACACCTTAAACCAACTTTAGTGGTGATTGTCAACTATCCGTATGAATCTATATATGTGTCTACAGAACAAAAATAAGTTCTTCTTTCTTATTCCTCATTTTTATCATTGCCTTCATTTTATCTGACTCATCACCAAAATCACTCAAAATACATATCTTAAAATATGCATTAGAGATCATTTTCCCTGACCCAGGTGTAGTTAGAGAGGAAGAGAAAAAAATGTTGGAATGCTCATCTGTTTGGTTGAGCTGTTGTTTTTTGGAGGAAAAGCTGTCCTCCAGAACGGGACCGGCACCACCATCACGGATCACCCCTGGACCATCCGTGCCATGGCTGTGGCCTGAGGGGAGGCGCTCGGCGGGTCAGCACGGCAATGTCATCTTTTCAGTTCCTTTGGCTCCTGTGCCCAGACCATCATCAGCAGTTGTCAGGCTGCTGCGGACTCATAATTTACATGTTTCAAAGTGGTTGCAGTGAATCTAATGGACATTCACCAAAGCAATCCTGTGTCCACATTGTCTTCCCTGTGCAGGTATCTAATTAGCGACCGAGGAGGCCTTGAGCGCCTGCGTCTGAGAGCCGTGTCCCTTGGTGTGCCTCTGGGCAACAGTGCAAGCAACTTCTCATTTTACTTTTTAAAATACTTGAAGTGAATTCTTACGACTAAGTGTCTGTGTCTGAATGCCTAGACTCCAGTCCCCTTGATGTCCACCCTCCCATACCTCCCGCAGCACCCTTTTTGCTTGGAGGGTGGCCCCTCAAAGGGAGAAGGATGTGCTCTATTCTTTATAACCAAGTACAGCCTGTCAGGGTGGGGCCGGTGAGCTGGGAGCTTGGAAGGGAGGAGCATCTGAGTCTACGCAGGGCCCTGAGAACCGGGGGCAGGACGCTCGGCGAGGTGAGCAAAGCTCAGGGCTGCTGGGGACAGAGAAGGGCAAAGCCGTTCGGGCACGCGACTCCATTTTATCCATAACACTTACTAGTAGGAAAGCTCATTCTCTGTTGCTGCAGAGTTTCTCCTTGTATGGTGACTTCTTGAAACAAATAAAAAGGAAGAAACGCCATCTACACTCAGAAATGCAAATTGTCATTATAATGTAACTTTCTCAGGAGGGACGAATAATCAGTGGGCCTGTGTGGCTGCACTCTCTCATTATTTCTCAAGCCAGATTCATTTACAGATGTCTGTAAACTCTGATCTCGATGGGAGAGAAGCAGGCCACGGAAGGTGCCACCCTTGCCGTGTCAGCAGAGGACGCTGGCAGTCAGCCACCCGCTGCCAGGACGCCCTTGTTCATTCTCAGGCCCTGATGTGTCCAGGCACACATCTGAGCTTTCTGAAGGGAGGAGTTTGCACAGGGTTTTCTGGGGAAGGGGGCCCACTTAATTGTTAACTCATTGTCTTCAATAGCATCTGTTGACATTAGTAATGTAATTGCGGTGATAATGAGCTCTTTGCCTTTGCACGTCGGGGATCATCAGTCAGGACATCACATTTGTCTTACTTTCCTTGACGGCCCATCTTCCACCCTGAGTAGACAATGTGGGCGCAGGTCATTGTTTCAAGGAAATGAAGCGGAACAAGCCTTCCTGCCCTTTCTGTCCCTCCTACAACCCCATTAGCCCCTTCCTTCCAAAGTATGGGGGGAACTGCTTGCCCGCTAACCATTCCCAGATGAGGATGATTTCGTCAGGAGCAGAGACATGGCATCCCCAGGACCGGCTTACGCTGCTCAGGTAAAGTGGGTGCCTGGTGGTAGGTGGAGCTTCGCCCCTGGGGGACAGAAAGACGAGGAAGGAGCAAAAGCTGGAGGTGAATTCCAGAGTTTCAGGCTGAGACTGACAGCAGAGGAAGCTGGCTGCCTGGGTCAGCCGCCAGATGCCTTGTGTTTTCCTTCAAGAGCTCCACTGTGGAATATACAATGAAAACCAGGGTGAAGAACCCTATCGCATGACAGGCCTCTGTGCTTACAAGGGTGGGTCTTCCCTGTGCTGAACAAGAGTGGGTATGAGAAGGCAAAGTTCAGACAAATAATGTAGAGAATATGATGTGGAGTTTCTTCTTCTTTCTCCTCCCCAGGCTGTTTGTTCCTTTACAGACACAGCCGTGGGCGCTCAGTCTCCTGCCAGTGGGTGTGTCGGCCCTGGGGGCTCTCAGTTGCGGGGAGAGGGATCAGTCACATGCCTGCAGGCTTGGGCCTGGGTTTTCTGGACTGTGTTTCCACCTGGTGATTTCAAGAGATATGGAACCAAATCTGCTTTCACTAATGCTAACCAGCTCAGACATCAAATTTGTTCCAGGTAGGTCTCATTTTCACCAAAAGTTTATCAGTCCATTCTTACATTTCTTCTTCCTCTGTCTCAGACACACACACACACACACACACACACACACACACACACAGTGAAAGAGTGTAGATGTGAAACAAGACCCTTATCTTTATGATTATTAATTGTCCCAGCTGCCTGTGTCCTCATTACAAGGGATAAACGGAGAGACACGTCACTACTTGCCCAGTAACTTCCAACTCAGCCGAGAGCGACAGAGGGCCGCCCCGCAGCTCCTTGGAGCCTGTACCCTGCTGCCTGATAGCCGGCCCTTTCTGCAAATTTAGAAAAAAGGGAACTTGTTTATTTATCTGATTTTCTACTTGTTCCTATGAAGAAGCAGACATTTGGGCAGCAAAGGTGGGCCTAAAATCACAGATATATCTGTAGGCAGGGATACAGATGTAACTTTGTAGATGTGAGTGTGTGTTTGTAGCAGGAAGATATTGTTTGAAATGTCCACACAGTAGGCTTAACTCCTGTATCACGAATGTGTCATGAGCAGTGCCAGAGAAGCTGCTCCAGTCTGCAACCTCACCTTAGGTTCCTCCAAGGAGAACCCCGAAAGCCCTCTGGAGGAGGCAGCCCCTGCAGGTGGGCCACTGACTTGGGATGCTGGCAGGATGGAAGCCAGTGAGGCCCCAGCCCACACCAGCTTCCCGCAATGGAGAGGGGGCTTCCCTGACCCGATAGGACACCCTCTGACATTGTCACTGGCTTTGTCCCACCCCTGCCAGAGGGAGACAGTCTCCTCCTGAGCAGGGGGCGGGGTGGTCAATCCAAGGTGCTCTAAGGATTGCTCGACACATAACCAGACAGGTGACACCACTTCCTCTACCTGTAAAAATGAATCCGTACCCCTGAGAAAGCAAAGGAACGACATGGAGAATTCTCTAATCTCAATATGCTCCACTTCCCATAGCATGACTACCGTAAAACATTTTAAACATAAATGGAAGGCAGAATAATTTCCTGAAAATTTTGTCACCAGGGAAGCATGAGATTGGCATGGGGCAGGGCTGGAGGGTAGGACACTTTGCGTCCTGCAGGATTCTTCACCTCCCGGCAGACAAAGTCCACGAGTCCCCATTTGGATTGCTTTCTATCCCAATAAGGAACAAAACTCAATATAATATTTAATAGTTCAAGACAGGGTATCAGTTAGATGTAAGTCGCGGCCTCTTCCTATACTGTAAGCACAGGGCCGTAGAGAGCAGACTCTCAGTGACCTCCATCTGTCCTCTGAATTGCAAAAGCAAATACTGAATTCAAAGACACAAAGGGAAGGGCCTATATTCCTTATCTGCTGGTCAAAGATGCGCCCGTGTCCAGAGGAGAAAGGCGCTGCTGTGCTAATCAGCCCACGCTACAGTGGTGCTCAGCCCGGGGGTGTCAGGTGTTGAGTCTTCAGATGGACCACATAAGAAGCTTATCTCAAGGGCCTGAACAAATAAAAAGTCCCTTAAAATAAAAGACTATATACTAGGCTTACTGATCCAAACACAGGATAAATATTAAAGCAAATACTGGAAACAATGGCTGGAGGAGCTTGTAATGTCCTGCTTAATTCCTTGCCTTTCTGAAATATGTTCCTCAGCTAGAGAGTTAAATGCATGCGAAGTTGTACTGGAAGCAGGGCTGTGTGTCTGGGATGTGGGCACAGGTGTCCATTACGAAGGCCGTTTTTAACTAGTTTGTATATACATGCAAATATGGTAAAGCTGATAAGATAAAAGGTCTTTCAACTAAAAAATAAAAATACCTCACATAAAAGAAAACGAGAGAGTTATTTTAATCAGAACTACTAGGAGAGCTGGATCGCCACTGGTGTTAGAGCAGTAAAATGAATTTCAGAAATCCTTGGGTTTTTAAACAAATTCAGGCTGTAATTTGGCATTTAATCTGGGCACCTGTTCTCAGGTGTTCTGTGGTGGAGTCAATGCCACAGTGCTTTCTGGGGGTGGGGCAGAGGGGGTAGGCATTCCTATTCATTTGCCATGAGGTGAGGTTCATTTACAGGGATGAGTATCAGTGTAAGGTGCAAAGATGGTGCCCTTTCCGAGTTTCAGACTCCTTTCCGTTTAAACTGAACGGGAAGCACAGGCCCTTCAGGGGCCTCTGGGGCAGGGGAATGACCCCCCACGGTGGGGCTAGATGGGCGGGATTCCAGGCCTAGGTCTGGAGCCCATCCCCCACTGGAGCAAGAGCCGAAGAGGTCTGCTTCTCCTTTTTGAATAAGAGAAATAAAGGAAAGAGGCACCCTGCTGGTAACTGGAGCAACTGCCTTAGAACTGCCTTAGCTCAGGGGTGACTCAGGTCAAGAAAATCAGAATGGCAGGATACATGTTGTTTCATGAGATTTTAGTTCAACAGGTTTACAAACACTGATCAGTGTTTTTAAAGCCCAATACAACTATGATTTAATATAATCACAGCTAAAGTTATTATTCAAAACTCTGCTAAAATCAACAAAGTCATGTTGACATGAATATTCTGCTTGAAGTAGATAGAGGTTTAAAATTAGAGTCAGGCATCCTGGCTCAAACCCCGTCGAGCCCCTACCTGCTCCGTGCCCTCCATGGTCTGCTCACTTCCCCTGCGTATCACTCTCCTTTGCAGACGCGGGAAGATGCAGGGGTGCACCACGGTCCTGGTCCCGGGGCTGCCCTTTCACACTGCGCTAAGTCACTCGGCAGCAGTTATTGGATGTTTTCATTGCTTATTATGTTCCAGGCACTTGGCTGGGACTGTATTACTAAGTTCGTTCATCAAAGCACCCCGCTCAGAGCCAGGGTGGGTACAAATAAGCAGTGACTTATTAATGTTATTTGCTAAGATTTGGCTTTTGTCTGTCTTCATTTATACTTGCTGTACTGAGAAGCAAAACAATTTTGATAAAACATGGAAATGACACAAACTTAGTTTAAGTAGAACTTCACCTTAAAACTCAAATAAATGGCTATTCATCTTAGTTTTCAATATTTTCTGACCTTCTTAGGATAGCTCTCTGTGTGGTGTATCAGAATGTATTGTGAGGAAGTTTTGGCTAATATCTAACCTAAATGTAGACTAATTCAGATACAGCTGGGTCATCTGCTAGGCTCTGAGTGGAATTCGTGACCATCCGGCCAACCACCAGAGTAAAATTAAAGGCCTTGAAGGGAGGTCCATGTGAGAAATGATTCCCAAATCAGGAGCAAGGACTTGTTCAGTGCTGTTTACACTGTAATCACATTGGCTGTTGAGTCAAGGTTTTATATGAAACCCAAATCAAAAAAGAACTGCTCTCCTGTTGGGCTAGACCTGAGATCACTTTTGGGTAGGACTGTGAGCTCCTCAGGCTTTGAGCAGTTAGATGTAGAGGAAAAATAAAGATTCCAAAATCAAGAATGGTTATTCTTTTGCCATCTTTACAAATCATACCAAAATCCATGACGATTGAATTAAGTTCCTTTATTTGAACTGGTCAGCAATGCGTGGTATATTGCCTGCCATAGAGGAAGAGTTAATTTTAGGGTTTCTAATTCTGAATAATGGGGGAAACCAGAGTATAGCCATTTCCAATGTATTTGAAGAAAGGTGGAAGGGAGGGTGAGAATCTTGATGCTTAGATTTTCAAAGTGCTTAGGTTTTGCTGCGGCAGCCCTCAGCCCCCTGAGTAAGCTTGCCTCTGCGGGTTGCTCCTAGGAAAGGTGACTCCGATGTTTTAAAGCAGAGCTAAGCTGTAGTAAACAGCACAAATGAGAGTGGAGCCCAGGTCGTCCTGGACACTGGCCTCAAGGCTGTGTACCGCTGGTTAGAATCCCTCGAATCTTAGTGCCTTCACAGGCCAAGTGCTCAGTGGTCACTACCCGCCAGGGTGTGTGGAGCATTAGTTCAATGAAGGGAAACCCCAGGGCTGTGTCCAGCCAGCAGCCTGCTTGTTTTTTCCTGTCTTCTCCAGCGCTCAGCCAGTCCATTTTTCCATAGCTGTACCTGGAATATTTTCTTCTAGCAACTTAATGTTATTTTCTATCACTCATTGCTTGGAATTTTATTCCAAAGGAGCCCTGAGCAGTATTTGGGGGTAGTTAGAGAGACTAATAAAATGCCTGGCAGGTGGTTGAATGCTGTGGTGAGCTAATGTCTCGAAAGTCTTTCAAAGGGGTGAAAATAATCCACAAGAATATTCAGAGTTGAAAATAGGCATCAGCCATAACTGGGTCTGTAGAGATTTTATCTGGCCCTCTTATTATAAGATTAGATGACAAATTCTGACATCTCAATTCTAAAAAGAATCTGACACTATTAAAAGTAGATTTTTTTCCTAAATATCAATAACTCCTGTTTTTAGGGTATTTTTTTTTTTCATTTCTTGACAATAAAATTTAGGTAATGAGAATGCTCTTATAAAAAACGACTGGCTGGGACTACTGGATAGTAAAACTTGATTCAGACTCATTACAAAGTTTTAAAATACAAAGCATTCTACTTTAACATTTATCGGGTAGAGTCTTTTTTGGGGGTGTGGGGAATTGCAACAGTCTCTTGAGGTGAACAAACAAAAAACAAACTTCTCCTTTATAACATGTGTCTAAAACACTCAAGGCAAAAAGATGCCAGGATAGAAATCTCCTTGTGTTTAGCATGCTGTCAACCAGGGAATCACAGGGTCCAGGGGGTGCCTTGGTGATTATGGTACAGATATCTCACTTACTCTGTGAAGAGATGGAGCTCCCACATGTGGTAACAGGTCCAATGGCAGGTCCGGCTGGGAGGGTCACAGTGGGAAAGGGCTAGAGAAGCAAATAATAGACCTGGAGACGGGGCATGAGACATGAGACCGTATTGGGACTTCATACAGGGAGTCCAGGAGCGGTGGGCTAGATGAGGCTGTGAGCAACTATCATGGACAGAGGGAAATGCTTGTATGGGGCAAGGTGACAGAGATGGTGTGCATGCCAGTGGCAAGGGGACAGAGACTGAAGAGAATACATGATTCATGACTAAACTACATGCTCTGGTAGAAGGTGTGCAAGCAGCTCCCCATGGAACAAAACCTTGACCAGAGGCATCTGCCTCCCAACAAGATGTTCCCATTAATAAGGTGGGCCTGGGTTTGGCCACCTCCAGGCCATCAACATGCCATATACCTAGTACACAGCCCAAAGGAGGGGGCTATGTGGACACATGGTTGTTGGACAATAGATTACAAGTGGGCAGAGTTTGTCCCCACACCCAGACAGGGGCTGACTCCCCAGTCTCCAACTGCAAGATGGAGAGCAGAGAGATGACTGGTGGTAACTTGATTCTGCATCGAGAGCTTTCCCAAGATGTGCATGCCCACTTAAAGCCAGCCTGGCTTCCACCACAGATCATAGAACTGATTCTGTGACCTGCATTCAGTGGGAGAGTATTCTGTGCAAGGTGCTGGGTGAGATCATGGGAAGGAGAGGGCACACTCCCTGTTCCTTCTCCCAGACTGCTCTGTCTGGAGAGCATGTGGTCTTGGGCCATGTGGTCACTCAGTGTTCACATGGGCAGCTCTTGGGAGGGGCCTCCTCAATCTTGCACGTGTCTGAGCACCTGGCCTATTATTGTAGCGTTCTGATATTTTGTCTGTTTCCCCACTGCTGTCCACCCCCAGGCCCAAGGAAGAAGGGTCCCCACTGCCTTCCATGAATGTCCAGCCCATGGTGGTTTCTCATTGAACAATCAGTGATTTCTAAGGATTTACAGAAAGGTTGGCTCTGGAATCATACCACAATATGACATTTGCACAGGAGAAATAATGTCTCCAAAGTGTGACACTGACTGCAACCTGAAGGATAATTTGTTTTAGGGTTTTGAATAATGTGATTATCAACACACCTATAGCCCATTCAGAACTCCCCAGAAGCAGACACTGAGGCTGCTAAGGAAATTCTCGTTTTAAGCTGGAAATCTTCACTCTCCCTAGACTTCTTCATTCTCGGGTTCAGCCAGTGATGGATTCAAATGCCACACACCCAGTTGTTGTCTTGCTTTCTTTTTCTTTTTCTCAATGAAAAACACACAATTAGGTCAATTTTATTGTACCCAATTTTTAAAAATAAAAGTACATTTTATTATATGCTTTTCTTTTGAATTACAATGGCAAGCTCATCTTTTCCTTCTAATTCCACTGTTCAGAATATTGCAAGTATTTTGAGCTCTGTATTTAGAATGAGCTTAAAGAAGAGTAAAATCTAACAGCAAGAACTGTGTTGATTCCTTTTCCATCAGTATTTGGTGACACCCTCATGGCCAGAGCTGCTCAGTGGATACACTAAAAGCATTTTCCCATTTCGGGGCCCTTGGTCTTGAGTTCAAGCATCTGAGAGTCAGACTGGTGTTACCTAGTTTCCCAACAACCCACTGAAGACCCAGCCCTTTGTTTACTACATAAAGTAACAGCTTTTTTTTGTGGCTGTTTTAGATGAATTTCAGAGTTAACAGAACTAAATGCAATAGCAACTTGACTCTTTTAACTTAGGGGCTGGAATTTTCATTTTGTGTTTTGTTTTCGCTGTGGTGGAACCAACCGCAAACACTCCATTGCGGAACACGCCATCCAGCAGGGCCCTTGGGTTTGAGAGATCGCGAGCGCTGAGCTCGGGTGTTGGAGATGTGCCCCCACCTCCAGTCCCCAAGGCGGTGAGTGATTTGTGAGTACAGTGAAATCATTCTTTATTTCAAAATAAAGAAATTGGCAAGTGGTATGACTATTTGGAGTTGTCAAAACAGAAGTCGAATTAAGCTTGAAACGGCTAATGAGTCCAAAAGGGTTGAATGTGTCACCGTCTCGCAGGCCGAGTCTTGAGCAAAGCTGACTTCCCTGGTGGCATCAGGCAACCTGGGCACACACACAGCACAGCACATCTCTTGGTGTGACAGCATGTGTGCATTTCAGAAGATCCATTAACAAGAGAACAGACCACATCCTGGCATGTATACAAGCTATGCAGTTTTATATACTGCACTGTTACTGTCACTGAAAAATGACTATTACATTTAAAAATGCACTTGGCTAAAGGAATGAGGAAGTTACCCTGTAACCCAAAGCACAGGATTGGCCTCAAAGTCATACCACAGAATGGTGAGAATGCATCCGTTACTTTTTATTATGAGCTATTTCCAAGAGGCGTTTTGAAGGACACCAGACACTCGCCTGCCTAATGACACAAGGCCCAGCACCCCAGCTCGGGCAGAGGCCACAGCCCTGGAATCTCCCAGCAGGGCCTGGGGATCACTTCTGCCCTAATGGGACAGCTCCTCAGTGCCAGGCCTAAGGTGCTGCGGATGGAAGGACCGCACAGTGTATTGCTACCCTTACACTCCTGGTGAAATAAATGAAGGAATCATAAATAAATGATAACACCTTCAGAATTACCTTGTGGAATAGTCTAACTCTGGGGTCAGATAGACTTGATATTTCATTCAACTGGCATTGCAGAGCAATCCCTGTGGCCCTCCAGCGCTTACCTTCAAGCCCTCCACTCATTACTTCCAACACCTGTGGACAATAAATGTGCCACCATGTAAGGCCTGCAAAATCCAGGCCAGACATAGTAGGTCTAGCCCAAGGTCACAGGAAGGGAAGTGTGGGATAGGGGCAAATTTGGGCAGCCTGAGTCCAGCTTCCAGGGAGCACGCCTGGCCAATATCCATGACCTTGGGAAAGAACTTTTCATCTCTGAACCTTGGTTCTCAGATCTATAAAAATGGCAGGCATGTCTCACATCTGACAAGTGGAAACTGCATGTGAAACAGAGGTGAAGAGCCAGCCTTGGTGCCAGTGCCCCATATTCCTGAACAGGCCTTTTCATGTGATGAAGTCAAGCAAGTTCCAGTTTGCTCAATAGAACATATTAGCAGTTGACAGACATAAAACCATCATCATCACAATCATACATGACAGCAAAACGACAGTGACTAGTTTCCTTTTAATTTACCTGCTTTTATTCTTATATTCCCACAGCCAGCTCCTGAGGCAGATACTACTGCCTCTACAGAAAAGGAAAATGACACATTTGAGAGCTGATTCCTGGTCACCATAACTGCAGGATGTGTAACGTGAGGTCTGCATCATCAGGTTTACTCAACAATTCAGCAAATAATTGGTTGCAGTTCCATAATGCTTTACATTTGAACACACCTTTCTTTAGCACAAACTAGGAAAGAATCTCCTCCCTGGAGATATTTAGAACACCATAAGCATGCTGGCAGATGGCTGGATGTTACAGGACCAGAGCAAGATAGGAACAAATGGCCTGTGGACCAGCAGAAATTGATGCCCATGCCCTCTCTGATTTATACGTCTTACTTATTTACTCACATACTACGATTAATTGGTTGGCTTCCTCTGTTGGTGAATTTGCATTCAGGAGTAGCTTCTATTACTGAAATGACACGGGCCACTCTGGTTCACATATACACTAATATCCAAGGTTCACCTCTGAGAGCCTTTCAAAAGCAGACGTTTGGGAAGATGGGAGGAGCCACGTGACTGACTGGAAAACCGCCTTGCAGGCTCATGGTTAATTGTTCTGAAAATGCAAAATGCATCACAGAAAACACAGAGGCAACTGAGTCCAAGCCAGTAAAGCTCCATTCTGTGAGTCACGCCCCTATCGCGGGGCGACGGTCGGCGGCAGTCCCACCACATTCCTGGGCACCATGGGCGCCAGGCACAGGGCTCTGGAGGCAGCTCCACGTCCCCGGCCTGTGGACTCCTTTTCCGGGCGGCACTGCAGCAGCTTCTCTAAGATGATGTCCATGAGAACATGCCCAGGGATGCAGATGGTCTGTCTCTGTGCCGTGCAGTACAGTAGCCACTAATCACATGTGGCTGTTGGGAAATGAAGAACTAATTCTTTTTTAACAGTGGTAAAATATACATAATCTAAAATACACCATTTTTAAGTGCACCGTTCAATGTCATTAAGTACATTATCATTCTTGCGCTACCATCACCACCATCCATGTCCAGAAATGTGTTCATCTTATAAAACTAAACCTCTGTGCTTATTAAACAATGAGTCTAGGTACATCCTGTAAATGGGATTATTATATAATTATACCCTTTGTGGCTGGCTTATTTCACTCAGCATCATGTCTTCAAGGTCCATCCATGTTATGGCCTGTGTAAGACTCTCCTTGCTTCCCAAGGCTGGATGGTACTCCGCTGTGTGTCCACCCCTTTGTTCATTCACCTATTGGTGGGTGGGTACTGGGTCACTCCCCGCTTTGGCTGTTGTGAAAAATGTTTCTATGAACGTGAGTGCACAGATATCTTTTTGAGTTCTGAGGAACTAATTTTTAAATTTCACTTAATTTCCGTTAATGTAAATGTGATGGGCCATATGTGAGAAGTGGCCACCGCAGTGGATGACAGTCTGTCTGTGGAGCTGCTATGAGTCACTAACGCTCATCTCAGCTGTTTGGAGGAGGAAGAGAAAGGGGTGGGTGGGAACCTAGAATCTTTAGGCCAGGTCTGCTGTCCCATTAATTTGGTTGATTGCCCTTTGAGCCGCACGGAGGCCATGAGAAAGGCAGGAGGCAGTGACCACTGTGGAGGGCCCGGCACCGCCACCTGAGGGGGAAACCCCCTTTTGTCCTGAACTGCCATTCCACCTGAGTCCCCAAAACCTCAGCCCTCAGGCCCATCCTCTTTCTATTGAATGAAATGCCTGCAACTGCTCCACCATTAGGATCAATATCCCGGCCATTATGTTGGGAAAAGAGGCAGCAAATCACATTTACGTGGATTGTCAGACTCATTATTACAAGCAGATGGCAGCTTGCGCTCTACCATGCAGACCCGAAAGACTGACATCATTTCAAATTAAAATCTATAATGCTAATACACATCTCGGCGTCTTTGTGTGGCTTGCAGGCATTCATCTTCTGAACGGTTTGCTGGTGTGCACACTCTCTGGCTGCTTTCACGTGAGGGGAGCCAAAAGGAGGGCTTTGAACTGAGAAGGGTTAACATTTATTCATACAGATTGATAAAAGCTAACATGCAATTTTCTTTACTAGTAGGTCCGTAATAGGAATTAATGGGCATTTTAAAGAGAAATTCCAAGTTCAGGGGACCCAGAAAAAAATACTCCTACGCAGGAGAAGCAATGTCATGCCCCTCTGCCTAACACAACTTCATCAGATTTTATATTCATTTAAAATGCTGCAGCAAGTCTTCTGGAAGCCGTACACGGAATGGAATACACCCCAGAGTGAGCTGTTAGAAGAGGAGCCTTGCTTTAAGAGGAGATTTTTAAATGATTCTGGAATTTGTGCTTTAAAATTGAAAAAAGATGAGGAAACATTTTCCTGAGATTAGTTGCCGCCTGATAACTCTTTATGCAAAGTGACATTTTATCCTTCAAACGATGGTATTGTTTTAAACCCTGTCCCTGTAAGAGTTATCTTTTTCTTCAAAAGTGATACATGGATTCTATTCACAAGGCATTTGAACAAATAAAAATTGAATGATTGATGTGTTTTTCTGTTCCTAATTTGGATTTTCCCATTGTTTATCTACTGGGTTCTAAGATTTGTAATCAAGTATGTCTAGAAACAACATAGTACATAGAATGCTTGGATGGGGAAACTGTTTTTATTTTTGCTTTTTAACTATTTAAAGCGGTGATTTAGTTCCACTAAAGCACACCCATTTGAATTTACTTACCATCAAAAACAGGAATATTTCCCCAATACACTGAAACTATATTGTAGACACAGTAAGAACCATTTTTTTAGTATGGAAAAGAATCCTTAAAAATAAGAAAATGTGTGAGACATACTTTATGAACTGGATTAAAAGGAGGTGGTAAAATTATGGGCTTGAAGTGACACTGGCCCTAAAAAAAATTCCAATTAATTACATGTTTTTCTCTCTACCAAGACAGGTCGGAACCAAAGATCCAATCTATGGCGGGAGTTCATTCAGCGATGCTCATAAGATAAGCTAGTCTGTCTATATTCTTATTAAAAGGGTTAATTATACACCCCATCCCATAAAACCAAATGAGGTAATGTCTTGTTTATCCAATAATCCAAATGTTGGCAAGCCATTACCCTGAGCACAGCTACAAAACCGCGAGGGGTAACACTGGCCTCAGAGTGGCAAGGGGCGGCCACTCTAACCAAGTCATTGCTCGTAACTCTGTCAGGAATCAGCCATGGGATTTCAGAAAATAAAGAACTTTAGGAATCATTTACCTCCACTGTCTAATTCACAGATGAGAAAACTAGGGCCAAGGGTGCTACATACTGGGCAGAGCACCTGTAATGGTGTGGGTCACTGAGGGTCCCCAGGTGGCCTTTTCAAAGCCTCAAGGGCACCTCTGGAGGGGAGACACGAATGCGGCATGGATTTGGGACAATGTGCCTGGCAGAATGCCAAGGTGCCTGGGGGTTCCCTCCCTGCGATGGTCATGCTCTGTAAAATGCCCCTTTTTTGAGGGTGGGCAGATGCGTGACTATCATGGGACCTGTTCATTCCCAGGGCCGCCCCAGCAAAGCACCAAGCCTGGGGCTTAAACAACAGGATCTGCTGTCTCACAGTCTCAAGGCCCGAAGTCCAAGGTCAGGGGTGGGCAGGGCTGTCCCTTCCAGGCTGGGAGGAGCAGCTGCTCCGGGCCTGTCCACTGCCTTCTGGGGGCTTGCTGGCACTCTTGGGTGTTCCTTGGCTTCTAGAAGCATCATCCTGCCTCTGCCTTCAGGTCCACATGACTTCTCTCTGAGTTCACATATGAGTCTAAACTTGTCCTTTCTGGAAGCTCACCAGTCACAGGCAGATCCGTGCCATCACAGCTTAACTGAGGAAAAAAGGCCTGAAGAAACCTTTCATTTCACTGGCACACACAGTGACATGGGAACCTTCATTTGGACAATGCCAACAGCTAAGTGAGTTCCTTCTCTGTTAACTTGCAGCTATAGAGAGGATTCTGTATCTCACAGATCAAATTTAGAGCATTTTTTTTCCAAATGCCAAAATAAATCTATAAACTGCTGTTGTTTAGACATCTTTTACCTTCCACTGCTACTTGTTTCCTATTTGCAGGGGTTCATTCACGCGTTTTCATCGACAGAATTCATGCAGTGTGAGCGATGGGCTGACCACTTTCCTGGGGACTAGGAACCAAATGAAGTCTCCTCTTTCAATGAGCTCACATTTGAGCAGGAATGCAGTTACATGGCCTTTATTCATATCTCAGAGCCTAATGTAAATAAATCCTCATTAACCCATGAAAATTTCTTTGGCTTCTGTAATGTACCATATTTTTAAAACAAATGTACCTTTGCATACATGCTCCTTTTCTTTTTGAAGGTATGGATGAGACACCTGATTTCACCACTGATCTTGTGGTCACGTGGCACAGAGTCAGAGGAGCATGTGTGGCACTGGGAGCAACCCTGCGTCGGGAGGGAGATGGTCTGGGAGCCAGTGCCAGCCGGGCCACCCATCAGGTGCCTCATTGGGGCAAAGCAAAGGGGTGGTGGCAGCCCCTTCTCAGGGCAGTTCTGGAGACCAAATAAGGGATGCCTAGGGATAGAACCTGTGTCCTAAGGCATTGCAAGCGGCAGACCCAGCGTTCAGCTCCCACTTGACTGCAAAGTCTTTTTGTGCATCATGTGTATTAATGACCACCTGTAAAGTCAAGTCCTTTCTGTGCAAGGACAGAAATAAAAATGCAGTAATGTTGAAATGCTCAGACTATGGAAACACAGAGAACTGGTGTCAGAAGACCCACTGTGGAAACTTCAAGCTATATTCGCTTTGTCTGGCTGGCCTGCAAGGTGAGGATCAGCTCTGTTCCCTCCACGGCCCCTTTTCCTGTCCCACTGTGATGACGCGGACTTCATGAGGTTCTCAGCTCTCTCCCATCACATGGTCCTCCACTGGCACTTGGTCTCTGGTGTCTCACTAGTCCAGTCAGCTGGAGCAGATGCGCTGGAGCGTCCCCAAGCTGGAGGACTGAGCGGAGATTTGCAGACACAGGACACAGGGCCTCTGTGAGCCTGGCTTGAGGATTCAGGGCAGCCGAGGCCTCACATGCATCCTAATGGGCCCTTCACTCCCTCATCTGACCTGTCAAGATGGCTTCTGACCTGTCCCACCCCTCCAGCTACTACAGCTCAGCTCTCAATAGGAGTCTATTCTCACGGTCTCTGAATTTTCTCTTCTAGTCTTACCTAGAACCTTCTTCTGTGAAGCCTGGTCCCCACCCCACCACTGACAGTGCTGTGGTGAACGTCATGCTGTGAATTCCAACAGCCAGTCCTCAGCCCTGATCTGTCTCACTCTGGAGCAGCATTTCCTGTGGTTGCTCACCTGCTCCTCCTTAGACGCTTTCAACTCCCGGGGTCCTGGGTCACTACCCTCTCCCCGTTTCCTTCTACCTCACTGGCTGCTCCTTCTCAGAGGGCCAAGTAACTTCTCTGGTACTGTAATTTATTTTCCCAACCTCTGAAGACCAGTGGGCCTGTGGACTGGGTCCACTGGGACAGTTCCCTGGGATGCTGCCCAGTCTCGTGCCTGCAATACCAGTTTACCAGTAACTCTAGGCATCTGTTTCCAGCTTATCTTTCCGCTGAGCCTTTCACTTTATGGAGCGTTTGACGTGGACAAGCCCTTTAATCCTGACGGCCACTCTTGAGCTGAGCAGGATTATTACCACCTCGTCTGGCAAATGAGGGAACCGAGGCTCAGGAAAGCAGCAAGTTGCATTCAGAGTCAAGTCCTGGTTCCAGGGTTGATATTCTCGTAACTGCTGTGCAGGCCGACCCTAAATGGCCAGGAAATCCCTTAGGAGGGAGAAAGAGCCATGTGTTCAAATTCCTGTGAATGATATTCCCATTTCCAGTACTATCATGCATGTATTGTCTTTGTTTCCTCAACAAAGAATTATCAGTCCCCTCACATATGTTAGACACGGGCTTGCATCTGCACTACAGTTTATGATCTGCAGAACCATCTCAGTATGCTACCTCAGGTGACTCTCCCAGCAAGTCTCTAGCAGGACAAGAATTTTTTTGCTATTCCCTCCACTTCCTGGGTGGTGTCTGAGTCAGCGTGACTCGCTGATACCCTTGCTCCAGGTGGAGGGGTCCGGGAGCGTGCGGGACTCCCCTGCTCTCCAAGGGCGTCTTGTCTGGGACCAGCCCTCTCTGTCCTTTTGTCACCTCCCACAGTAGTTTGCTGTCTGCACACTCAGGTGCAAGGCTCCTTGGCACATTCTCCCCGGTTGCTGACCGCACCACCTCCTCACAGGCTGTGTGTAGGCTGTGTCCCTGGAGGGGCCAGAGGAACAGCACAGGACCTCTGCACCCTGAAACCCAGGCGGGGCTTTTCCGGGCTCTGTCCCTGAGCCCCCCTGATGTCAGGTGATGCTCTGCTGTTCAAGTCATAGCTTTAAGCCTTGTAACTAAGGTCACTGAATTATTATTCCATTTTTATGTTTAGAGCCAGAGCAGACACAATCAATTTAATTTCAATGCTCTGATCATAAACCTCTCTGTTAAAATTGCCCCTTTAAATCAAGTGTTTATGGATCCTATAAGCACCACCTGGAAATTTTACCTTAAGGTCCTAAAGTCATTTGGCTACAAATTACTTAATATTCTCTTGCACCTATTTCCGTGGTCTGGATTTGATTATTTCTAATTATCATAAATGCCCTTCTGCATTCCAGACGGGTACAGTTACAGCCACTCCATCAGCCGAATATTTTATGTTCATGTTCAAAATCAAAGAGAGCTGACTTCTAAGTCATGCACGTTTCCCAGCCCAGGGGTGAGGCACTGAACAACCTCCAAACCTCTTACTGTGCAGTAGAGGGAGGCTAGGCATGTGGTATCCTTTCTCCAGTTGTGGACGGTCAGCGTCCATCACAGGCTGGTGTCTTTTCCTCCTGGAGGTAAGTGCCGACTCCACACAATACAGCCACGAATATGAAGCAGGAGGCCTCTTGGCAATTCGCGTGGATTTTTCCTTTTGTGTATTAGATAATCATATGCTCATGGTCCCAAGTACAATTGTGTGCTGCCCCTGCCTATAGGAGAGGTTGTGGGAGACAATTCCTGCTGGAATCTTTCTGCAAGAGGCCCCAGGAGCCTGCTGGGCCCTGGTGCTCAGCCCCACCTGCTGAGGCGGTCCTGCCTTCTGGGTCCCATGCACCCCCACCCCTCTCCCCCTGAGGGCCAAGCTCTTGGAGCAGTCACCATTCAGGGCTGTCAGAAGGCACCGGACGAGGGACCAGAGGGTGCAGGCTAAGAGAGCACAGTAACTGCAGGGCCCAGACGCAGGCCACCCTCAGCCTTGGCTCTGACCTTCTCTGCTCTGAGACCTTTGCATTCTTCAAGGCTCAGGGGCCCTGACAGAAGCCAGGGCCAGGCCACAGGCCCACTCACATCCTTTGCATTGTATTTTCACAAACTACAGGCACTGTCCCTTGTTTCTAATTCCCTCCAAAAGTACTGACGGGTTTTCCAGGTGAGTTTGACAAACACTTCCGCCTACAGTTGCATGCCTTAGGGTCAGACCCACAAGGTGGGAAGGGCTGTGCTTGCCAAGCTTTCTCCTTGCAGGCCCTGGGGAAGGCCCATTGTGCAGTCAAACCTTATGCTCCAGGGGCTTGGGTAATTAGTAAAATAAGCCTGGATCTCTAACAGGCTCTTGACTCCTTTATCTTAACAATCCACATAAATCATCACCTGATTATGATTAAATGGAAATTGTCCATAATAAGGAACCAGAGGAGAATGAAGAAAAGCATTTCAACTATCCTGAGCTTCTAGAACTGGACATGGGGTCAGTGATGTAAACTTATTATGTAGATTCCCCTCTTCAATTTCTTTCAAGAAAAATAGTGATAAACTACAAAAACATAAGTCACTCGTATTGTAGAAATAATTGGGACTAGGTTTTCAATAAATAAGTCATGAATGAATGAAACAAATATTTTTATTTGCTCTTTAATCATTAATATATTAATATTATATTAATCTGATCACTAATAACCTTTAAATTGGATTGCTATGGCCTCACAGACAGAAAAACCAAGATCATTTGCTAATGATTTTAGCTGTAAACTTAATGGATCATCAACTTTTATTGAAACAAAGCAAAACAAAAACAAACAAGACAGCAGAGCAGATGTTGTTTCTGGCACCACACTAAGCATCGTGGACATTGGGAGGCAGAGAAGGACCCACCTGGCCCCAAGGACCGGGGACGAGCAGGGTTTGGTGGGTCCCAGGACCGCAGCCATGAGACCTGCCCCCGGAACACACCAACCCACGAGGCACAGAGAACTTGGGGACTAAGAAGCCAAACTTTCCGAACAGAGCACATGAGCCTTTCAGGAAATACAAATCTCAGACCCACTTTTTCCTGACTCCTCTCCCTCTGGAAGCAAGACTTCAGCCACTCCTGGGGCACCCAAGTCTTTTTCTGCGGCCAACACGATTCTTCGAGGAACCATTCTTAGGCCTGCCAAGACATCATGTCACAAGGCTCCCTCACCCATGCCCAGCCGGCCACATGCCACCTCCTCATCAAGCTAGGCTTCTGGCTCCTGCTGGACTGCTGGGGAGCCTCCCCTTCCCATGCCCTCCGCCTCTGCCTCGTGGTCAACAGATTCCGTTCCACCCCTCATGCCCACCCTTCTGCTCCCTCTCAGAGAAGAGCCACCTCCAGCCTGCCCTGTCTGTTCTTAGCCGTCCATCCCGACTGTTCCTGGAGTCCACTTCCTACAAAGCGAATCCGTTCAGGTGCCTTATCTGCTTAACACTAACTTGAAGTAATCGCCCAACTGCCACTAAAATAATAGGCAGCTTCTTTCCTAGTGAATCTCATGCTCTCTGCACCTTACCATCAGGTGGAAGTTTTTAAAATATTTTGATGCCTCGGCTACATCTGAGACCAATTAAACGGGAATGTATGGGGCTGAGGCATCAGGGTCGTCTGTTTCCAGGTGATCTGAGGGTGCACCCAAGGCTCTGAAAGGTGATCTGCCTCAGTCTATCTGACAGGTAAGTCAGTGACATGGGCTGAACGATTGAAAAGTGCATCTCTATTGGCATAAGTATCTTTCACACTGCCTCTCCCTGTATCCATCCTTTGGTATAAGAAATCCACTGGTTTTATTGTTTCATTTACTTATTTACCTACTTATTTATATTTTAATGCCTCTCAGATGCACAGGATATGTTATGCATACGTGTTTAAGGCATACTCTTAGCAGTCCATCCTGGCTTGCTTTTATTAAGCTCTTTAGTTAGTTATTTTTAATAATACTAAGTAGTTCTCATGAGCCCACCCTCAAGAAAGCAAGCGTGACCTTGGCAATAACTTACATGTAACCACAGGCTCCCAACAGCTTTCCCTCCGCCTTCCTCTATAGCAATGCTTTTATCTTCTGTTCATTTTTCTCTAGTGTTCCTTTGCTTAAAGTTTTCTTGCAGCCACATGTGTTCCTAGAGATACATATGCAGCCATATATATGTATATGTAACTTTTGACTTATCAAAAATATTTTGCTACATGAATCTGCATGATAATATTAGCCAGACATCAGAGAGACAGAGAGAAAGAGAAGCAGACAAAGACAGATGAGACAGAGAGAAATAGAGACGGGAAAAAACTATTTTGATGAATTAGGATTAGCCTGAAGTCTGTACGGCAGGTGGGCAAACTAGCAATTCAAATGAAAGTTAGGGATGCGATCTTGAGTGCAAATTCTGCAGGACAGCCTGCTGGAGAGTCAGGGAGGGTTTCTGTGCTACAGTCTTGAAGAGAAACTTTCTTTGCTCTTAAGGCCTTCAACTGGTTCGATGAGGCCCACCCATGCTTGAGGAGGCTAATCTTCACTCAAAGTTGGCTGTTTGAAATGTTCATCCCAGCTAAGAAGTATTTCACAGCAACATCTTGATTAGTGTTTGGCCAGACAACTGGGTGCCATAGCCTTACCAAGCTGATCCATAACATTTACCATCAAAGAATGTGTTGGGCTTTAACTTCACCCGCCTTGTGTGTGATTGTGTGAACTGGTTATGACTATGCTCAGATACGCATTATGTGAATACACCCCGACTTGCTTGCTGGCTCTGCAGGCGGTGGGCATCCTGGTGGGGTCCGGTTTCAGCTGCTCTGGAAGGTGCCATTATAAGGGTCAGTGCAACAGCGTTCATGCCTCACCTGTGCTGGAGTTTCCCTGAGACATTCCCGGAGTGGCCGGTGATGACCTACGTGGCCAACCTGAGAAGATAATGCAAGTGCTTTTCTGAGATGGGGCACCAATTGCCATAATTATTAGTCACATGTAAGAGATTCTCTTGATGTACATTTTCTTAAAGACTTCCTGGGAGTTTTTAATTTTCTGCAATAAAATATTTAAATGTGATTTCACCAAAATCTTGGCTTCTATTTTCCTCTCACTAATGTTAAAACTCCCTTTTGTGTGGTTCCTGGCCATGTGCTTTTCTCTTCTGTAAAATGCTTACTCACATATTTTGACTATTTTTAATTGGGCTGTTTCTACTTTTCTTATCAGTTTGGAGGCCTACTTTATAAACTCTCAATTCCAAAGTTTTATTCATTGTACATATTACAAGTACCTTCTTGAAAGGTGTATCATTTTTTTCACTGTGTTTAGATGTGTTTTGATATACAGATGCTCTCAATGTTAATATGGTCAAATTTATTAATGTTTTCTCTCATAGTTAATACTTTTTGTGCATTGCTTAAGGAATATTTTCCAACATCAAGGTCTAAAAAGCATTGACCCATATTGGTATCAGTAGTTTTAAACTTTCCTTTTTTTATATTTAAGTTCTTAATCTATCTGAAGTGAATTTTTATGTATAGTGTGATGTAGGAATCTGAATTTATATTTTTTCTTTATGAAAAAATCAGCTTTTCAGTTCCATTTATTAAATAACCCTTTTTCTTCCTCCATTCATCTGTCAAGCTCTCTGTCATAAACCAAGTTTCTATACATGTACAGTTCTGTTTCTAGACTCCTTATTCTATTGTACTGATAAATTTCCATCTATGTGCTTGCTTCATTAATTAAAAATATTCAATTCTGTTATAGAGACAGAAGAAAGAAGGGAATATAACAACAGGAAAACTAGTAAGATGTGTTAATTATAGGTGGCCAGTAGTCTATGTGGTAGAGATTTCCTTGACTAGAATATAAATAGAATATGTGCATTGCAAACAGATTTTTTTAGAAGCTGGGAGTATTAAGAGTGTTACTTATAGAAAGGAAAGGATAGAAGAACCAAGTTAATATTAAGTAACATAAAGCATGGACCTGTCACCTCCACACTGACAGCTGCACTGTACATTCGTTGGTGACGCCTCTTCCAACCCAATTTTATTTTGCCCACATGAAACTATCGCTGCTCAACAGTAGGGAAAGAGTTTCACAGAGTGTCATCCACATGCTCAAACCAAACAAGCAAAAAGAATCTGGACATAGACTTACACCCTTGACAAAAAGTAACTCAGATTGGATCACAGATCTAACTGTAAAATGTAAAGCTAATAAAACTCCTAGATGATAACATAGGATAAAACCTAGATGATTGTGGGTATGGAAGTGACTTTTTAGATCAACATTAAAGGTAAAATCCATGTTAAGAAATACTTGGTAAGGACTTCATTAAAATGTAAAGACAATGTCAAGAGAATGAGAAGACAAGTCACAGACTGGGAAAAAATATTTATGTAAGACACACCTGGTAAATGAATATTATCCAAAATAGACAAAGAATCTTTGACATTCAACAGTAAGAAAACAGACAACATAATTAAAAAATGGGCCAAAGATGTTAACAGACACCTTACCAAAGAAGATATACAGGTGACTAATAAGCCTAATATACTCAGTATCACATGTATCAGAGAAATGCAAATTAAAACTATAGGCAGCTATTTCTGGGCTCTGATCAGTTCATTCTCATCCCAAATAATTTAGAACACATGGAACCAGTTCACATTTAAAACCCTTATTAACATGCCTATTAGAATGACCAAGATCTGGAACACTGGCAACACCAAGTGCTGGTGAGGATGTGGAGTGACAGGAACTCCCATCATCACTGGGTCGAAGTGCAGACTGGTACAGCCGCTTTGGGACACAGTTTAAGTGACTAAACATGCTCTTACCACATGATCCAGTCATCATACTCCTTGAAAATGTGTGTCCACACAACAACCTGAATGCAGATGTTCATATCAGCTTTATTAATAATTGTCAAAACTTGGAAGCAACCAAGATGTCCTTCGGTAGGTGATGGACAAATAAACCATAGTCCAGCCAGACAGTTCAACATTATTCAGTTCTAAATTGAAATGAGCTATCAAGCCATGAAAATATATGGGAGAACCTTGAACACATATTTCCAAGGGAAAGAAGCCAATGTGAAATAAGCTACATACTGTACAAGTGCAACTATGCGACCTGGAAAAGGCAGATTGTGGGGACCGAAACAATCAACCATGAGTTTTTCTCCATTAAGTATCATGTTGGCTACCGTTTTTTTTGAAAATAGTCTTTATCAATTTGAGGGAATTTCCCTCCAATTCTAGTTTATTGAGAGTTTTTATCATAAGTGAGTTTTTCATTTTGTTAAATGTTTTTCTGCACCTATTGATATGATCATATTGTTTTTCTTCAACCTGTTGATGTGATTACATTGATTGGTGTTCCAATGTTGAAACAGATTTGCACACCTGGGAAAAATCCCAGTTGGTCATGGAGCACAATTATTTTTATACATTTTGAATTCAATTTGTTAATGTCTTGTTGAGAATTTTGCATGCATATTCATGACAGAGATTACTTTGTAGTTTGCTTTTCTTGTAATGTGTTTGATTTTGGTGTAAGGGTCATGCTGGCCTCACAGAATGAATCAGGAAGTATTCCTTCTGTGCCTGTCCTCTGGAAGACATTGTAAAAGATCATAGATAATTTCTCCCTTAAATGTTTGGTAGAATTGATCAATGAACCCATCTGGTCCTGGTAGTTTCTGTTTTGGAAGGTTATTAATTATTGCTTCTATGTCTTTAATAAATATCATCCTGTTCAGATTGTCTAATTTTTCCTATGTGATTTTTGAAAAATTATGTCTTTCAAGGAATTGGTCCATTTCATCTGTTACCAAATTTGTGGGCATAGATTCTTCATAGTAGCCCTTCATTATCCTTTCAGTGTCCATAGGATCATGGTGATGCTCTATCTTTTATTTCTTGTACTAGTAATTTATGTCCTCTCTCTCTCATTTTTTAAATTTTCTTCTTACTTAGCCTGACTAGATACTTACTGATTTTGTAGTTCTTTTTAAAGAAACAGCTTTTGATTTAGTTGATTTGCTCAATTGATTTCCTATTTTCAGTTTCATTGACTTATGTGTTAATTCTTATTATCTCTTTCCTTAAACTTACTTTGGATTTAATTTGATCTTCTTGTAGTTTCCTAAGGTGGTAACTTACGTTACTTATTTTTGGTGTTTCCTTTCTAATATATGCATTCAATGTTATGATTTTTCCTACAGTGGTTGCTTTCACTGCATCCCCAAAATTTTGATAAGTTGTATCTTCATTTTTATGGAGTACAAAATATATTAAATTTCTCTTGATATTTCTTCTTTGACCTATGTGTTATATGTGTGTGTGTTTTTTAATCTCCACATATCTTGGAGTTTTCCAGTTATCTTTATGTTATTGATTTCTACTTTAATTCCATTGTACTCTCAGGGCAGACATTGAATGATTTTTATTCTTTTACACTACTTAAGGTGAGTTTTATGGCCCAGAAAGTGATGTCTCTTTGTGAATCTTCCATATGAGCTTGAGAAGGAGTATAATCTTCTGTTGTTGAATGAAGTAGTCTATAGGTGTCAATTATATCCAGTTGACTGATGTTATTGTTGAGTTCAACTATGTCCTTACTGATTTTCTGCCTGTTAGGGAAGAATTTTAAAACCACCACTTCAATTTATTTAATAGTTATATTACTTTTTAAGAATGCTAGTTTTATAATTTTTTGAAGTTTGTGCTTATTAAAAATTATACATTTTGTATAGTTTATAAATTTTCTAGTAATCAATTCATTAATCTGAATCTTCAAAATTGCTGCCCTGTAATTGATATTTTCCACAAAACAAGACTTTCGTCTTCTTTTTCTCACTTTAACCCAGTGCTGCCAGTAAATTCTTGATTTTATTTATAACTTAATCTTCAAAACATTTCCATAGCATGATGAATATACAACTGGATTTACATTATAGCATTCTTCAGTGCATGATGTCCTTTTAAATAATTTTATAAAGTTGAACACTTACACTGTATTTTTGATGTAATATTTGCAAATTTAAATCTAAAGGAAATTTTTATTAAAGCTTTGAATTTGGACTAAAATGAATATTCCATGAAGAAAAAGTCCAGGTGATATTTGTATTGTAGTATTTCATTTTAAAAAGAAATTTAAAAAAAGAAAATTATGTTGTATCTGGATAAGTAGAGAGCCCTGTCAATCACAGTAATGATTTATTTTATTCACTTTCAAGCATAGAATAGATTCTGAAATTGACTTCAAATTACATAACAAAGAGTCCATTATTATTTTGTTCCTTTCATGAGGGAGCCCTCAAGAGAGAAATTTTACACCAACTTATGCTGCCTGGTGCTTTTAGTAAATCTATACTCTCTTGCACTGTTTTACCTGCACAGCTATGATCATTTCTCCACGGGGAGTTTGTGAAGTTTGTGAGATAATACAGACAGACAAGTTTAATATCTGTTACATGCTTTATTACTGCAACATTCAGAGAAAAATTACCTGTTTTTTTCTATTACACATGCTATTTTAGCCATTTATATTCATACATTTATGAATCTGGAGACTTCAGGTGTTTTTTTTTGTTGTTGGCTTTTAATAATTTAACCCTTAATTTCTTAAAATGTACTGTAAGTGATATGTGAGCAAATTAACTCAAAAACATTACTAAGTAATTAAATATTTTAACAAACTTTTCAAAAGCAGTTCCCTATTTATAAATTCTGCTTAGAATGTTCATACATCTTCACAGATAACTGAGAAATTTTGCATTAAAAATAAATTAAGTGTTTGCTGTGTCTGAAACTGTTCTTTAAAAAAAGTGTTCTTTGGGGAATAGTACTGTGACATGATTTCTTTACACTGAACTAATTACAGAGTTTTCCATTATCTTTAGGTTATCTTTACGTCCTATTATAGTGCTACAGGATCTTTTACCTTTAATCACAAAAACTTCAATACTGTTATAGTGTTTACATCTGACGAAGAGATGTATTCTTCAAATCTCTGTGTTTACCCTTTCTTTCTCATGCATTTGACCAATAACTCAGAATCATTTTGCTGCGTAGGGCAACACCAGTGGTGCTGAAAAACATTTTGTGACCTGCTCCCTGTGAAGAAGAAAACGGATCCTGATTTTTAGCATCTTCTGACTCCTCTCAGGTACATACTGCACCCATGGTCAGGTTCAAGCTACCATTTCGTCTATAGCAGAGTTGGGAAGATGGAAAGAGACAAACATAGGCTCTCCAAAGTTGGCTGGTGCCAGATCCACTTATTTTTTTTCCTTGCAAAAGAAAAGGAAACTGTATTGACTTACTTGTCTCAGTACCTTGCCCATGCCCCTGAGAAGGGTAGCTCTAGGAAATGTTCTTTACATCATGTGGAATGTTTCATTGAACAAAATCCTGCCATCAGTCATTTCTAACTAATACCTCTAACTAATACCTATGGTCATTGCCGTGTGCTTGAGCTCCCTATATAAATCCATGGGGCTTTATCCTCCCACCTTACTATAAGAGGTATGTACACTTTTACCTTCTCTCCTAAGTGTTGTGCTGTAAACTCTTCTTGACTTTATTGAAATACAGGGGAGAGCACCTGAGAAGCCAGGCTCAGCAGGCTGACATCCTCTGGGAGTGGCTGTGTGGGTTTCCTTCAGATGGACGAGTTTTAATGGAATCTCCAAGGGCAACTTCCCATTTGGGATTGGCCAGGGGCCCATTGTCTGTGTAAATAGAGTATAATCTCACATTTTGTGTTTTAAGGGTTTAAAAATTAGAGGTGCTGGAGAACTCCTGGGTGGAGAACTCCAGGGTGGAGATCTCCATGATGGAAAACATGGTGCTCATCCAAGATCCAGGAATGGATACTCTCTAGATTCCATCTTTCCTTGGGGCTCTTAGACTGTGAGCTGGAAATGAGTCACTAAGAAATGGAGTCACTGGGACCCAAGAATGGGTCAACTGTGTATCTGCCTAATTTAAACAGGTTGGGGAAGGACTGATCATTCTTCAACAATAGTCATGAAAATACATTTGGGACTGCAGCCAGTGGTCTCAAGATGGTTGTGTATAAGGTTGCTCCCAGCCCATTTTTGATACCAGGGGCATGGAGAGTCAAAATCATAAATGAATTAATGGTACATCAGTCTCTCTTTAGGGTGAACAGTTGACTCTTTTAGGTTTTTGAGTAAAACCTCAGAGCTCTTAGAAATTCAGGAAAGACAGAAAGCCAGAGGGGAGATACTGGACTCCTTGCTACAATGTAGATGGGTTAGTGATTAGTTAGAAACAATGTAACACTTACTGTATTTGATGAGGTGGCTCATGATAATTACATATGACAATTTTGTAATGTTAAATGGCACATACTACTCAACACTCTTTATTAGCAAGAACTTGCTATTTGGACTGTGATTTTTCCTAGAAATTTGCCTCATAAAAATGTGTTTTTTCTCTCTGCAACTCATGCTGCAAAAACATAAGCAAACCAGCCACCAATGGAGATCAGAGCTGCACTGAGCAGCCCGTAAAGAGCCCAGCGATGCAGCTTGTGCTCATCATGAACTTCGCTGTGGGTTTTCTTCTTAGTCAGATGTTTGGATGTAAGGTCTTCTCCACATATTTAAAACCAAATATTTGTGCAATCCCCAAGATGTGATATGAAATACGGCTGTATCTCTGATTAATAAATTGATTAAAAATGATTCAGAAAACACACAGAAGTACTTACATATAAATAGGAAAGCAAATGCACATGTTGATATTGATCTTTTTCGAGAAAGGAAGTTTGAAATGAACAATTCTCACAGTTCTTTTATGCAGATTACCTCTGTCCATGACAACTGGTTTTTCATTTAATTCCCTGTTTTCTTACACTGGCCTCTGATTTAAGCAAGACTAAAAGGATCTTGCCCAGCTTCTTGCACACATTGCCCAGACTGTCTGCTGCTGCCAGAGTCAGCTTCAGGTTAGATGGCATTGCCCCATGGGGACCAACTTCCTGTGTGGCAGGTTCTCCACCATCATGAGAAGAGCCAGACCCAGCCAGTGTCAAAATGAATGAGGACAGAGAAGCAGGCCTTTTACACAGGCGGTTACAGGACCGTTGTGACCGTCGTGGCAGCCTCCAAGATCACCTTTGCTTTCTGTCTGTGAGGACATGCATACATTCTGCCCAAGCCTTCAATTCCTCCACTCTGGATGAATTCCATAGGTGACTTCTTCTTTCTCCCCTCTCCTCTTCCTCATTCTGTAAAAGTACAGTGTAAACTCAACATTTGAAGAATTACAGTCACAGGCAAATTATCATGAAATGGATTCAGGCTCCCTAGTCCTTGTGTTTTCCTTACTGAGCGTGGCCCAGAAGGTACCGCCGATACCTGGTGCAGTCAGAATCTCTGATTTTAAGTTTATGCACTTCCCTCATTCGTAACCATACTGAGTGAGTGACCAGATACCCTCTTGTTTACAGTGTTAAACCGTTGTATTTTAATAACACAGGTTCCAAAGAACATCTTGCAATGGACAGTTTTGTTTAGCACCGTTATGTTAAAAGAAGCCCCTCATTTGAATTTCCTGTGTTGTGTTGCTGCAGGCACGAAGCTTTGAAGGGATGAGGGCTTCATCTGGAGCTGATTTGAGCTCACAGCCCTCCCTGTAGCAGAGAAGGCTGAAAATCCAGGGCCGAGCACAGCAGGGGAGGCTGCCTTTGCCTCTGGGGCTGCCTGAAACCGTGTTCTCCACTTCATGTGACAGCGTGGTGGCCAGAATGGGCACGCCCTTTACATCCTTCTCAGGGGCCAGACAACTTATACCACGACCTCATGCAGAATGGTAAAAGCACATTTTCGCTCCAGTGGTGACGGCCATGGCTGAAATGTGCCTGGTGGCAGCCCTGGGCTCCTGCAGAGGTGGGGATTTGCCTTCACACCAGTCCTTCCCCAGGAATTTGTTTTTTGCTGCTCTTTGCCATCCAGAGTGAGTGCCAGCTTAGACAAGGAACACACGTGGGTGCTCTGCTCTGGGGAATGTGCAGATTACACTGCGTGCCCTTGTCTCCTTCCATGTGGAGATGTCCAATGGGTTCCCCTCCTTTGTCCAGGGAGATATGTGATCTGAGCTCTTTGGAGAGGGCTGCCACCCTCCCCATGTGATTTGCTGTCTTGTAAAACAAGTTCAAGAATGAACAAAAAGCTCCTCAACATAGTTACACCTTGATAAATATTTGTGCCAGTTTTGTGCTGACAGCCGGGAAGAACCCCCCACAGAGACCAGCTGGTAGTCCACAGGGGTGGTGGGAAGGTGTGCTTGCCTTTCAGGAACTAGAGAAGCAGTAAGTGACTTGTTTCCCATGTGGCTGGTAGGCTGGCCTGGGCCCACAGCACACATGTGCCCTGTCCCCACCCAGACCCACCCCACAGGACAAAGCCTTCACTGCTGCAGGATCCAAGCGAGGAGAGACGCTCCATCGCCATCCCACAAAGCGTAGGGAATCAAAGACCCTGAGTTGAGGAAATAAGAACCACTACCCAAATGAGAAGAAGCAGAGGCTGTTTATTCAGAGCTCTCACAGTGGGGAGTTAGCTGCCGGCACTTTCACTTGGCAGAGACTCAAAGGCAGGCAGAGGAGCGGAAACGGGATGGCTTGGGTGTGCTCCATCCTGGGCTGGCTGGGAAAGCCGCAGGCAGGTACCTGGGAGTGGTGCATCCTAACCGATCAGCTGGGAGGCATATTTGGCTTCCTCTGGCTGGTCCTAAGTTGGAAGGAGGAGAGAGAACTAGAGAAGCTGACACTCATTGCTGAGCCCTGACCCTCCTGGGCCAAGTGCTGCTTCCAAGATGACCGTGCAGAGGTTAGGCGGCAGTTCCATTTACATATGTCCCCTGGCCATCGTCTGTTTGTTTATTGTCTAATTGCAGCTGACATCTTCCACATAATGTGATTTTCTTCCTAAATTACCCAAGTTGTATTACTTGAAACTAAGCACTTTTTATTGGCCTACAGAAGCAGAGATAAATAAACATTCACTAAGTACTCATTATTCAATACTGCCATAAGGAGAAGGATCCTGAGGCCTTGTAAGCTGAGCATCATCTCATAGAGATAATATTCAGGGTTAGTTATGTTCCTGTAGGATTCATGTGCATTAGGGAATAAGACCTCTGAAGTTTGGGATGCTGAGACAAATTAATCTATGCATTTACAACATGTCCTAGAGGTCACATCAAATGATGGCAAAGAGAGGAAAGATGTGCTATGGACAGAATGATAAATAATCAAAGAAGGTAAAAATTGGCCCTGAGCTTGTAGACAAATTTTTAGGAATTGTGGAAGCAGTGAAGCTCATAGTATAAAGAAGAACAATGTTGAATCGATGATTCAAGAACAGAGGAAGGTGGAAACCTGGTTTCTCAGGAATCCATTGCTCAGAAAGGCAAAATAGGGTGTCCACAGGAGGGTGCAGGGGAGGAGACCATGCCATCCGCAGAGCTAGAGCACCTGTCCCTGGAAGGAAACAGAGGAAAAGCACTGGATGGGGTCAGTGCCCATCCTAGATCGGAGACTCCACGAGCCACTGTGGGGTGCTGGACAAGACGGCATTAGACGGAACAGGCAGGCCGGCGGGGTGAGCCCTTTACCTGCAGACAGAGCAACTGACCCATCACAAGGTGGACAGGATCAAATATGATACTGATGTGGGGTTACAGGTCAGAGGAAAGGTCAGAGGGAGGAGTCAGAAGAAGCATGTGTTCCCTTTGAATGACGGAACAGGAAGGGACAGGCAGGTACTGCTGCGTGCAGAGACGACCAAGCACCCAGATGCACACACACCCCCCGCAAGGGCAGTTCCCATCCTCGCATTCCACCTGGGCTAAAGCCAATCGTACACCTCTCCTGGAGTCACCTTGAGTCCAAAGGGTGGGAAAATGTGCTGGGAAATGTGCTGATCTGATGGGCAATGGCCAATGATAAGAAAAGAGAGTTATTTACAACCGTCATATAATAAAGAGCTTTTTAAAAAGAAACATCCATTCCTCACCATATACTATTTGTTTTTATTTGAATGATCCTTGCTGAAAATTGCATGACAATCCACACATTGTGCTCATGCTGTCACTTCTTCTCACTCACAAATAGAAGGGTGGGTGAGGTGTCTGCAGTGAGCTAGGAGGTGGCTGTGCTTCAGGCAGGTGGCTGAGCTCCCTGTCCCTGTGCAGATGTGACCGGGAGTGTTGTTTCCAAAGCCGGCACTCCTTTGGCGGAAGGCTTGTGCAGTGTCGCTTCCTAATGGATTCACAGGTGCTCTGCAGAGGAAAGCATACCCGCTCTGCAGCTTTTAGGTTTTACCCAGGTCTACTGCGTTTCTGATATGAAGCGTAGGTTTTGAATACTTCCTGGGTGATAAGGAAGATATCTAAGATGTAAAGGTCCTTTAGCCGTGCAAACAGCTCAACCTCCAAGTTCAAAGACGTTATGTTAACTAAGTAAGAAGGATTTTTGTTTTTTTGGTATGATGCACTGGTAAATAAATCTCGTGTTTCTCATTTCTTTACAGTTTGCATTTTCAAAAAAATTAGGAGTATTTTATTACATATATTAATTATATGTTAAGGATTTTCAACTATGGAAATATTTTGAAGCTCTCCTTTTAAATTAAATATATTCTCCCTGGAAGTTGGTGTGTGAGAGAAAATAAAGGAGAAAAGGGAGAAATGTGAACCCCAGTGAAGACGAAGCAGTTAAGATGGAACCACAGAGCAAACTTCACAGAGGGAAGCTTCTGTCACCCATGGCAACTAAGTCAATGCCAAGGGACATCCATTTGATTCATGTTGTTACATGTACAAAACAGATTAATAACATTGGGGATATTATTTTAAACTGTGAGCAGAACAGTGAATTGTAGTAAATGCAGGTTTATTGTACTAATGGTCATTGAACATGTCTTCATCCGCTTATGAAAAATTAGATTTTCCTCCAGCTTGTGAGTCATTTTTCTCCTTCCACCATGGATGGAGCGTTCCTGCCACCCCATTTTCACAGCCCATTCGGTGGGACCCACTGGATGCGATGTCTAGACATCTTCCAGCCTTGTAGAATTTCCCTGCTGGAGTCACAGTACACAAATCCTACACAGTAGTGAGGGTGCCTTGCCAAACCTTCTCTGCAGTGCTTTTAACTCCATAAGCAGAAACTTTCCACCTAGTGTGCATTTTTATCTTCTGTACAGAACTAAGGTTCAGAATGCGTTCCTTTGTTAAAAACATGATACAAAGTCCAATGTGTATATCATCTGGTGTTTACTCTTGTCAATACCTGAACATGCTTAATTAAATTTCTAAGCAGTTAAAGAGAAGAGCCAAGGGACCCCGCGCTCCCATGGTGTGTCTGCTCTGCTGTGTCCCCTTTAGCACTTACCTATGCGATGAACTGTGGAGTGCTGTGCATGTGCTGGGGACTGAGCAGCCGGTTAAAGGCAGCATGAGGCCAGCTCCTATTTACAACACAGGAGGGGCACAGGGCTTGGCTCCCACCCTCCTGGGAAACAGCCTGATGCTCTACAGGGTCGTAGGCATCATTCGGGCTGGAAGAGAGCTGATGCCACCAGGCAGCCGCTGCCCCAGAATCCCAACAAGAAACAGCTGCCTCAGAGGAGGGCCAGCAAACGAGCAGGGGCCCGTCGGTGGGGGAGAGAGAAAACAGCGACCCCATGGCAAGTGGCTATCAAGGAATTAAACGTAAGCATAAAATGATTCTTCGAGCCAGTTCTGTCTGCTCTGTGCGTTTAGAATAGCTGAGGGCCCCAGAAACCATGTCTGCAGTCACAGGCGAGCATGTGTCCATGGGCCTTCATGGTGGTCTTGGGGGGAACTGAGGGCAGACAGCACGGTGTGCAGAAGACCCCTGGGAGCTCCAGGGCACAGGCATCGGCCGACTACGGCGCACAGCACTTTAAGTCACATTTCCAGAAGAGCTCCTCAGTACATTCATGGTCCAGACATTATTTTCCCACAAAGTATGGAGATAGGATGAACACATACTCATAGACTTCCCAACCGATCAACTACTCGAACCCCATCCTTCACCTGAAACTGTCCAAGAGCCTGAGGATCGGCAGCAGATCCTTATCCTGTGGCCATTGCCATGGCTTCAGGTGACCAGGCTGCACTGTGTCAAAGGCTGGGGCTTGTATCCCCAGTGGCACAGGTGCCGCCTCCATCGTGGCCTGCTGGTCGGTGTAGCTCCCACACCATCCAGGTGCCTCAAGGCGGGAGTTGATCCTTACCTCTCATCATGTCCCCTTAGCCCCTTGGTGAGGGAGGGATGCCTACCTTAGGTGATGGGATGTGTGGAAACCCAGCACTCAGCACTGGACAGGTGCGACGGAAGCGGGGTGCTGGTTACGTGTGCTCACGGCCCTGCAGGTTGCGACTGCCAGAAGGTTGTCCTTGCAGACAGAGGGAAGCACAGTAACTGTGGAGGCAGGCTTCAGAGTAACAGGAGGTTCTTGCCTCCTTGCTGACCCAGAAGCCAGTCTCCTTTCCCCTCTCGGGCAGTTACTGCTTATGCCTTGGGAAGGGCTTCTAAAATCTGAAAACCCCTAAATGTCAATGACATCCTCTTCCTCAAATCGGGAGATCCTGCCCACTCTTCTAAGTAACTTACTGAGGAGGCCACCACCATCAACTCAGGGGATTTAAAAAGTTCTCAAATAATGTCAAGGGTTCCACATCCACCCCCCTGATAGGACCAAATGCAAAGCTTGGATGAAGATTTTCTTGCATCTCTCATTTGAGAAGGGACATAATAAAAATCTGATCACAGAAAGTCATTTCATTCTATATGATTCTTACTTATTAGTGAGAAAATAGGGACATAAAAGTGGGGCATTCGCAGCATCATCCTGCTGTTACAAGTCAACACCACTGCAGATTCGGCTGTTTTCTGTTGCCCTTGTCAGCCAACAGTCGCAAGCTAGGAAAGCTGATAGCATTACAGCCGCTAATGTGTCAGCCATCTCTTGCTTTGTGACATGCCACAGAAAACACTTAGTTTTAAATAAACATTTTATTTGCTTAGGAGTTTGTGGGTTAGTGACTTGGGATGGGATTGGAGCATTTCTGGTATTACCTGGGGTGGCTCACCTGAGACTGCTCAGTGGTCCTGCTCACCTGTGGGGCTTGGTGCTGGCTGTTGACAGACCAGGTGTCTGCAGGAGAGGACTTCGAGCATTCTTCACGTGGTGGTTTGGTTTGAAGCACTGGCAGCTTCCAGGATTCTTGCTACCTGCCCTTGGCAGCTCTGCAGCATCTCCTCCAAGTCAGTAGCAGACCAGCTCCAAGGAGTGGAGGACAGACTCCCCCTCTTTACAGGGGTGAGAATGCGGGTGATGCTCAGTGTACTACACTCAATTTCTACAAAACAAAGTTTCACGACAGGGAGGTAAGAGTTACTCCATCCAGAGGAAAGAGTAGATGGTCTGGTGCTATTTCATTGGACACTCATAATCCATGAGCTCGTTTCCAACTGAGCAGATTTTTTAAAAATTAAATGTTGATCTCTTCAAATATTTAACATAATGTCTTAATAAATAAAAGATTATAGTCCTCATTCCACAAAGGGGCCTATCACTTTTATTTTTATATTGCCCATCTGGCAAGTGTCTGTCTGAGTGCTTTAGAAGGCAGAACAAAGTCACATTTAAATTGACAGAAACCCCAAAACACCGCTAAATTGGAGAGGCAGGCATCCCTTTTCAGAGGGAGGGGGCAGGGCAGCACAGCTTTTAAAACTGGGTGTAGAGGCTGACAACGCTAAGCATTCATGCCATTCTGAAGTTCACTGACTGTGTGACCTTGAAACCATTTAATGACCTTCTCTGCCTCATGGAAAGGGACATAATGATGACCTGTCTGAAAATATGGGTGTTTTACACTTCAGTTGATGGAAGAGCCCTGATAAACCTGGGCTGAAGACCTGGTGGACAGGTAGGGGTGTTGGGGAGTAGGGTCCATGTTTCCACAACTGAGCAACTAAGTCCCTCAAAATCCTACTGGATTCGTCTACAATGCCCAGAACTCATTCCCTGGAAGAGGCGTTTGCTTCCGAGTTCCAGGAGGATACCCGACAGGAGTAGCACCTGCTCTCTCCTGCACCCCCTGAGGGTGGTTCGCGGAGCCGGGCCGGGGACCACGGGGAGCTCCCCATCAGCCAGGCGGGACTCCTGGCCCCAGAGTGGCCCAGGGCCCCAGGCTCCATCCACTCCATGGCCGCTCCCTGCATCACTTCAAATTTTCTCTGTGAGGAGATGTTGCACATGCTTCTTTTCATCAGCTTCCACGTCAATTAAACAATAAAAATCATAAAATAATTTCCCACAGTTTCATAATAAGGTACTAATTTTAACTGTGTTTAAAAGAGCAAAAAGCTACATTTTCACATATGTTCTGTTCATCGCTGCATTTTGGGGCCATGTTGTTGCCTACATGATAATCAACACATGAAAATATGGAACTTTCGAGGCCACTGTAGCCCATTCTTTCTCCTTCTTACATAGTTTGAGGGGAGATCAGCATTGTTTTTCTTTCAGGATTATTGACCTATGATTGACATACAGCACCCCCAGTGTCAGGTGTAAGCTTAAGGACTCACCTTACCTATCCTGGGAGATGATAACCACCTCTTCCACCCCATCTCCTTGAGCTGTCCCCACCTGTGTCACTACTCTGGAACACATTGGTCTTTCAATGCCCTGACAGCCGAGCTGTCGCCACCTCAGGACTCCACCTCTGACTGTGTCCTCTTGGAAAGGTCTGCTCTCGCTGTCTGAAAGGCCTGGGCCGTGCTAGGGCTACTGTATCCTATGACACAGATGCATGTAAAATGCCAAAGCTATGACTTTCTTGAAATTCGGAGAAGATGCTCTTCTCAGGAAAACTTTCCCAAATGCATTATGCTTCATTTTCTTTCATTTGTCATTTCTGTTATTTCTCAGTTTTGTGTGAAAATCTGTTCCTTGCTTCTCTCTCAATGCATGAAACTGGGATATTCATGAATCAATTAAAAAATCACTCAACCAGAGATATTTTGTGTGGTTATACAATACTGAACTTGAGGGAAAAACTTGAGGGAGGTATACAGACTGGCATTCAGTATCATTCCCTTAACATATAATTTGAGGACTACAGCAAACTTATATGCAATTCTCATCTGTTACATGACATATAAAAACATTTAACAAAGAATCAGAAGTTGCGTGTTGTTGCAGAATGCAGAATGACCTTCTGGGCACGGTTTTTATCCACAGTTTTTGTACATGGTTGAAGAAAAAAAAATCCAGTCTGGAGCTATTTTATTTCACTTACAAGGTACAAGAGACTGGATGGGGTTACCAGCTGAATACTTTCCTTCTGGGGGATGACCCAACACCAACCTTTACAGTCAGACCCCCAGGTATCTGCATTTCCGAATCAGTAATTCATTTTTTCTTTAAGAACAGTGAGTTTTTAGAAAATTCACTTTAGTCTGCATTTGGTAAAGATTTTTATCTGTTTGCTTGACTATTGCTAGATGCTTTTAATTTCTGCTTCCAGAAGATGCAATGAAGCTAAGAGAATTTTCTCAAAGATTCTAGCGGAAAAATCCCAGAAGGTTATTTTCTCTGCTTAGAAGTTTAGGAGAGCTGGTGGCTAATGTTTGCAAGCCATGCTTTATACTATATCAAATAAAATTTTCATGTCAGATTTCACTCTACTCTTTGGATGTGGACAAATCTCAAGTCTATATGAGATGCTAAGGAAATTTCTCTGATTCCTGTTGGGAACTTACTATTACAAACATAGGAATTGGTTCCCATTATAGAAATAGTAAACAGGTAATCTCCATAACCCAGCAGGGTGATGGGAAATGACAGGTGCGTTTCCCAGCTAACTGTCCGTGCTTGACTGTGGAGGTGCTGAGCTGGCGCCCTCGCCCCGTACCGCCTCCCATGAGTGGTGGAGGTACACAGACTGACGCTCCCTCGTGAGTGCTGAACAGGGCCGTGGACAGAGGTTTCCTTGCAAAGATGAAATGAGCATAGAACAGAATGAAAAGTTCAAAGCGTGATGGATGGGCCATCGCTGCTGAAGGTCACACTGTCACCAGCAAACATAGGAAGACCGTAGAGATTCAGCCACTTAAAATGTATTAGCCAAAGTGGTGACAGATAACAATGCGTTTCATGCGAGCCCCATTCTCATGCTTTGATGAGGCCCGGATGTGCCTAATGAGTCAAGGTGACAGGAGTCCTTATTGCTGCCTCTGATCTGGGGATGGTGGCAATGGTGTCCGCCGGGAGTGGGGAGCACACCAGGCGGGAGGCTCCAGGACCCCCGGGGCCCCTCCGTGTTCTGTGTCCTCACAGTGTGTGTAGGGGTTGCCACATCGCGAAGGAAACTAAAATCCGTAAACATAGGCAGAGCCTAAGCTGACTGAGCCAAAAAATGATAACAACAGTCACAAAGTCTGGTCAGTGCTGACAGTTTGGAAGCCACACAGGTCATCAAGAACAAAATGGGTTTGGTTTTGGATATACTTATTATTTCTTCTGGTAATGTATAAAACTACTCAGATTCTGTGCTGACTGCCAACTTGACATTCTCTTAATGTGGGGTGCATGTAGAATTAAGGCAGGTCAGCGGGGCTGAAGGAAGTGAGGCTCTCTCCTGGGAGGGACACCTCACCTTGGCAATCCCCGAGCCACTGCCGAGGACTCAGGCCCTCCACCTGCAGAGAGGTGGCCTGAGCAACACCGGGGGCATATCCTATGGCCATGGTTTCTGACTATGCACAGAGAATGGGCATTAACAAAAAGCAAAACAAATTTTTAAGAAGTGCTAGTTTAGGGGGAGAGTAATACTGTTTACTAATGGGAAAGCAACTAGGGATACCTCCGATGCAAAAGGAGTTGCATCTCTGAACTGAAATGACACCATTTTCACAAAGCTCTTTCTCATCTGTCCAAAATGTTTTGGTGGAAACAACTGCCCACATACACACAGGTGAATAAAGGATTTTATCTGTGGGAAGTTCACCCCAAAGAAACCTGGAAGTTGGTTTTAAGAGTTGTTTTAAGTGTGGTTTTAAGCAGCTCCGTGAGAAGTTGTTTTAAAGCATCGACGGTAATCGTTTCTTCTTTCTGCCATCTCTGTCCTGTGTAGCTCCTGACCAATGAAATGCTCTTTAAACTGAGCAATCCCAGGGAGACTGAGAGACACCCCAGAGTCCTGGGAAAATGAAATACGAGGAATGAGAAGCAGGCAGCAATAAACGGAGATGGACTGAGGCAGGGTTGAAAGGCAGCAAGGAGGCAGGGAAGAGGACACACACTGGGCATCGAGGGGAGTGGTGCCCCTGGGCTCTGAGTCACTGGCATTCATGTCATGCCTGGTAGTGGGTAGGGCTTCAGTCGATGCTTCTTAGACTGAAATGTGAGGAAACAATTTTCCCAGACTCCACTTGCTGCCAGGGACGGTGTCTGCTGCCCAATTCTGGAGCAACAGACAAGTCATGAATGGCTTCAGCTCATCAAGGCTTCCAAGGACTATAGATCTCGTGCTGCCATGACCAGCACGTTTAGTACCACAGGTGTCAGCGTTACCTCTGAGCAAGGAAGACATCACGTATAAGACAGCATTTAGCCTTAAAAGTTCTCATCACCAATAGAGAAGAACGCAGCTCAAAAGACAGACTGCCTGAAGAAGAAGTGTATACACAGAAGACTCTGCAAAGACTACATTGGTATAAGTAACACCCCCAAAGTTTCTTGAAATCAACAGGTGGCAAGGGATCTTTAAATATGTTTGCTAATATCTATAATTTGCCTATCATAACATTTAAATGTAAATGATCATAATCTGTATTTTTACATGTACTATAACTTTCCAAAATACTGGGATTATAGGAAATTTATGTAAGAATTTGCAAATGTCTCAGGCATGTTGTCAAATGGACTCATAATACACAAACAGCCTTATTAAGATTCAGATTCAGATTCAAATTTAAAAGGTAAAGAAAAGTAGGCAATGAAGAGAAAGAATGAAGAAAAGATACACACTCTCCAGCAACCTGAAGAAAAGCATGTCAACCTCACAGAGAATGCGGTGTAAAGAGCAACCTTCAAATATGGCTATTCCAGGGGTGGCTGGGCCTGGCCCAGGTCCTGGTTATGCCCGCAGTACTTACGTCATTCCTCCATCTCTCTCCGTCTAAATATTGGTAGGTGCTTAACTGAACGGCCCTCCACTGACTCCAATTCTCTTTTCTTACACAGAGTAGGATGGACTCTCACTGGGAAGGCGCTCGGGGAGCTGCTGGAGTCGCTCTGGCTCTAACGTGAGCAAAGGGAAAACTCACAATGTGTGTGTCTTGGGCATATGGTCACAACATGGGGACCAGAGAGGCCAAGAGAGGAGAGGATGAAAGACTGAGAACAGTTTCAAATACCAAGAGAAATCCTTTTGGCTAAGAATAATGTACCTTCGTGCCTTTCAAAGATGTTCCAACAGATGGGCCGCTGGGCCTCGCTCCCCACAGAGAGTTGAATCAGTAGGGCCAGGCTCAGAGATTCCCTGGCCGGAAGGAAATGGGGAAGCCATTGGGCCTAACATTTTTGGAGTTTGCATGAGGCACCAAAGTCAGTAACTGGCCAAGATTAAAAATCAGCAAAACACATGCCAGTGGGGATGGGGGGTGCTGAGCCCCTCGGGGGCCCTGGTGCTCCTTTGTAAGCTCTGTCTGTGCCACCCCCTGGCTTTGGGGCCACCCGGGCATGTAGTGTTTCTGCACAGACACCCTTTCCCTGTCCTTTCTGTTTTACTCAGTGCAAGTGTGGGCGCCATAGGCAGTGGGACAGTCTTGGCGAGGAGGCACCAGCTAGCTGTGTCTTCTCTTCAGGGCAGAGCCTGGGAGGCCCGGGAGGCCCCGCTGCTTCCTTCCTTCCCCTGGGGGCCCACATGGTCCCCACCATGAGCCTGAGCAAGTCAGCCCGCTGAGTCGTGGAGAGCACGCTAACTGGGGCCCAAACTCACGCATCTTCCACCTCCTTCTGCCGTCAAAATGAGCTGCCCTCAATCACGTCGCCCAGACTGACTGGGTCTGCAGCTCATTTTCAGTAGGAGGAGTTGACTTTCCAGGAAGGTCATGCACTTCTCTCTCCCTTCCTGTTCTTTTTCAAGCTCCATGGAGAAAATGAGCATCACGTTGTGGAGAAGAGCATGTCACAGCCCTGCTCGCCGCCCTGGCACACATGTACTTTCCTGAGCAGTCGCCTGCCTGCCAGGTTTTCGGGCATGATTTCACAACGTTCGGGGCTGTCCTTTTCCAGGTGCTGGTCAGGACGCGTCCACGAAGCCAGGCCCACCTTAGCCCGCAGGCACGCTCCCGCGTCAGAACGCCATTAAGGAAACTGGCTGCTGGAGAACAAAGAGAAGGCAGGCGAAAGCTCGCGTCCACTCTTCTGGGGGATTCTCTCCAGACTTCCTGTGACCTCCGCGGCCTTTGGCAGCACAGGTGGGGAAGGGGTCCTGGGCCTGGCGCAGAAGCCTGAGTTCAGCCCCAAACCCACCATCACACCTTGTGACTCTCAAGGGCCTGGGCTGCGCTGTCTGCTTTAAAACTTGAATAGGAATGAGGATCCACAAACTAGAGCTAAAAGAGGAAGGGGCTGCAGCAAGACCCAAAGGTGTCTTCCTTCCTGGGCTGAGCCTGCTGTGCCTCCCCTGCCCCTCATGGGGAGCAGCCAGGCATGGCTGTCTGCTGGTCTCCATCTTTTAATACATCTTTTTTCTTGAAAGGCAAGAAAATATATGACTCAGTGTCATTAATTCTGACCAGTGGACCCTTGGCTGTTTGTTACATCACTCTTTGAAATATTTTCTGTTCTTTAAAACTATTCTTTGAATAAGAGGTGGACCTAGGAATGCATACGATGGTGACTTAACAACTGAAAGCAACCTGCAGAGGGAGAACTGTGAGAAGAGGTGGGAAAAGAGCACTTGCCCTAATCCAAATCAGCTGAAAGGATTTAAGTAGAAATCTTGCAAAGCCACCACTTTCAATGAAACAGTGTTCCTGCATCAGTCATATTAGGAAATATGAATCACTAAGTTGAGGCTGAAACAAAAAAGACATGCAATTAACATCTTTTGCAATTTGGGCTCAAGGACACCTAAGTGTCCACCTCACACATGTGCACACACACAATACTGTGTGCTGTGGCGCCGGAACGTGTAACTGGGAAATAACAGCCCTGGCTAGCGTGCTCAGTGGGCTTAAACTGGGGAGAATGTCAGCATTCAGTGAACTTTCCAACTCAGCCATACTCACAACATTACTCAAGTTTAAACATTTCTTATTGTGGACAAACCTGTATATATCCAGGAAAGCTTTCTAGACAGGGCCATAAAGACACATCTCAGAACAGATGGGAGGACTACCTTTAACCTGGCCATGGAGAAGCAGTCTCTTGTGCCCACACTGCTGCAGGCTGGTACCATGGTAACCATGACCAAAACTCGTTGCTCTGTCCCAAAGATCGCATGGCCTCTGCAGTGTCCAGGAGCCTCTGATACGGCTAGAAATTGTCAGGATCGCCAAGCTTCCACATGAAAGCAAGCACACGATCGTCTGTTTTAGCCATGAGGCTCACCCTGGGTGTATTTGGGGTGGAGCAGTCTGCAACTGACCTTCTATCAAAACTATTAGTGGGTGGGAGCCTGAGCAGGCAGCGCCATCTCCCCTCTGGAATCGACAGGGATTCCATCTGGCCCTGTCTCCCAGCCTCCTGTCTACAGGCAGCCGCTGATTCTCATCACACAGCCAAGCATGTTAGCTCAACTGATGCGCCAGAGGAGGAAGTCCACTTGCTAGAACTCACTTCCAAAACCATCCAGGAGTGCGCTGTGCTGAGCTCTACCCTCCCTGGTGGGTTCCTGCACATGTTGCTGAACCTCTGTTTGCAGTTTTCCAAAAACGTGAGTGTAATAATGGGGCCGCCTCACAGGAGAGGAGCAAGGTTAGATGCGCGGAGCACACTGCCGACCAAGGCAGTTGTCGCCTGGCGGCTGTGAGACATCTGAAACAAACCTGCCTAGCAGAAAGGCATATGAAGGATGGTCTGAAAAGGGCAGAGAAGATGTGAAAAGAGAAGAGGAAGGAGGCATGAGAAGAGGAGGAGGGGGACAGGCGTCAGACCACAGCCACTGGGGCATCCAGTTACATGACCTAACAAAAACAGCATGGCCCCAGGCGCGGCCCAGGCATCCTGGCCTCTTGGTGCCGTGCTGAGCTCTACCCTCCCTGGTGGGTCCCTGTACCAGGCCAGGTGCCCTGGCAGGAGCGCCCACAAGCAGGGCACAAGGTCTCCTGTGGGCACCAGGCCCTCCCCACCGGAGGGTCAACGTTTAGACCACTGTTGACACAGTGGCTTTAATAATCCCTAATGTGTTTACATTACTGTGGGAGGTGACTTCTTCCTTGCTAATACCAAGAAAACAGTTCAATAGGTTTGAATGCCTCAAATTAATAATTTTTTCTCCCTACCAACAACAGCCGTAAAACGCTGATGGCAACCTGGTGGTGGCGTCCAAGGAAGATGTGCCCAGCATTCTGTATTTTCATCCACAGACCTCGAGGAGACATTTGTGCCCAACACATTTGGAAATGAGTGATTTATAGAAAGAAAATGGCATGTAGTTGTTCAGAAATATTGAAGTGTTTAGTGATTATTAGGAATGAGTTTGATTTGGTGAAATGAGAAAATGAGTGGCCAAATTCTACAAATAGAAACTGACCGGCACATTTTAGGAGTGTTCTGAGGTTAAATTTCACATAAAGCCTAACAAAACATAATCCCTGCCCTCTGGTGGTTGATAAGCTTCTTAGGGGGACAGACACACCCACAGGTGCAATGCAAGGTAGTCACTATTAGGGCACAATTATGCACATGGTTCTGCCACCAGACACAAAGTATGAACTTTTCTTTGGCCTGTAGTGACTGGGAAAGAATTTCCAAGAACACTGAACATCAACTAGATAGCAAAGTCAGAAGCTGAAGGGAAAGGATTGAGGTACTGATCCCCAGCATGAAAGTCTTTGGACTAAGAGAAGGAATGAGTTCTCTTCAGTAGGAATGAGAACAAACTCTCTCTCCATGTGCTCCAGGCAGGGTGCAGCGTCGTGGGGCTTTGTACCCTGCACAGTGGGTGCCCTGTGATGCTGAGCGAATCAGCAAGGGCAGTGACCCACCATCCGCAAAATGAGAACATTATTTACTATCCACGTGTTGGCTTCATTGTGCTGGGGCTTACTAATTTAGGTAGGAAAGCGTGTTCTGCTAAAATACTCTCATAGATTGCATTCTGTTTATAAGAAAGGAGGCAGTGGCAGTATTTATCACATCAAGCCTGTTGGGCCAGGCGTGGTTCTGCCTTACCAAACTAGGTGTTCACCCACTGAGGAACGCATGCTTGTCCAGAAGCTCATTCCCGAGATCTTGCACACCCACAGCACCCAGCCAGGGAACCATTTCTTGGTACTTTAGCATAAATTATCAAAGGCACAAAAAATACAGCACTTACACTTACATAAGCCCCTTAAAAATAATCTCTAGGTTGTTTTCTTCTTTTCAGCTCAAAACAACACCCACCACGAAACTGTAATTCCTTTCAAGGGGGCAGATGGTAAGTGAAAGCTTGACTTTGCCCTGCTTGCAGAAGAACAGATGGACTGGGCTCTCCAGAGGGCCCGCTGCCCATTCAGGGCTCCAAGGGCAACCTCTGCTCTTCTCTCCCTGCTACTGGGACTTGTTAAGCTGCAGAAACCCTGATATTGGGAGAAGTGAAGTGCTTCTGGCATTTTTCAAAATCTGAGGCCAGACAGGTCAGACCTGTTAGCATGGCGCTGTGAGCTCCCCGGTGCGTGGCCCCTGAGCCATGCTTGGGATCACAGCTGGCATGGCAGTTGTGTCACAAGCCTTCCCACTGGGCCAGCACACCCCCCGATTTAGATTCCTCATCAATCTGGTGCCAGTCACCAGTACAGAGAGCGCCAGGCCAGTGTACGGCATCACTTAGAGGACCGTGGACAGGCAGAGGGCTTGAAGAGGTCCGTGACAGTGATTCCCCATTGAGAAAATTTGTTGTCCCCATAGGGGCAGAAAGAATTAACTACACAGACTGAAACTGTTCCGGGAAACTGCTTTATTTTCTCTTTCTCCAGGGGAAAGTGTGTTATTTCATGAAATGATGACTTTTTCTTGAGTGCCTTGAAATCCTAAGGATTGCAAAGAGGCTTGGTTGTCATACAAGCCCAGATTCTTTATTCTTGCCAGATGGGAAACAGAAGCACGGCCTCCTCTTGGTGCTGCTCTCACCCAGGGTATCTTCATGAAACGGGTTTCAAAGTATTCATGAACAACAAGCTGGAAAAATTACACCTGTGATTCGGTGGCGTGAGCAATCAAATATAAACGCGAAGTTTTTGAAGGTGAAATTGTTTTGTCATTGCAGAAAATAAAATTTAAAATGTCAAAGAAATATTTTCCTTACAGTCCACTGCACAGTGCTGACTGCCTGCTAGCGAGCTGCTCCATCCATTTGCAGTCAGCCTTGGAAACACTCTGGGCCCCGATTTTTACTAAATGTGTTATTATTACAGGATGTTTATGCTCCCTGTCTTCATTATTAAAGTTCTCTCTCCCCGTCACAATGATGTCCTTCCGGTGCGGGCAGCAACACAGCCCAAAGGAGCTGGGCCAGCCAGAGTGGACCCCCAAAGCCAAGTGGGCACAGGCTGCTCAAGTGTGATGGGGGGACATGCGGAGGCAGGGCTGGGCCCAGGCAGGCGAGGCTGGGGCCAGATGGTCCTGCCAGGGCTCTGCCAGCACCCTACCCCCAAGGCCACTCTACCTGGATTTCTCAGGTACCCTCCCTGGCATGTTCGTGCTCCCCTTAGACTGAGTGTAGGTTCATAAATCAGGTTATAATTGTATGACTTGTCACTCAGAATCGTGAGGCCTGGGAATAGACAAAGAGGTCAGAAAAGGGCCTGGGCTGAGAGCAGGAATGACTCTATCACAGTGATAATGACACAGAATAATGTTGGAGAAAGAGCATGGCAGATGGATCAAGTCTTCGGAGAGCTGCCTGCACAGACCCTCCCGCTGGTCGGGAAAGGCAGCCCCGGGGGGTGACTGCTGCTTCTGAGGAGACACGGTGAGCTGAGGGCGGCCGGGGACTTGGCGAGGTGGAGAAGGAGAAGGTGGATCGAGGAGGAGGGGGCAGGCAGAGGGGAGAGAGGTGTGAGAGACAGGGAGAGAGAGGGAGGGGCAGGGAAGGGGGGGGAAGGAGGACAGAGAAGGAGGGAGGCAGGGAGGGGGTGAGGAGACGTGTTTGGAGTCAGAGACACAACCTGCACACAGAAATCTCCCAGGGAGGCGCTGTTTTGAATGAGGCTCTTGGTGCAGGTCCTCCCCTGTGTCTGTGAGCTGGGCCTGGTTGGAAAGGACGGGAGCTGGCCCCCGGGTGACCCAGAGAAGGGCATTTATTGAGCTGGAGCCACAGCTGGCCTGGCAGTGGAGCAGCTCTCGGGGCACAGCCTGGCTCCCAGGCTTGGAAAGAAGAATCAGAAGCGTCCAGAAACAGGCAGGACAGCAGACTTCCTCAGAGGCTTTTGGGAAAGGACAGGGCACTGAGCCCAGCCCCTCTGCCCACCCCATTGCCACAGGCACTAGCATTACCCCTCCCAGAACTGGAGTCAGAGCAGTGGGAGAGAGGCCTCCCAGGGAACAGAGTGCTGTGACGTGATGAAGGGGCGAATGGAACCAAGCGCCAGGCCTGGTCACATTCCCACCACCCGCCATATGCGGGTGCTGCAGAATCTGTGATGTCACCACCATTCTATCTGTGCGTATACCCAGATTGCTATATCAGTAAATGATTAGTGACATTATGTACAGTTATGTGAAGTTCCTGTGTTTGACTACTTGGATGCCATTAAAATGTGCTTCATTTCTTTGAATTAGCAATTCTATGATTTTTCTGTTTTCTTTGCACACTTCGCCTTATGTGAATTGTTTGCATCCTTAATATTATTAACACAAAAACAATATCCCTCAGTTTTTGAGTGCCTGCTATGCTTGAGACACTATGCCATTCTTTTTTCTCCACAAACAGGGTGACATACAATTCATGCAGAAACCCGAGTCATTTTGTACACTCCTGTGTCACACTGGAAGTGATTTCATAAGACATTTTTGCCTCCAAAGAAGAAAAGGAATGAAGCACAGGTGGTAGAGAAAAGATAAAGATTTGAAATGCCTAGAGGTGAGGCGAACTGAAACTTAGAAGAAGCGGGAAACAACATACAGACGTATGCTCATAGGTGTGTGCATTCGCTAGCCCTCTTATTAAAATGTGGTGAGTTCTTAGCATCTCCAGGTGTCTCAATTTAAAGTTTCCCTTTTCCAATTCAGGAAAATCAGTTTGAATGTGGACAAATCCTTACCTTCCACAATAACTGCTATAATCCTAAGGAGACTTTCTACTGAGGTGCATTCATGAAGAAGATCACACATGGAGAATCTCTTAGTGTCTATCCCATTTCTACTTCATGGAGCCAATTTGACAAAATAAAACAAAAACAAAAAACCTCTGCCTTTTCAAGGGAGTCTGACTCTGTGCTATTTTTTGATGTATTTCAAAATGTCCTGTACTGTCACAGAGTGTATATCTTTGTTAAGCTGCATAGCTGATGCCATGGTAGTAAGTTACTGTAATTACAATTAGATTCTGGAAGCAAACATTCTGAATAATTATATTTATGTTAAATATGGCCAACTATGTTATTCTTCTCTCAGTTTTTTGCCACTCCCCAGTTTCCTTACAAATACAAGCCCAGTGTTGCCTGTTTCTGGAACAAGCCTGCTGACATTTGCCACGGGCTCTCTAATTGTGTATCTGCCACATTGTGGTTCTGAGAGAAATGCTGGGGTTGAAACTGGCAGGCAAGAGGAGAGCCTCAGCCACAGTGAGTGGGTATTCATCTCGGCTGCATCTGCCATCTGACCGCCCTACTCCCAGAGTGCCTGCAGGACACAGCCAGGTAAGGCAGGTGCAGGCCCACATAGAGGGGTACTCCCAGTGAAGGAGACACACACACCTTGTCTCAGTAGGATTTGTTTAAAGCCAAGGTATGAGCTGCAGGCCCTGGAGGAAGACAGCAGGCTGTGGGCACACAGGGAGGGCTCTGTGGGGAGGCACTCCAGCACCTGCCCAGGTCCCTGGGGACCCCTTAACCAGCCCCATGCAGCTCATCCCTGGTCTCTGTGTGCTTTTCTGCTGATGCATAGTGCCTGCCACTTCCTTCAGAGGGGGCCCTGATACTGGAGCAGCCCGCCCACCTGGAAAGCCAGAAGTGACAGGTGAGATCAGGGAGCTGCTGAGACATGGCGTGCTGGTCTTTGCAGTCATTCACTCACTCATGCATCCACTCAGTGAGCCAGTACTTACTCAGGATCTACAGAGCCAGGACCCCTTCCAAGTGCTGGTAACAGGTGGCTATACACGCCTGCTCTGCCCCGATTAAATACCTCAGCCTGAGCGGCTCGAACGACAGACCTGACTTCCCAGAGTTCTGGAGGCCCAGAGCCTTGGTTCAAGGTGTCAGAGCTGGTCCCTGGGGGCCTCCCTCCTGGGCACAGAGATGCCATCCTCTCCTCTGTCCTCACATGATTGCCCCTCTGGGTGTGTGTGTGTCCTTATTTCCTCTTATAAGGATGCAGTCCTACTAGATTAGACCCAGATGACCTTTTAAGCTGACCACCTCTGTAAGGACACTGTTTCCAAACACAGCACAATCTGAGGTCCTGAAAGTCAAGGTTTCCATATATGAATTTGGGGTCACAATTCAACCCAGAGCAGCTGTGAATAAGACAAGAAAAAGGCTACCTTCTGGGAAGGGAACTGGGTAAGACAGAAAATAACACAGTGAGTAAGTCCCAGATCCAGAGAAGGACCAGCAGGGGACTTAGCAGGACCCAGCACTGGGAGAGGAGGCTGGTGTGACCGCAGCAGATAGGGATCCTGGGAGATCTCCGAGGGGATGTCACAATTGCCACCAGGAGAGGAGAAGCGGCTTTGGGCAGCAGCCCCTGGCCTGGCTCACAGGTGGCCCTTGATAAACATCTGTTGATTTAGTAATTCACTCATGGCTCACCATCTCCTCCACCTCTGAGATGCACCTGACTTTAGCCATGAATTTTGCATATAAACACTTTATTTCAATGTATTGGAAAAGACAAGACTGATTAAAGATTACAGCTAATTGTTATAAAAACCAAATTGCAGTGTGAAGCCCATGTGTTAAAAGCGAGTTCCAGTGGAGGAATGTTTCAGATCAGTATACTGCCTGAGGCTGTTTACACACCGTCTTTGTTGAGTGTTTGTTATAGAACAAGCTAGACATCTCGGAGGAGTCCATCACCTCTGACATCACATCTCCCTCCAGTAACTGACTCGTCGTTTCTCTGAACCAATGGGACACACGCTTCAGGGTCATGGGGAAGGAGAGAAGGGAGTATATATGACTATGACACAAAATAAGCTGGGCTGGCCCTGTGATTGGTGGCGGGTGGGGGTCCCACCCGCCGTGAGCCATGGGCAAGGGCTGAATCTGCACGTGCCCGTGGCAGTGGATTTTCCTCTTCATCTTTTTCTGTCATCCTTGTCAAACATCATTTGCAAATTTGAGGTGACAGTTGTTCCATAAATTATGTACCTTCTCACACAACATGTCCTGTTGACTGTTGGGAGGACCATTATCAAGATTTACTGACTTGGAGGAGTCACATTTTCTTGGGCACAGCAGAGCCTAAATATCAGCATCAAGACTTAACACTTTGGGTCTGGAAAGCTTCCTTTCTTTTGAATTGGTTTCCATGCCAAAGCTCTTCTTTTCTCATTAGAGTGTGAGTGTTCCTCTCCGTGCGTATGAAATGGCATATAGATGGTTTCTTCAGAACTTTGTCAAATAGTCATATAACTGGTTCTCTGACAGAGTTGTGTTTCTAAACTCCTTCTCTAAAAAACACTATTAATTGTTTAACATACAGCAGGCTATTGACTGAGCTGTTATAAAGATTTCTTAGCATCAAAAATACTTTCCTACTCACCAAATCATTGTCACAATAATAGGCTTTTATGAATCTCAAGAAATTAGATTGTATATAACAACAGGAAATATAGAAGGAACTGTTAAGTTATCTGGTTTGTTTAATCAATAGAAATATTCCAAGAGGGTTACACAGACTTTCAAGATTTTATATGCTTTCTGCCTTCAGTTATCCAATCAATGAAATCACATCTGCCAACATTTTATATATATATATGCATGTGTATGAGTGTGTGTGTGTGTGTGTGTGTATAGGTATATATACATATACATCAAATGTTTAGCTATAAACGGTGGAAAGGCCAGCTATGGATCCCAGCGGTGAACACCTGTGACCACACCCTAGATGGTGCCAGCAGGTGCACGCCTGCCCCAGGGGAGCCAAGACCAGGGAGCGCAAACTCCTCTCTGGACCAGCCTCCCCCAGTGGAGATGAGCTCTGTGCAAACTGTGCGGTCCATGTGGACATGGCTTCCAACTCAGAAACTCCAATGTCAGCATCTGCACAAATACTGTGTCATATCACCTGTGAGGGAATGAAAGCCTTTTATATTCAGTGGGAAAATAAACTCCACTACTAACACTAACGAGGGTACAATGACAAATGTAGTTCTATCCTGTATTCATAAAGTTGATTATGTCTTTGGACTGACAACAAAAAATAACAAAAATAACAAAATAACATCACGGTCCTCAGCTGATAGCTCTTCACAGCCGTGGAACTGTGGCCCGGCTCTCTGGGATGAGAGCCAGGGGTCTGCGCCCACTCACCTGCTATTAACCCTGTGGTCTTGAGTGCTTCTGGGTCTTGGTTTCCTCGAGGGTTTGGGGAGAATTAAATGAGACACTTAACATCTCTGTTGATCTCGTATCAGCAGCAGCCGTTGTCGCCCTCCCTGGTGCTCATGCGTAGTTTCTGTCTGCTGTGTGTGACTATCCGCACACTCAGGCTTAGTCTCTACTGTGTACTGTCACATGTACCCCAGAGGGGTGCAAAGAGCAGCCAACAAAAAGGCCTTGCCCAGGGCTTTCCGTGCCCCTCACACATGGCACCTTTTACCCTTTGCTGGTTCACTTTGTGCACCTGAATGGTTCCACCTCATCAGTGGGTGTATGTCATATGGTAGTAATTTTTATCCATTCTAAACACTGTTATTCAATGAACAAAATACATTAGCAGTGTTTTAGAGTCAAATAAATATGGTAATAGTACAAATTTTATTTTCAAAGCCTTATTAGTAATACACATTGAATTTTGTAAAAATTTTTCTAAGAGGCTTTATTTATGACTATATAATGCCCTGGTATGTAATAGTCTCTGTGCTTAATTCTAAAATCCTTATCTGACTAAGGTTCACTCTAACTTTGCCACCCAGGCCTCAAGCCTATGCGAGGTTTCATGCCTGAGCCACCGTGTGGAGGCGAGATCCCACTGCCTGAAGGCCCAGTCACACCTGTGGGCTCTTGCAGCCATGTTAGTGGCCAACTTATTAAGAATAGATTTAGAGCCTACCAGATGTTTTCTCAAAATATACAAAGCGACCTCATGAAAATCTTGTATTCTTACAAATGCTGAGTGTGGAAAACCTCTGGTGTCTCCCTGATATTACATTTCTATGATACCTGTGTAAACGAGAGGGTCATAGTGTGCACAAAATGACATATAATATCAGAAATAAATTGAATTTGCCATGAAAAGGGATGTATCCTTAAGAGAGAAAGAACAATAAAAGGGTCTGTATAGGTGAAAATATTGATGCAGTGAACTTGTGAGAGCGGTACAGGTTTATTAATTACTACCAGAATTTTCCAGTAAAAGACAACTCAATTATGGTCCCAAATCCAGACAGTAAATTCCTACTTTAAATAAGTGAATAACCAAAAAAACCTCACCAGGATTCTTAGTATCATTAACTGTGATTTTAGGGGAAAGTCTTACATGTACATGTATTTATATACTACCATTGAATGTTACAGTTACATACTTTTTTACTGTTGATGTAGCTAGGAAGTATAGTGAAGACAAAGAAAGCTTTAGAAATACCTATTTTTATAAGAATACTTTGGGAAAAACTGCACTAAAATGGATGTGCGATCAACCAGGTAATGAAGTGATGTCACAGGAATCTGGAGGCGAGGGCCACCCACAGACATGCATAGACACCCACAGTCACTCACAGACACCCACAGACACCCACAGGCACCCACAGGCACCCAGCACAGTCACCCACAGATATCAGCACAGTCAGAAAACTCTTCCTGTATGTGGTGAAGCGTATGCTTGTTTTTGAAGATCAGCAAGTGGGAGCAGAGGCAATAACAAGAGAAACCTTAAATTACTGGACAAAAATATTTTTTCTCCCTGGCAGTTCTGGTGGAAAGAATACAGACAGAAATCCAGCTGCTCTGGGCTGAAAGTTTGGTGCCGTCACTGACCAGCAGTGGGTCCTTGGGCAAGTCACTTTACTTCTCTGTGCATCAAATTTCTCATCTATAAATCCAGGGACCTGGCATCTGAGAGCTCTTCCAGTTCTTAAATGTGATGCTTCTGAGGAACCTTTTAAAACGCAGAGCTGAACGGAGGGGGCAGTGCCAGCCTGTGGTGCGGGTGCAGCTCCCATCACCAGGGAGCAGGCACACTCTTGGGTGAGGAGAGCGAGCCTGGGTGAGTCCCCACACCCCCCACAGGCAGCAGAGCAGCTCAGGATACAGGCAGGACTCGCTGCAGCACTTTCTTCTTGGTGCTCTTGATAAAACATAAATAATGTTTTTTACCTTGATAGAGATTGTCTGTTCGTCCTTCTCTTGGTAGCCAACCCCAGAAGCTCTGCAGTATTTCATCCAAAATTCCTGCCACTGATTTGAGATCCCTGAAAGCCTTTCCTAAAATCTTTGAACTCCAGCTAGACTGCTGAGCTATTTCTTCTACTGATGCATCTTTTAAATCAGAGAAAAATGTACTTTCAAATTTATCAGTTAGGATCTAAGGATATGCGCGTGTGTGTTCATATATACATGTGCACACATGTATGTAATGTATGCATGTGCATAGAGACATCCATATAATCCATCTCTGCAGTCTAACACACTTGTGGACCCTACAGTTTAAAAGGAGCTATTTGGTCATTTTGCCCACAGGTACATAAATAATGGAATTGGTTTTGGAAAATATACACAAATGAATGTAAAAATAGCCATAACACAAGTCAATGTGGGGAAAATGCACAGGATTTCACCAGAAAACCCCAGAGTAAAAAATAATTATTTGAGTCGGTCCAAAAGGAAGACCATTCAGAGTGATGGCAAAGACAGAGCCAGTTCCTGGAAGGGTCAGTTTCAACGGTCATAGTGCGGGAAAGCCTTGCAAACAGCTGCCCGTAAGTAATAGCATCAAAACCGAAAGCTTTACGCAGGCTATGGGAATTCTGCATTTTGTTTGCTAAAGTTACAAAGTTGTTTTAGTTGTTAAAAATCGCAAGCTCACTTTTACCTTCCACAAAGCAAAGAAATGGGAATTTTTGCTAAATTTGTGAAAGTACCTTCAGAGAAAGATCAGTACCATGAGCTGAGAGGGGAAAAAAAGGGGGTGGGATTTCCCTTGTCCCACAGTCAGGACCCTCCCTTGAAACCAGGGAAGGTAATCCATGAGCTCGGGAAATTTGGCCTCAAATCACCCACCACCCCCTCAGATACTATATTTGTCTTCCATCAAACCACGGTGTCTCAGCCCCTGCACTGTTCACATTTTGGGCCAGAAAACTCTTGCCTGTGGATGGCTGGCCCACGTCTGGAAGCGCCTCAGGACCGTCCCCACCATTAGGCAGTAGAGCCTCCGCCTCCCTCGTTATGACCACCATGTGTCTCCAGACACGACCAGGCAGCCCTGCATCAGGGTGGGGCAGACACCCCTGCTGAGGACCGCTGCCTCAGACCCCTCCAGCTGGGCCCGGGGGCATCGGCTAAGGGCTCCCGAGCCCTGTGGCATTATCCTGAGAACAGTCTCAAGATAAGACACTGGGTCTGGAAGTCAAGGGACCCCTCTTTTATTTGTGGGGCAAAGTCTATGAACTAGATGGTGTGGAGGCTCTGTTTAATGCAACACTAATGGGAACATTGCACCATTTGAATGAAGACTTTTTCTGCTAGGTGGACATGGCCACAATTAAATGAAGTAACTTGGTGATTGAAATAATGAAAAACAACTCATTTTTCTTTGGTTAATGACTCAAGTAGAATAGACAAATAGCTTTTATCTTAATGCAACTGATCCACTACGGTCCATACAGTAACCACCTCACCTGGCCTGAGCTCAGCCAGAGGGTCAGGCAGACCCGGGTCAGCAGGTGCTGGGAAGGTGCTTGGTTAGAGCTGGGAATGGAGCAGCCCTGCCGTGTCAAGGGCCTGTTTGCATGTGGAGATGCGCCTTCATGCGAGGTGGGGGGCACTCAGGGAGATAAATCCCTACGTTTCATCAATTTTTTACTGACTGTTGCATTAAACTCTCTCTCAGTGGCTATTTTAATAACATTTTCATTCCTGTGAGTTTCAAAGTCAAGATACCAAGTTAACATCGTTCTTGTTTTGTTTCCAAGTTATTTTAAAATTGAATTCTGCAGACATACCTCCCTGTGCCCCCCATTTGGTTTATCACTGGCAGAAGGAAAGCACCCCAAGAATGGGGTGAAGCAGGGGTCCGGGGTGCCTGCACTCTGGCTGGTGGAGACCAGCCGTTACCCTGGACAGAGTGCCTTCCTTTGTGTTTTGAACAAACTAAAACCCACGGCGATCATAATAACGAACAGTGTCTATTTGCTATGTTACATACACGTGTTTAAGCATCGGCTTATATCATCTCTGTTCATCTGCCCCTGCAACCTCAGAGGTTGGCACTGCCACCATCTACATTAACACAACAACAAAACAAACAAAACAAAACAAAAAGACAGATAATGGAGACTTGGAGGGCCTCCCAGAATTCCAGTCCGGGAAGGTGTGGTGGCAGGCCTCAGCTCCACCCCTGCACGTTCCTCCCCGTCCCCAGCAGCTGGCTGGCTGATGGAGATACTGCCAACTTATAAAAACATTGTTTCTGGATTTTCTAATCAAAACGTTCATCACTATATATAATGTTCTAGGAAATATAAACTGTGCAGAAGTGTTGTAGAAATACTAAAATTAGATATTAAAATGATAATGCCCTACAAATGTACTGACCTTTTGAATGCTTCCCCTGACTCCTAAACCCTGGGTAGGGGGCTCCTGATGGTCCCTGATGGTGGGGGAGGCCATCATGTGATGGAGCTCGTCATGGAGCTGCTAAAATCTGACTTTGTTTGGATCTTGGGCCCCACCCCAAATCCATCACTTCCATTTCTGTTTCTCAGTTCTCAGGGTCACATTTCAGTCACCCGAAATCTCACGGTCAGCCTCACCTTATAGCCTGCTCAGCGGTCCAGGTGCATCATCTCAGGACACAGGCTTATGGGAAAGTGCTTCCTTCTTGAGGACTCTGGGCTCATTCATACCCCTGCAGGGGTTCCCAATGTGGTGCCCCACTGGGGCTCCCATTCTGGCTTTTCATCAAGCTGGAAACTGATGGCCCAGTGGTCTGTGCTCCTGTGCGAGTCAGGGCTAACACGGGCCTCCCCTGAGTCTGATCTGGACTGGACAGGCCCCTGAGGGATGAGCTCGGCCTGCCTGGGACCAAGCTGACCATGCATGCCCCCGCCTACACCGCTGTGTCCGCAGAACTGGCCCCATGCCCCACCCTCTGCTCCGGTGTCGCCTCTACTGCCCCTTTAAGGCTCTCACAAGGCAGACGCCGCATCTTCTCTCTTCTTCACTCAGCTTCTACAGTTTTGCACACTGCCTGACATGTGGTAGACACTTAGTAAACAATTAGTGACTCAATGAATGAATGAATGAAAACTAATTCCATTATAGAAAGAAAAAAAGCAAAAATATTCCAAATTAAAATTTGTAGACTCCTAAGAATTAGCAAGTGAATATGAATCAAGACATTTTTTGACTTATATACAATCTTTATTTTTGATAAATGTCAGGCTATACAATCCACAGCACTGATGAAACTTTTGTGTCCTATTTAACAATTAAAACTATTTGAAGTTCTACTCCTCCTTAATCTTACCAAGTGACTTCATCTGTAAATTGTAGTATGTTTATTGTAATTATGATATATTGAGGCTAGAAACCTTTGTATTAGCATAGAACATCTCAGGTTACCTTTATAAACTCCTACTCTATACTGAGCTTCATTCCTTCATATAATTATTTCCAAACATTTTATAATTTTCAATATACAGCAGAGTTGAAAAATGTTAATATCTATGCCTACCTCCTATATTTGGCCAATAACCCTTTACCATGCTTGTCTTGAACATATCTATCCATCCATTCATCAATCATTTATCTCTGACGCATTTCACAGTAACTTGCTTAAGTCGGTATTTAGAGTTTCACACTTGCTTATAGGTTTTTGTTCAGATGTAAAACTCACATACAATAAATTGCATAAATCCTGCCTGTTTGCTCAGTGATTTTTGGCAAGTGCCCACACTTGTATTATCAAATCCCTATAAAGATACTGAACTTCACACTCTCTCAAAAAGTTCCCTTTTGTTAGCTTCATCCCCACATCCTCTAGGACAGCTTCTGCTTTCCCTTTCTCTTTTTCTTACCATTAATTAGGTTTAGATTTTCCTGATTTAGAACTTTAGATACATGGAGCACACACTATATACTCTTTTGTGTGATGTTCCTCTTCACTCAGCCTAATGCTTTTGATGCACCCAGTGCGGGTGTGAGCTGCCCATTCTTTTTCTTTGCTCAGTAATATTCCATTATTTGATATCCCCCCATTTATATGCTTTACCATTGATTAATACCTTACCTATTTCCATTTTTTTACTATCATGAATAAAACTGCCATGAGCATTCTTGTACATCTTTTGTGGACATGTTTTCATTTCTCTTGAGTAAATGCCTGAGATTAGAACTACTCAGCAATAGGATAACAGTATGCCTAATTCTATAAGAAATTGCCAAATATTTTAAAAAGTGGTTGCACCTTTCTACACCCCTACCAGCAAGAGAAAAGAGTTCCAGTTGCTCCACATCCTCAGCAGCTTTTGGTGCTGTCATTTTTTAACTTTAGCCATGCTGGCTATAGCACTTCCTGGTGTTGATTCTCACTTCCCCAATGATTAAAAATGGTTGAGCATTTTTCTATATGTTTAATGATCATTTTCATATTTGCTTATGTAAAGTGACCTTTTGCCCAGTTCTACTGGATTTTCTTTTTATTATTGAGTTACAGGAGATTGATGTCCCCAAATACTATTTCAAGGGTAATGGCCCAGCTGGTCATTATAAAGAAAGACATATGGAAACACCTTTCCTAGCAGCATGTCTAGATCATCTTTTTTTTTCTTTTTATGATTTAAATGTGGGTTAAGGAGTTAATTTGTGTCTTTATCAGTTTCAAAAGCTGCAGGTCATTCTACGTATTAGCTTTCCTATTAAAATTCTTGAAGTGTTTGGTCTTAATGTTCTTATTGTTCTTCGCACACAAGCCTTCTTTTAATCTTTTGCACACGTCCTTACGAAGGATGACTTTATCAAAGAGCCTATTTTGTATGCTCACTGTCCCCTGTCTCTCCCTCTTAGAAATACCCACATCCTGTATCAGAATCAGACTTGTGAAGCCTTTAAATCTGTCCATCCTCCCGTGGGAGTTTCAGAATTGCACTTGGCAGGCTCTTCCCTCATCCTGCCAGGCTGCCTCTTAGGCCACTGGAAACCCCATGATGACACAGCACATCTCCCAGAGATTTCTGCCTCTTCCCCTCCAGCCAACAGCCAGTTCCTGCTGCTCAGCATTCATTCCAGAATAAGAGTTGCCTTTGATTTTTGCTCTACTTTCTGGGAGATAAAATTGTCAGCAGAGCAAGTTTGAAAGTTATCAGATGCAGTATTTCAGCTGAATGAGGCATCCAGCAGATGCCTAGAAATTGGAATCTCCCATCAGAAATGTGCCATTCACAATGTCATTCCTGTGATCTGTGCCACAAATATGCTCAGTCATTTCTTCTGCTTTGCAAGTGTGGCCTGTGATGTCCTCAGCCACAATGTGGCTTCTCTTGCTCTTCTTTTATTTAAGACAAATCCTCTAGAGTGGGACTCCACCAGAGGCTTTAGGAAATCCTCATGCAATTAGACACCTTCTTGACAGATAGAGCTCACCCTGCCCCATTCCTAGGAGATCTGTTCTCTACTTACCAAGTGCCTTAGCTTTCCTGAAGATAGCCCATAAATCAGAGTCCTGCAAGTGCTAAGCCCCAGGGTACCTTCCAGCATGGCTCGCATTCTGTGTGTTTCTGAGATGTGGCTCGTGGGTACAGATCTGCACACCAGCTCCCACCTGGGTGCACACAGTTCCTTTCCTGTCTCTCATTCTCAAAAGTGCACGTTTACCGCTAGGAGACGTTTCCCGCACCTGCGTATGATTCTGGGATTCATCTCAGTTGTTTCAGTCTCTGAATATTACCTTCCTAGCCACTTCTGCCCAGAAAATTGCCTGAGCTTGAGGACGTTGGGGGCCAAGATACCTGTGGGTCTGCACACAGGCTGGCCAGGTGCCCTGCGCGCCGAACTCTCCACCGCCTTTTTGGTCTCCAAGAGTGAAGATCGCCATTCCCCCCCCACCCCGGGTGAGGGCTGTGGTTGGGATGTAACAAGGAGGATTTCTGCAGGCTGTGCAGCCCAGTTTAGTGGAAATGGACCAGATATTGAAAAGGAACTATGCAAAAATTTGTATAAATTCACATTCACCTTAGAGAATTATATCAGAAATTGCAAGAAATAAAAGACATAGAGACATATGCATTTACAAGTGTGTATATATGTGTGCATGTATGTCTATGTTGATATAGATATTAGTAATGACATGATGTAGAAATACGTCCTTCACAGTATGTGTCATGAGCCAGGCATTCAGGCCGTGTTCTCCTCAACTTCCTCTCTCTTCTCTGGCCGCGGCTGGAGGTGGGCAGTGACTCTAGCAGACGACAATCCCAGTAGTGGAGACTAGTTGTAAATGTACCTGTGAGTACAGTCTGTGGCGCCAAGCTATGCCAAGCTGCAACGCAGCCTGGGGGAAAGGAAATATCCGCAATACTGATCCTGTCTCTCTTCACACTTTTCCATGATATTCATCATGGGTATTTCACAATAATTTTGACCTTTAGAGACTTTCATTAAAATATGAATTATTTTAACTACTAAATTTTCATACCTGTTAAATGTTGTTTACGTCTTGACTCTTCTGAGGCCTGGTCTTGTAAATATCCTGTGTGTGTTTAATGCTAAACTAATCCACAATGCAAATGGAAATTGGAGTGACATGTTTCTCTCTTTCTAAATGACGATCACAAACCCACAGTCACTCCAATGTGTCTGACCTCCACTCTGTCTTTCTGCTTAACATTTTTAAGAATGTCATATTGGTGATTAAGGTTGGAAACCAGTGATCCTGTTGACAAGGAGAAGACTTGTAAAAACGCCAGTAAAAGTTGGGGAAACTTGAGGCATATATAGTGCAGCAGAGAACATGGCCATTTGCAGGTGTTGGAAGTGGGACCCTATGGCCAGGAAGAATGGGGCCACAGGGTTCTCTTCTGGGGGCACAGAGCAGGTATTCCCACCCCGCCCCCCTGCTCACAGATCATTGCCTGAGACGCAGGCTGCCTTCTGCTTTCCCAGGTGGAGCCATCATCCATTATTTCCGGATGACACATACCTTACCAGAAGGGTTTTCTACATGATAACATTTTAATGTTGTCACTTTGGGAGACTATTTTGTCTTTAAAGAAGAAAAGGTCAAGCCTGGAAAGTTTTAGAGAGCTTTGATGGAAATCAATAGAGTGAAGGGCAACTTCCTACAAAATATTTTTGAATGTTTTATTTATTGGATGTCCAGCAGGACAAATTAGACACATGGGACTCTCACAACTGAGTACAAGGTTATGCTTTTTATAGAATGTTTGCTCCCTCCCTGGCACACACACTCACACACACACATACACACACACAAAAAAAAACACAATTCTCTTAAAAGTCTTGCCACAAATGTATAGTTAGACTAAGTAAATAGTGACTCTAACTAATTCACCACAATCAGATCAAAGCTGCTGGCTTTACATCTCCCATTGGTGAGATCCTATCGTACTGGTTTCTAATACCGGGTCAAATGTATTTTGAGAAACCTGGTTTCCTAAAGGTACCAACCCAGGTACCACACATACGGGAGTGTATCTGCACCTGGTGATTATACAAATTTTCATGTTTTGGTCCCCTTTTCTATATAGAACAGTAGTTGGAGATAGTATGTTATCTTCATTGTCTCTTGAACTTCCATTTCTATAGGATCTTCAGGCAGATGTAGACTCCTTCATCTCAGGAGGAAGTGAAGAGATGGAAGCTGGCAACTGCAGGGTAGGAAGGGAGAGGCCACCCTGCCTTCCCAGGGGGGCCGTTTCCCCAGCTGCTTCCCCTCTTCCCATGGGTTCTGTCTCCACTACACACAGCTCACAGAGGCTTCTCCTCTCCCAGCTCCTGGCCCTTCTGCCAGTCAGGTGGTCAGTGCCATCATCATCAGAATCCATGAAAGTTCTTTGAGATAATGTTGGTGAGTGTTATCAGAAAACACTGCAACAGCCACTAGGAATCCTTGAACCTAACATACACTTCCTGATAGTTACCAGTTATTATATGTTTTATTACTTAAATATTAGTTACAGAGGTTGGGATGGTTACCAAACAGACCTAGCTCGAAAGTCAGGAACTGCGCAGTTAGTAGAGCTGACCTCTTCCCGTAACCAAACTACCAGTGGGATGTGCATGGTGCTGGCTGCCCTCCAGAAGGTCTCTCTACAACCACCAAGCTCTGGGGCCCTACCGCCTCTCTCTCCCCAAAGTGACTTACCTCTGGGGTTCTTTAACAAAGAACAGCTTAAATATATGTTAAATGACAAAGATATTGTACACTTACTTGGCCATGGTTACCATAATTTGTTACACACCTTGTGCTGTTTATTGCTGGCAAAAGAAACACTACAAGAAAAAAGTGCAAATAATATAGTGAGAAACCATTTTAAGTAAAGACAGAATTTCAGCAGACATTTTACAGAAAATATGTGCTCTGAGAAAGAAAATTAGACCTTACTCGACACGGACAGTTTAATTTGTTCACCTTTGCAGTTCCTGCAGAAAACGCAGGGCCCTCCGCCATCAGGATAGAAACACTGCGGAGGAAGGGCTGGGGTGCAGCCTCTCGGGCTCTCAGGGGATGTTCCCCTGCTTCCTCTGAAGGGGTCCATGACTCCCCCCGCTGGAGTTTCAATCACTATCCCCAGAGGGATGCTTAGAAAGCCAGCACCAAAACCAGAGTGCTGTATTTAACCACACTTTTCCTGATCAGTAAGTGGGGTATGATTTTACCACAGTGTGGATTCAATCATTTTCAAAGACTCTTTTTATTGTCTTCATAAATGCCAGAGTTAAATCCCTTCTGTAGGGGTTGGTAAAGAAAGATGGCTGATACTGGTTGACTTCAGCTCATGGTTTCAGAAATTTGGGAGCTCAGGGAAGCTGGATGTGGAAAAGGCACCTTTGTAAGACTGGCTCCTGCCCTGCGTGTCCACTCTGGGGCCATCTGCAGGATTCTCTGCTCCCAGAGGGCCGGGGCAGGTACTGGACCTAAGCTAGGTGGGTGATACCATCTTCTTAGAAATATGGAATTGGGGAAGGGACCCCAGTCTGCCCTTCCTGTAGTGAGTAAAGTGGTAAGAAGGAACACCCCAGAACCAGAGGCGGCCCTGCTGCACCCTGGAGCCTGGGAGTGCTGCCGTGCCCGCCCCTGAGCACATGGCCCACACAGGGGGCCCGGTGTCCTGCTCAGCCACAGTGCATCCTGGCACCTCCGACTGCTTCCCCCTTAGACCTGGAGGCTGAGGTTATCAGACCTCCAACACTTGGTTTTCCATCCTTCATTTGCAAAATAGTGATAAAGGAATCAACTTTGAGAAATGACATGTGGCCTGGAGATGGTGGGCATGAAATGCCGTGAGAAGGTGCTCATTGCCTTGCAGTCGTGCCTGCTGGCCTTGATGGAAGCCCCTGGAAGACTGGTGCAGACGTCGCCCTTCAGACGGGAGCAGAGGAGTCCCTGCCTCGGCCTGCCCAGCGTTCCCCAGACGCTCGTCACCCCAGCTCAGCTGGCTGCCCTCCAAATGCATGATCCCCCCAGGCTGGAATCCATCCATGGGACGGCAGGCAGCAGAAGGAGGCTGATGGTCTCTACAAGCTTGGTTTTAAGATAAAAATAGCACATTATTGTCTCTATCTGAAGTGGAGGCCCGCCATGATGTCACTCTCTGAGTGCCTCCTCCGTGCCTGGCTCCATCAGGCATTTTCTGGACATCCCCATCTTCTCATGACCTGCATTATGAGCAGTGCAGCACAACACACCTGCAGATGAGAGCAGGGGTGTGGGGTTTCACACCATGGTCTCTGGGCTGCAGACAAGGCTGGCCTGGCTTTGGGATAGGAGTTTTCATGCCTGAAGAGGAGACAAGCTAGGATATTTTATATTGCACCAACTTACCTGGGAAGAGGAATCATTAAGATATATATTGTAACTGGAAAGATAGAAATCAGAAATAGAAGGCAGTTCCTAAATCTGAAAGGCTTGTCTCAGACCAGAAATCCATTTTCCTTTTGGTAGGGTTGCTGGTCTCTCTTGATGATGCCCTACTAATCTCAGATTGCCTGGTGTTGCCAATGGCACCACAAGCACCACCCAGAAGCTCAGGTGAAGTTCACACCTGTGCCAAGAGGCTGAAACCAAAACGTCCACAGCACCACCAGAGTGGGTGAGGAGGGTGAACGTGCTTCAATTTCACCATCGACAAAATCCAAACATAGAAGGAAGAAATGCAGGTTACTTGAGAAGAATGGAAATAACAGAAGAAAGGTGCAGAGCTGGGTAATGGAAGACAGAGCCGATGATGAAATGTGCTCTAACTCAGAGGTTCTCCTTAATTAACACACAGGGTCTTGTGAACTTTGCCTTGTTTTGCAGTCATGATTGTTCAAGGAAAACTCAAGGTTTACTCCTGAGGATGAGGCCTGCGACATGTCATTCACTTTGTAAGTGTCCTTTCTCCTTTGGGAAGAATCTCCTTGAGAGAAGTGCGCGGTGCCATCTGGAACCCCGTACGAGCCCATGGTTACCAGGGCGTCTCCTGCCAAGGCACACAAGAGGGTCACCATGAAGCGACGTGTCCACAAGGAAGTTTAAATAAAATGTGGGGCAGAGTCTCAAAGGCCTTCTGGGGCAGGATTCGTAATAAGGAGGCAGAGGGTGCCCCAAATTGAATGTCATGCCTAATTGCGGTGTTCATTACCATCCATAATTACCATTATACAACATGAAGTGCAAATAATTTGGTGACCAAAAGCATTAATAAAATTACCCTTGGAATGTGGTAGCAGGGGCGGCAGGTATAAATAGCAGCCATGTTGTAGTAAGTTGGAATGTGTGTTCCTGTCCCAAAAGGTTTTTACACACACTTATTTTTAAGCATTTAACAGTTACAGGGAAAATGTCAGGAAGACATTTTCAGAATTGCTAAAGGGCAGAGTCCAAGCGGGCAGCTCTCCTGTATTGTTACTGTCATTGTTTTCCCTTTACAGGTAATAAGGTGTAGCTCCTGTCAGCAAATATGAATACACATGCACTACACGAGCACCCGGGAAGAGAATAGGTCAGCTATCCAAGGCACACGTGTTTATTCCATGCTCTTTGCTCTCAACTCAAATTTTTACAGATGCACTATTATTTTTAGACACCTGTCTTTGCCAGAATATGTATTTCTTTCTTCTAATAGTTACAGAGCAATGACCTAGAGTAAAAATGAATTCTAATTTATTTAATTTCCTTTTGATCAACAATTATGTTTTCCTTTTTCTTTTTCTTTTCCTAGCTATTTTGAATGATGCAGACACAGTCGTCCTTAGAATTATCCCTTTGTGCATGTGTCAGTTTATTACAATAGATCCCAGGGAGGGGATCTCTGGGCCAAAGGGCACACTCACATTTTGATGGTTACTGGCCAATTCTGCACTAACACATTCCCATCAGGTTTCTCCAGCAGTGTATGTTCAGTGGTTCTCATTTTCCCAGATCTTCATCCCCTGAAGGTTTCAACTTTTGTCAAGATGAGAGGCAATAGCACGTATCAGCTGCTGCCATACAGTTCATTGTTTGGGTCACCTGTGCAGTTGTACATCTTTTTGAATGATGACTACCAGTGTTTGTCTTTTCCTGCTCTTGGGCCATTTTGTTTATTAACTGTTTTTCTATTTTCATATGTTTCTTGCTGATCTGTCACTCCTCCTGCCTGGAGATCTTGGCCCTAAGAGTTTTCCCACTGAGAACAGCCCACCTTTTCTCTGGGTCTGTGGGGTCCTTCATTTTGATTTATTGGGGTTCTGGGGCTGTGATTCAGGTAAGACCAGAGCAGCTGGGAGGAAGCCGCACATGTGAAGACCCGCAGTCCCTCCGGTCTGGCAGGAGAGAAGGGCTCCAGGCAGATGGGACAGAGAACCCTGCAGGGGCCTGCTGTTCCCAGGCTCCCTGTCAGTTCCCAAGCAGCACCTTCAGCCTCAATTTCTAAGTCAGCACCCAAGGGTCAGGGAAGCCTCAGGAGGCCCAAACACTCCCACTGATTCTAAAAGTGTACAACAGCAGCATTTAGAAATTCCTCAGGGAATCTCGAAGTGCATTGAGGGGTGCAACTTCTAGATAATATACAGAAATTGTGCAGGCCAGGTATTCTGCATTTTCCTTGAGAATAGATACACATTTTAGTCATTGCATGGAATGTTTTCCAAGCCCATTTTGAACAATGTTAGATTCAGAAGCAGATAATCAGGGATAACACCTATCTGCACTCTCGGCTTCCATGGACAAACAGCACGGCACTGTTTGTTTGTGCTTCTGACACCCGTGCTCAGTTAGTGTACTGGGTGACATGCCAGCCGCTAGGCCAACGAGTCTCCCTCAGCTTCTCCTACTGGAGGTGACACTGTGCTAGTTGCAATGATGAAAGGCTTGTCTTGGAGGGGTTCATAATCTAAACAGCAATCACTTCAATGGACCTGTCATTTTAAAGTTTAGGGAATTTTTCACATACATTTTCTTTCTATCTTTAGGGCTAACTTTGCTCCAGAAAAAGAAAAATCAAAATCAAAGACAGTATCAGGATTTTAGAAAAGTGAAACCCAGGTATTATTTGAGAGTGCTGATTTTATTTTAGAAGCTCAAATGTGTTAATGAATGTTGTGAGCAAAGCCACAGTGTTGGGGGCAAATGGAACACCCATGCTCTCCACGAGCCCCATACTCCCCGGGGGCCTGGTGCACCGATCACTGGCATAGAGTAGAGACAGCCTGAGGCTCCATCTGTGGAAACTCCCACTCCTTTGCTCGGGAACTGAAGCAGGTATCTAAAGGTACAGCCTGTGTTGGCCACATTCACTCAGTTAATCACAATTCATGCCACTCGATTCACTTTTAAGCCCCACCCGCAGGATGTAGTTGACGACCCCTAACATTAGACCGACACAGCCAGGTCTCAGTTCTTGACCAACAGCATCAGTGATGCAGATTAAAAATATGCTTTGCTTGCATTTTCCCAAACTTTGTAACAAAGGTTTAAGGACAGAACTGTGTCACCCCCACCCACAAATCCACATGCTGAAGCGCTGACCCGCAGTGGGATGATGGGGCCTAAGGGAGCTGAGGTCTAGCTGAGGTTATGGCGGTGAGGCCCCCACATGGGATCAGTGTCCTTACACCGAGAGACACTGGGGGTCTTGTTCTGTCTCCACCATGCAAGGACACAGCAAGAAGCCACTGTCTGCCCCTTGGGAGGGGTCCTCCCTGGGCCCCACCGTGCTGGCACCCTGACCTCAGTCTTCCAGCTTCCAGAACTGGGAACTTGAGTGCCTGCTATTTAAGTCCCTCTGTCTGTGGCACTTTGTCAAGGTAGCCCAAGCAGACTAACACAATTAGACTGTACATAAGTATAGTTTAAAAAGCCCTTATTTAAACCCTAAATATTCATTTTAAAAAGAAGCTCTTTAAGAATTAAACTACTTTTAAATCTGTAACTCAACACGTTTGTTGAGTCAGCGACAAATAACCCGTCATGACCTCCTTATTCACGGTGGTGTGAGAAAGAAAAACAAGCCACAAAGCAGTGAGCTGCATGCCCGCAGCTCCTGATAAGCTCTCTGGCCAAGGCCACGCTCGGCGCTGTCACCCAGAAAGTGAGACTAACGGTGCACCCCCAACTTCTTTTTTCTGTTTTATTTCTTCTAAACCTAACTGAAAATATGTACTGTTCTCCAGCACACATGGAAAGTATATGGTGAGCACATTGTGCAAATCATATGCGGGCTTCACGCAGAACGGTTCATGTGTTTTTTCACCAACATCAGAGGGATAGTTCTTCTTTCTCTGTGAACTTTTAGCCTTCCTTTAAACTATAGACGTTTGTTTAACACAATGATTATATTTCTTCCCTGTTATTTCTTGTACAGTGTAGCAGTGCTAAATTGCTGAGAGCCGACTTTGAGGGCACCGCCGGTTGCTCCTTTATTTATACATCTTGTAAGAAACAGGTTGCTTTAATATTTTTCTCAGTGTTAATATTTGACATATTGTAAATACAAATGAGATCAATGCTGTGCTTCCACAGGTAAGTTCTAGTTCATCTCTGTGGGTTTTTTTTTCCTTTCTTTATAACATGGTCACCATTGCTCTGAATGTCACTCTGGAGGGACAGAGAGGAATCCGGGGACGGTTGTTTCCTTTGGATCAGAAAGGTCACTCCCCTGGTGACCGCGGCATGCTCCTAAAGCGATGGGCATCACGATGGGCAAGGTTCGGTCTGGACATTGAGTCCTATGCACACAAATTCTGTCTCTCCACACTCTCCTGATTCCACCACAGCTGCCAGTGGAGTAACGTACGAGGTTTTATTTGCTATTTCACAGGACCTTTGATAAGCTGTAAAATGATATGTATCCACAATTTAATAACTTAAAAATTTAATAAAAAATGGAAATGAATATTGTTTTTTCTTTGAATATATCAACAGGGAATATATTTCATGGTGTTTTAAACTTTAGTTGCTATTTTGATAGAAATGCTTAATTTATCTGACATAGATATCACTTTCATTATTTTTATTCTGCAATGCAATCTAAATTCCAAGCTCATATGGGCTTTGGATGGACTAAGTGAGCCTCTTTAAGAAAAAGCCCCTTGATTCAAGTTTAACAGCAAACTCTTTCCAGAACTTCCATCTTTTCCTGTGGCCCAAACCACTCAGTATTAATTGCTTTTGTATTGGCCAGACATGAGACTACATCTGATCATCATGCTCTCTTTAGGGGGCACATAATCTTTCCTTGAGTATGGAATACGTGCTGTAAGGCAATGGAAGAATTAAATAGCTAGTAGATACTCCCTATTTAATTGCAGGGACTATTCTACAGAAAAAGTACAAGGCTTAACTCCTGTGTTTTTGCCCCACTTAACTCAGGCAGGTCCTGAGAGAAGGCTAGAGAGATTCAGAGCCCTGGAAAGAATCTCACATCAGTCTAGCTGCATCTCTTTATTTTGTGGTAAAATCGCAGCCAGGAACCTCCCCCATTCACCTTGACTTAGTCCCCGCAGGCACAGGGTTCACAGCACAAGGCCCTCATTCCAGGGCCCACTGCCTTATGCTTCCTTCATACCCAATACCCCAACTAGCCCCTTTCCTTCCCATAAATAATCTCTTCATTTTAAAAAATATTTTCCCCAAATTTCCCTAGGCATGTGCTTTAGGGACTCAAAACACTTTCAACCAATGTAACAGATATTTGGAAGCAAAACTTTAGATGTCCTATTCTTTGCGAATTTGATAAAAATGAACCCTAATTTCATGGCATGGGGGTGATGGGCAAGGGCTTTAAATATCTGCCTTTGGAATTCATTGAGGTTTCCATCAAGACCTCGTGTAGGGGTGGGTTTTTGCAGATGTTTCCTGCATTAAAACAAAGATATTTGTTCTATTTTCAGAAACTGAATTGGGCACATGTCTATAATTCAACGTTTTTGTCCAGGTAATTTACTCATCACTGCATAGTTTGGTGTCCTCAGTTACTGACAGATTCCTGAGAAAGTCTGCGGGAGAGGTCAAAGTAGGGGGCGTGGAGCACGGCCCAGTGTGACGGCCACCGTTGGCAAGCTCAGCCAGCAACAGGTGGTCCTGGAGATCAACTCCTTCTGCTCCATAGAAGCCGCAGAGAGGGGCTCCTGGCAAGGGCTGAATTGTGTCCCTCCAAAATTCATGTTGGAGTTCTTATCACCAGGACCTCAAAATGTGCACTTATTCGGAAACAGGGCCATTGCGGATGTAATTATTGAAAGCGAGGTCGTGAAGGGAGCTCTGATCACTATAAAAGCTGAGGGGCTGAGACCCTCCCCATCACACTTGTCGTTCACCATATTTCCTCTGTGTACCTTGCTGCTGTGCCATGTGACAGGTGAAGGGCGGAGGCTGCCTTCTGGGACAGAGCACTCTGCTGGCTTCAGTTTCTCTTGGCGACACTTATTAAAAGTCCTTTGCACACAGATCTTTGATTCAGATATTTTTTGGTGTGGGAAAGAGTCAAACTACAGCAAAGGGGATTGTCAGTGATCATTTTCAATAGTGATAGGTTTTCTGTGTCTTCTGAGTATTTGGGTACTTGGGAGGTTTTATAAAAGGTGTGACGAGTAGACTGTTAAAAAATCTCCCTCCCTGCAAGGACATAAGGGCCCTGATAAAGATCAAATGAGCATAATGAGGAGGAAGAGTTGGGAGTCATCGGCTCCTGGTTCTGGAATCCCACCGACTCCGTGTGTCTTGGAGGTGCGCCAATGCCAGAGACGCTAACACTGAAGTGCGGACCCACAGCTGTCTGCTTTTGACAAATGCAGGGTTATGTCTGGTTCAGTCCATGCCTCCCAGTTTTCAGAAAGGGTGTGCACTCAACAGGAGATATTTTATCTGCAAAATTCTCATAACGACTCTGCATAATCGTAGCCTTGAGTCTATTTAAGTTTCTCACTTGTCACTATGCCTAGGAACAAACACAGATATCACTGTTCCCCAGCGTATAAGTCCAAAGTGGCCAGAGATGGTGGAAATCATTCAGAGCTTCGTACAGGGTGAGTCTCAACTCCCAGTCCACCCAGTCATTTCTCATTTATGAGCTGATTCATTTTGGGTTTCAATTTGTCTTCTGTAACAGTGAATTTTTACCTAACTATGGCAACTTATGGAACAGCTTTTCCCTGTGCTGAAAGAGGTGGTCCTTGGCTCAGGAGCAGTCTCGGCCTACCCACCGGCATGTGCGGAGGTGAACCAAGATGGGTTCCACACTCTCCTGCTGGAGACCCGCGCTGCCTGCATCCCCGGCCTCCGCCCGCTGCCCTCGGGCTGGGCCTCTTTTTCTCTAATCCCAACGGTGCAAGCCTCCCCACTTCATTCTAAACCCAAAGTGCAGGTACTTTGTTGTGTTATTTTATCTTGAGGCACATACCACACAATAAATGCTTACTTGCTAGAGATACATAGTATCATGAATGAATGAGAAATACCCATGACTGTTAGGCACAAAATAACAGTATAATTTACAAAGCTATAAAAGGAAGATTGGCACATTTTTTATGTGCATTATTAAATATATATTATTACATGTGCTTATTAAATATGAACATAATTATGTGTGTAATTAAAGTTAAACTGCCTGCCCCCTCCCTTTTCTCCCAGGGACACCTGCTGTCCCCTGCAGCTCCGTACTGCAGCTGCCCACTGGCAGCCGCCCGCGTTCCTGCTGACCGCTCCCTAGAGCATCCTGTGAGAAGGGTCTGCCCTATCTGCCTGTCCTGGCCCAGGAAACCTCAGCCGTGCATCCTTTGCTAACAGCCATGACACACGCCACATCCGGACCATGCTATTATCACCAGGGATGGGGGGGGGTGGGGTGACCGAGGCACAGACCTCCCTCCAGGGCACTGAGAGCTTCAGGTGACCTTCAGGCAGGCAACCCGCCCTCCGGTGCTGATACCACTTCTCCCCAAACACTGTAAAGACCTGGGGTCAGGGTGTGAGCTCTTGTTATTTTTATTCTCCCTCATGTCCTAACCCAAAGGCTTGAACTGTGAGGATGATCAATAGATGCTGTGACTGCTGGTTAAAAATGTCCTGGGTCTGTTGTCCTGACATGTGCAGCACCTAGAGTACCTTTCTGGGCCACCACAATGTCACCTCAGAGGATGAAAATGTAGCTGGAGAGGATCAGTAATGGTGGCTAGAGTTACCCTGCATGAGGAAGACAGGGCTGAGCGACTTTCCTGCTCGGCCAGTGGCCAGCAGTGTTCTTACTGTTTACCAAAGGCAGAACGAAAAGAAAAGGGCTTACATGACAGCATGAAGAATTTGGGCTGGACATGGGGAATGACTCTGACATTGAGCTATAACTCATTAGGACAGGTTACCAGGGAAGATAATATTCTTTGAAGATTTTAATATATACATATCCCTTGACACAAAGCATGCATTATGACCTGCTTGATTTTAAAGTAAAATTCCACCTATCATTCCCCATTTCCCCACATAAGTCAATTCTACAGAGACAGGCAGAATTGAGTGGGTCACCAGATGATTCCCCATTCTGGAAGGAGAGGCCATGGGCCAGGCCTGTCAGGATGGCCCCGCACTTGTGTGCTTTGCTCTAGCAGCCACCCTTCTCTCCCGAGGACTGAGTGCCCCCGTTCAGCTCCACCTGGCTTCTCCCCTGGAAAGTGCCAGGGGTAGCACTCGCTGTGACCCCCCGAGGGACTGAGTCGGTCCATCGAGGCCTGGTAATAGGATGTTATGTGCTCAGGGGTACATTTTGGTTACTTCTCAAAGGGAAGCTCACATGTCAAAGGAATTTGATTACAATAATCCCCATGGGAATAGAGTATGATCCTGTATCTTTCTAATCTAGAATTTCAGCTGCTCATGTTACAGGGAGGTGGGTGTGGCAGGACCTGGGGGAGCAGCTTTTTGGCATTGTGGACTGGTTCAAAGGCACCCCAACTAGACACAGTAGTCCCACCCCAAGACCTGTGGCTGCATCTTTTAATTTGACTAAAATAAAAGTTTTATGTGTGTTTGTTCTCTTTTAAGATGTAGTTACTTAATTTTCTTCTTCTGTCTATTAAAAACCAAGAAACAGAAAATACAAGCTAGTTTTAATCATTTTCAGAATGTTTGGGTATTTACTCCAGGCAATTACATGTTAACTGATCTCAACTGGGTGACAGTCAGCTACCGATCTGGCCCCCGGGGCACGTTTTCCTCTGGCCTGGGCTTCTCCTTACTGACGGGACAGTCAGCACTGTGGCCCACACTTGAAACCACCTCCAGGCCAGCCCTTATACTGAGGGGCCCCTGCAGCAAACAGGTACTCACAGCCCCCAGCCACCCTGAGCAGCCTGAACAGCGGCTGACAGATGGCATGGGAAAGCTGGGGTCCCCTTATATCCGAATTTGCTGCCTTTCCTAGTCTTGAGTCACTGAGATTGTGGGGAACAGCTGCTTCTGAATGTGACTTCCAGTGAACAGAGATGATCCCAAGTATGTTTGGTGTGTTTTGTTTGTTTTTATTTGCTTTACTTTACGATGCTTTAGAAAGGACATAAAATACTTTCTTGGAAAAATGGAGAAATAGAGGCTGGTGGCCATGAATCAGGAAAATAAAATGAGTGTTCTCTCTAACACATTATACAAGCAGGCATAGGACTAGATTAAGAATTCCACTCTAAACCCAAAATATGGGCTACTCTTACTTAGAAAGCTCTGAATTTAAAAGTATCTTGGCATTTACCCAATTCACACATCTTGAAGTGAGTCCGGAAGGAAAAAGATAACATGAATATAAATGGTCTGACTTTATCCTCCCGCCATTCTGTTTAAAAGCATTTCCCTTTTTGGGGGCAATTTACTAATTATTTTATGCTATTAAAGTTACAAACATGTGAACAATAGATCTCAACTCTTATTATCCAGGATAAGTTAAGCAATAAAGTCTTTTGCACAAGCCAGAAAAATACCAAGATCATAATTAAGAGCATTATAAACTGTTTTTTCTTTCCACCTTAGAAGGTTCTTAAGCTCATTATTATGGAATTGGGCTGATTTTACAGCTACAATTTGAGAAACAACAACAGAAAAGAGACTCAAGTTAACAGTGTATCTGGCCCTCCCTGTCTCCAAAGTGAATTCTTTACAAGGTAAAAATCTGTGTCATTATGTCTTTGTTTTTGAAATAGCAAATCTTTTGTTGAAACATTCTGAGTCAGAATTGGCCACATTGTGTGATTCTAAGGGGCACATGCACAGCTCTGTCCGACAGGTTCACTACTGCCTACAGGTCACGGAGAGTCATGGGGTGGCCATGGCGTGGTGGAGGCAGAGGCAAGGGGTGAGGCAGACACAGGACAGTTCGAGTCCGGAATGAATACTTTCCAGCTGTGTGGTCTTGCAAAAGTTCCTTAATTCTACTAAGCAGAATTTATTCAGTACATTATATATATATCTGTCTTGCTAAGTTATCAGGTTTGAGGAGAACGTACCTAAAGATTTTTAATACACAAGAGGTCTTCAATGAATAATTCACCAACTATTACTCAAATGCTCAGCTTGGTGCTTTCAGGGGCTCCTGGGCTGAGTCTGCAAGGGAAGGTGCTGTTGGGGGGTCCCTGGGTTGAGTCTGCAAGGGAAAGCACTCTCAGGGAGGCCCTGGGCTGCATCTGCAAGGGAAGGCCCTGTCAGGGGGGCCCCATGGTCTTGGATTCCTATTTCACGGACTCAGCAGAGCAGACACCTCACAAATCCATACCATCTCAGGAGGTTTCCACAGCCAACGGTGCAGATTTGAGTCTTGGAAAGTTTGAAAAATGTCCTTCTCAAAAGTACATGTATCAACAGGAAGGCAGTTTGCTGTGTCTGCACTTGAATCAAAAGCTTTATTTGTGAGACGAGCCCAGAGAGGGCCTCTGGCCTGGGTCTGGAGGAGGAAGTTCTGACTGGACGGCAGTCACACCACATGGCACGTGTGCGGTGGGTGGGTGATGTGGCTGTGCGTGTGCAGATGTGGAAGGCGCCTGTGGTGGGGTGGGTGGGTGACTGGAGGGGGCTGCCCTCAACCAGCCTGAGCACAGGCTGCAGTGGAACCACCAGCCCTTCTTTGTCTAAAATGCACCAAATTCAATGTGAGTTGAAATTCAATGTGAGGGATGCTTGAAGCTCTGCTGTACCTGTTCCCACCAGTCACCTGTCATCACCTAACAGAGCTGCCAGCAGTGACACTGGGACCCAGTAATGTTCTGCATGGTCATTAAAAATAATCAATCGCATTAAAACCTGTGTCAAAATTGTAGCAGTTTATTCCTCCTCTAATAAGTATTCAATAGTGCCCTACATATGTAAAGAAATGCATTCTGCATCTGTGTGCTGTGCTTTTTGGTGACTTAGGCTAACAACAGGGAAGGCAGGAACCCATCCAGGTAGCTAAGGCCCTTTTCCTGAGCCTGCCCCAGTCAGCTGTGGCTTGGACATGACCAGCTTCATCATTTTCCTCGCTGGGCTGGGAGCACAGGCTGCCGTGGCAAACGAGGTGACTAATACAACAGAAAGTTGTTTTCTCCCAATTCTGGAGGCTGGGAGTCTGAGATGAAGATGCTGGCTGGGTGGGTTCCACGTACAACCCTCCACCTTGGTGTGCCAACATCCAGCCACCCCTCCCTGGGTCCTCACGTGGCCGCCCCTCCGTGCCGTGTGTCCTGACCTCCTCTTTTGATCAGAGCACCAGTCCTATTGACGTAAGACTCACCTGATTGACCTCATGTTGACTTGGTCACTCTCTCAAGGCCCTATCTCCAGATATAGTCATATTTTGATTTTTCCAGTTTTCTTCTTGGAATTACTTTCCAGTTTCATACCATTGTGGCTGGAAAAGATGCTTGATATGACTTCAAACTTCTTAAATTTACTGAGACTTGTTTTATGGACTAACATACGACCTGTCCTGGAGAAGAGTCCATGTACACTCAGAAAACTGTGTTTTCTTCTGTTTTTGGATGATACGGTCACATTCTACATGGGGGGTAGGCCTGCGACCAGTGAATGGGCAGGAGACACACTTGCACCAGACACTTACCTACACACTGGTTCTCACAGTCCAATGTGTGTGTATCTGGGTCACCCCTAAGGCTTGCTGAACCACACCCATCCCAAGTTTCAGATTCTGCAGGTCTGAGTTTGACCGAGGAACGTGGATGGCTGACTTGTTCTGGGGAGGCTGATGCTGCCTGTCCGAATACCACACTCAGTTTGAGAAACACAGATATAAAGCATGCAGTACTAGATAAATAAGGGCAAGTCAGGGGTCCATGGCCAGCAACGTCTTGAACATGCTTCTACAGAAAACATTGCCAGGGAAGCCCACCCCTCATTCATTCCTGTTTTCTCTAGATACACTTCTGGATTTGAAGGAAAATTGATGTTGTTTTGTTCTTGATATGAAAACACACACTTGAAGTTACAAAGAACAACCTGATAAATCTTGTTCCTCTCCTACTTGAAACAGGCATACAATAAACAAAAAAAAGAAGGAAATATTCTTATTAAATCTAAATCTTAGCATGGAAGAGGCCTTATGCCAAAGGCTCTGCTGGAATCCTTGGGCTCAAGGATAGCTGTGAAACATCAGTAGGGGTTTGGCAAATATTGGCTACCTTTAAAAGTCTTTATCATTTTCCCTCCCACATTTTTCTGGTTCTTGTCCATAGAACCTTTCTTTTGTGTTGTATTTGTCCTGTTCTTTTAGAAAGGAACACATTTGGGTCCACTGAGGGCTAGAGAGAAAGATGGCCTTTGAGATCTGTCAAGAACAGATCAGGGTAGAGGGATATTTCCAAGGTCAAAGAAATCTGATTAGTGTCGATCATTTCCCACCCCAACCCCAACTGAGTAAATTCAATAAGCATATTTGGTTATTATTTTATTATAAAATTATTATATAGATATAAAATTTAAAGTAAAAATGTGTATTATATAAATGTTATAAAAGAGCATTGACACTCATAAGAGGGCAGTAAGCCTTCCCCTGTTTAGCTGTTTTCTAACTATTCTGAAGCTAGGGAGCTGGTTGGCTTTGATCGTTCAGCTATTCGTTTGCATCTCAGGATAAAAGCAGTGAGTGGACAACCTGTACTTACAGAAGGAGCTGCTCCTCACGGAGCGGCAGCCCCAGCGCCTGGACTCAGAATGCTGCTTTAAATATCTGTTTAGAAGGCAGACTTTCTAATACACACTGGATGCTGTGTTTGCCTTTGAAATATAAACCAACAATTTATATCATGAGATCACCCGAGGCCTGAAGCGCACCATACATTGTCTGATTTGACCCATCCAGAGAAACTCAAGACCATCCAGAGATGGCCAAACATGCAAATGAAAACTTTAAAACTCCAACCATCAACATGCTCCCTCTCCATGAAATGTTGCCTAGACACAACCCTGAGCAAGCAGATGGGGTTTCCTTAGTAAATCCTATGTGGAAAGGGACACCTCGGCCAGGTAATAAGATTCCTCGTGCACCCACTGCCTTTAGGCGGGTGCTGGTCCCCCCGCAGCTACAGGCTCTTGAGTGAAGCCCACTCATCTTTTGTCAAGTTACTAACATCTCCAAGACTGGCCGGGCAAGAAAAGCTTACAATAAGCTCAGTCTTTCCTATGATAAACAATCTGTTTTTGTGCTTTTGATTAAAATTTAATAAAAAAATATTTCAGCAAGGCGAAGACTTGTTAAAAGCAGGTGAGGAAAGATCAACATTTACTCCGCAGACTAATCCCCAATTCTCTCCCCCGTCTCAGGTTTCCTATTCATCGGGACCGCCGGGTGTCCCAGGGAGCGAGGCTGTGCCCCTTCCAGGAGGATCCTTTTCACTCCACATCCAAGCCCTGGAGGGATCTAAACTTGATCCGGCAGCTCCCACCTCCACGGCTCACCTACTGCAACCAGAGCCCTTTCTCCAGCAGCTGCAAAGACACGAAATTCCACTGCGGGGAGGGAGGCTGTCTCCACATCTTCTGGGCAGAAACCCACCCTGTGCAATTCAAGGAAGCGTGGCTCAGGGGGACAAACCTGAGCCAAAGTAAACGGGAGGCCGCCCAGGGAAATCCCAGGGTGAGTGTGGAGTTCAGGCCACGCAGGCGCGCAGCCCGAGGCGCGCTGAGCGCTCTTCTGTCCACGCTGCACAGCCCCCCACCCCCGGGTCTGCCTGGGGACAGCCGGGGTGCAGGGTGCCAGGCATGCCCTGCTCTCAGCCACTCCAAAGACCCAACGCTTGTTCGGAGCAGAGGGCCACATCCTGGTGCTCTGAAGGGTGATTTGTAATTTTGAACAGTGGCACCGTGAGAAAAGAGTGTTTTCCAAAGACTTCCTAAATTTGGCTCACTTTTTTTCCTGCTGCTAAAAACTAAGTTGATTGAATAATATATATAAAACGTACCTGCGTACATGTGTGTTTTATCTGTGTGTACATGCATATATTTTTTTCTGAATTTGGCAAAATGGGCTATGCTTGGAAATGCACAGTAAAGGAAAAATGAAAAGATATAGTGTGGGAAGCAGGTGGAGGAGGGGGAACACAGGCTGAGGGAGGGGGTGGAGGAGCTGCCAGAGAGGCCCTTCCACGGGGCCCAGTGATGGCCTTCTAGAAAAAGGGAACTGGAGGAAAGAAGAGAGGGAGGGAGGGAGGGAGGGAGGGAGGGAGAGGAAAGGTCATTTGAATTGCACTGGCTGAGAGACGATCATAAAAATCCACAAGGAACCAGACCTTACAGACCTACCAGGTCAGGCAGATTATGGATGCACTATTTGCATAATCAACCTTGTCTTGTGGGTGTGAACTCTGCTGCTCTGGGACAGGTGTGCCCCCTACAGATCTGCACTAAGCTGAGCTCTGGGGCACCTCACCAGGCACAGAAACATGTCACTTGCTCCTTCTCAGCTCAGCACCCTGCTGCCGAGCTCCAGCCTCCCTGGGGCACATGCGCTCCACCTGGGGGGGCAGTCAGCCCTTTGGCCCCTTGGGGCCTCTGGCTTTTGCAGGGAATATGCCCCTCTCCCTCCTGGTTTGGGGCAGAGTCTGTCCCCATGGTAACTGCTTTGACAACCATGCAATTCAGGTCTTACATGTTATCTGGTGATAGGACCACTCAAAACGGGCTGACATCCTTGTCTGGTCCCCACACCCCTGGGCCTTCTCTGACCCTCCAGGGGATGTGGAGACTCCCGGCATCTGGCTCGCCTGCTGTGGCAGGGGCTCTCAGCCTCCTCTGCTCCAGTTCTCCGGATCCATGCTTGCCAGGGACATTCTGAAGAGGTCCTGGGCTGTATTCCTACAACTGAGGCGCCTGCTTTCCTTTCTGTAGGCTTCTGCTCGTTTGTTTTTGTCCCGTCTTAGCTGTGTCTTTCCCAGTCCTCCATGATGCTGAATGAGAAGGCCGCAGGTAACAGCCCACACAGCTCCTCAGCCCTCCTTCCCCCCGAGCCTTCCTCATTGACCAAACAGGGCATGTGGCCCTCTGGGGACAGTCACCCGGGCCCCTTGCCACTCCCCTCACCGTAGGAATTCCATGCTCCTGGAGTCCACTCGATGAGGTCCAGATTACAATAGCTCAGCCTCTCCTTCCATACCCTTGACCCTGGGGATCCTTTCTGAAAGCCAGTTGCCATCTCTGTTGTAGGCTGTGCCCCATGCTGGTAGGGCTTGGAGGGACCCCCACTCACCAGGTGGAAGTGATAGGCTCAGAAAGGAAATGCCTTAGATCTCTAGATGCACACACAGCTCTCCGACCCATGTGCATCCTGCCTTACAGGCTTGGGAAGTCTAGCGTAAATTCATTTATTAAGAAGATGGCTCTCTCAGTTTTTTTTTTTTATTTTCCATACCAGTTGCTTCCTAGCCATTCACGTCAGTTTACTAACTAACTTCTTTCACAGCACAAGATAAGCAGATTTAGCAACATCTTTCTAAGCCACCAGCACCTTCCTAGCCCAAGTCACGGGAAAATGAGAGTTCGGAGGCTTCTCTGTTTGTCTGTCTTTCTTCATGTCCATGTATTTAACCCACTATATGGCCTACTGAAGAAATAGGGTTGGAATGGGCAATCTGATGCTGATCTCTTCCAGATTTTAAATCTTTACATAAATGCATAGAGAAAAAGGAACCTAGAGAAAAAATAGACTGGCAGTGGTGGTGTTACACGACTGAGCATGTGCATCAAATTGCAGATCTATACAGAGAAAGGACACACTTCAGTTTTGTAAATACGAAAAACAAACGAAGGTCCCGAGAGAGGGAAGGAGGGACACGAAAACACCGTTTAGGAATTCAGACAGACATCCACAGATGGGTGACATTCTGGGCTAGATCCCCAGCTCTTACTTTAGACGAACTCACCCAAACTTTAACAAAACTGGGCAGAACTTATTTTTAAAGACCTTGAGGAGGGGAGATTCTATCCCTCTCTATGGTAACCATCCCAGCTGCAGGAAGTGCTTTATACCTCAAATGATTACCTTATGATGCTGTTAAGCTCATTTCCGCCCATGCCTGCCTTTGCCTACTGAAGACAGAGAGCAGCTGGTCACCATCCGTGGAGGAACGCTGGTTCCCATTCCCGGACGTCATGCTCAGGTTGACTGTCAACCATCTCATCATTAAACTAAGTATGTGTCATCCCTATAACCTTCTAGAGTTCTTGCCTACTCATTAATCATTGCTCATGTTCTGGTGCATAAAACTGAACCTGGGGCTGCAGGAAAGCCTGAGTCCAGTCCCAAGGGCAGGGTGCTGTTTTGCGTGACTCCCCCTGCCCGTCTATGCAGGCGATAACCAGTGTTTGTTGTGTCACATGGTTAATACACTTACTGTGGAGTTACTCTAATATCTAGCCCCTCTGAAATATGTATTTTAATAGGTCACTGGCATTTATGGAGGTAATGTCCATAGTTTAGAGGGTCACATGCAGCCCAATCAGTGACACGTAATTTGAAAAGCAGACGACAAACCCAAAGACCTAAGATCTCTGCAATATTGTGAGATCATGTAGAAAATTCCAGCTGAGCTCAGAGCACACACGGTGGCTGATGGCAAATAAACAGCCATACCAACGAGGTGTCCAGTGAGCAGCTGCGAAGGGCTAGAGACTATTCCTTGAGAATACTAAAAGCCGACAGCATGAGCCCTCATCTCCGGTCAGGACACCATCATGTTACTTGTGATCATGCATGTGTGAGTGTTGACGCTTGTGAAATAGATGTGTGTCTGTGGATGTGAGTGTGCATGTGCATAAGAATGCCTGTGTGTGTGTGTTCACACATGTGCACGACGTATGGGGAACAGAAAAATCTCTTCACATTCCTGACTATATGGGGTTTCAGCCCAGAAACCTGAGGCCTGCCTGATTCAGGTGTCTGTTTATTCCAAGACCCAAAGTGCAGTTAATTTGGGACAAGCCATGGTAGGAGCCCTGGTGAGGTACCTGTGTTGCTGCCTCTGGCTGGCTCTTTGCTCCACTACCTCACTGGTGCCTGGAAGTGGAGCTCTCCCAGGTCTGCCATCCTCAGGGACCATGCCCCCCCATCCTGCTGTACAGCTGCTGGCTGTGTCCATCTTGGATAGCCATCTGGGATCCAGCTATTCAACAAATGCCCAGGACCGCTCTCTCTGAAAGACCCAGAAATGGAGTCGCCAACGGCCTGCAGCTCCACCCACCCACCCAGGGCCCTGCTGCCCTGGGGTGGGAATCAGCAGGGAATCACCATGCAGTGAGGCTGGGCGCAGGTTGCACACAGACACAGCTGCACGTGGGGAGGAGGGTAGAGCTGAGGTGTCCTGGGAGGGTGGCTAGGAGAAGCCAGCTGCGTACAGAGCAGGAGGAGAGGTGAGGCTTCTGGGAAGACTCCAGTGCTAACAGAGAGGTCAAATGCAGGTCGGAAAGGCAAACGCAGTGCAGACAGTGAAGAATTTCATAACCCCAAGGAGGTTCTTTGGGCTTTACCCCAAAGGTGTCGGGGTCCAGGGGTGGTTGTTGGCAGGGTAGAGGTGTGATCGACACTGAGGAGCAGCCCAGATGGAGCCGCTGGAGGGAGTGGGTGTCCCAGGCTGGAGTCAGGGAGACCAGCGGGGCTGGTGCCCCAACCTAGGTGACAGCATGGAGACCCTGGCCAGGGGCAATGAGGGGCTGGTGAGAGGACACACAGGCGGGCATTCGGCAGCTGGGCCAGGAATCCTAGCGAGGATGTGTGGAGGTCCTCTAACATGTGGCTGCTCACTGGGCACCGCGAAATGGAGACGAAAGGCCATTGGGCCACTTGCTGGGTGGGCTCGCGGGTCTGGGAAGGTCTCTGCATGTCTGCCCCCACTGTGACCCTGTGCGACCTCGGCTGTTCTCCCAAGGCTGTGATCTGAGTCCTCTTCTTCAAACGCCCACTCTGCCAGCTCCTTGCACGTGTGGTGGTGTGCCTCTGGGATGTGCCCAAGCCGACTTCTCTGGGAGAACCCCTCATCCCCTCTTTCCTCCGCATACTGTCCTTCAGTGCCAGTGTGCATTACTGACCCAAAGTTTAAACATACTTTATAGTTCACTTTCAAAACATAAACACTACCACCTATCTAGTGAGTCTTTCTAAATGGAAGATTTTGAAGAAGTTTTTAAATTGAGTGACAGGAAAGTCAGAGACGGTTAAGTAACTAAGTGCAGAGCAAACTGGCCAGAGAACTTGCACCACCCCTGAGGGACATACGGTGGAGGAGGCTAAGGAACCCAGTCTTGCAGAGCATGAGACACTCCCAGGGACCTGGGTATCCACTCCACGTGGTCCGGCACCAGAATCACATTGCTTGCTGCCCACTGCATACAGGTGTCCACTTGGGAAGCTCAAGCACATTTTTAAACACAGGCTCTTATGTCAACATTGGAAAGTGTATTGAGAAAGCACGGCGTCACCTGCAGAATGAATCATAATATCGCTTGTTACGGGGATGACTCGACCAGCATGCAAGCAACAGCTGCACTTGGCGTTGCAGGGGCCAATGCAGGGGACTTTCAGACACAGGGAAGCGGTGCCGTAAGTTGCAATCATCTTTTCCTAAGAAACTGGCAAAGCTCTCAGGCACGTGTTAATCAGGTGACAGAGAGCCTTTCTTCTTTAGTTGTGAACCGTCTGAATCATCTTCTTTCTCTGCCCCGTTCTGCGCACCGTGAGCATCACCTATTCTCCACGCCATTCTTCACCCACACCAGTGGCACCTCCTCATGTTAATGGAGATCCTCCAGTGGCTGAGGGCCATGAGTCTCTCAGGGTCCTGGATTATTCAATGTTTGCTTTCTAAGTACAAAGGCTTCTTCAACTGTACCTCTGGCTGCAGCTCCTTGTGATCTGCTCCTGAGAGTGTTGGTGGGTTAGCTGCCCAGCGGGTCCCAACAAGACTGTGTCTCCCCATTGGGGAAGCTTTGCATGGGGTCTGCCTATTACTCTGAGCTAGAAATGGCTCCCTTTCTTCCTACCGAATTGCTTTTCTCACTGCTGGGTTTGATAAACTTTTCCTTCTGAGTGAGGTTTTAAAGCCCCCCTAGATGTTGGAGAGAAGTAAAATGCTTCCAGACCCTATACTGGAGGGAAACATCTTCCTTGCTAAACAGAAATCTTTGGCCCTATGATGCTTTCTTTTTAATTTAATGTCAACACCTCACTTGCCTGTGACCTCACATTCACTACCCTGGTAGCTGTTTCTCACCAATGAAAACTTCTGGCCTGTTTTGCCCCCAGCACCTGAGTGAATTGTTCAAACTCACTCGTGGAGAGGAGGCTTATCCAACACGTAGGTGACCTGCAGAGCAAGGGCATCACCTGGGGCTGATGGTCAGAAGTGAACCTCCGTTTTGGTTCTGGGAGCCGGGAGCAGCCCTGAGCTGGGGTAGGAAAGTCCTCTGGGTCCTTAATGTTCATATCTTTATAATTTAAAAAATACATTAAAAAGATAGAAACTTTTACTAACATCTAGAAACTTTACCTCACAAACGTGCTAATGTGTTCTCATAGATCGGACATGAGCCCTCGTCCGCCTTGAGGGGTCAGCCAGGCCCAGGCTCCGGGGCTTGGAGCCCCCACGGAGCTCCGTCTAAGGCAGCCCACTGCCCGGCCAGTCAGGGGCCCGTCACAGGAAAGGTGTGCCTACAAAGAAGAGAAGCAGACAGGCGGAGGGAACTTTTCCTGAAAAATCCCGTGAGTCTGGGCCCCGTATTGTCCCAGGAAAGTGGAGGGTGCTTTCAAGAGAAATGTGCCCTGGATACAGGGCCACCCCTGAGCCAATCTCCAGCCAGATTTAACTGGATCAAGAAAGTATCAAGCCCTTTTGCATTTCTTCAGTCCTCCCTTTATTTTTAGAGTGCTTTCTAGGAGTGAAGTGTTGTGTTGAGCAATTCACACAAACCGTTTCATTCACGCATACAAACAACCCTAGGAGGTAACTATTATTATTATATTATTTTCAGAGCTGGGGCTTGAAGCCAGGATTCTGAGTCACCAGACCAAGTGAGTCCCATATGCAAATCCCTTCAGAACCCCTGCATGCCATTTTCCCCAGAAATTAGAAAACGCTGCTATGTTCTCCTAAAATATTTTGAATGCACTGAAAATGGGAAAGTAGTGAGTCTATTTTGATCTTAACAGGAACCTGGCACTTCAGGAAGAATGAAGTGAAGCCCTCAGATGGCAGAGAGTTCAAAGCTGCCTATACGAGCTCTGTCCTACCACAGGGGTTCTTCTTCACACCCTGTGGACAGTGGGTTGACAAGCAGAGTTGCTGCTCCCAGCTTGTCCAGAGGAGACCTGGGACACCCCTGCGTCTGGATGGCCAACTGGAAAGCAATGACAATACGACATAAATGATGAACATACATTGCACAGAAGAAGATTTTAAGTGTAGTTTTTACGACTACACTTTTTTTTTTTTTGACCTTCAACACCTGATCAATTCAAAAACAATTATTCATGAAAAAACAGAGCATTTGCAGGGAGGGACCCAGACCCTCACAGCCTCCTCTCATTTCTTATGTTGCCTGACTTCTGGAGCTGGAGCCAGATGAGACTGCTTTACACACAAACACCCACCAGAGCAAAATGCACCAGTCACAGGTGCTTCATAAAGATTTAGGCTCTAAAATGTGCCAGCTCTTAAAGGGAAGTTAGGGTGAGCCATCCTGACCTTGCCCTGGGTTTACAAAGATGTGAGGTTGGTAAATGTCCATTTTGTCACAGGTTGGCCACTAAGCACAAAGGCAAAAATACAGATTTACAACTGGATGTGGTGCTTCTGGTCTTTCTGCCTATGTGTCTGTCTTTCTAATGGCAAATGCAGATTGAGGTCAAAGGGGGACATGCCACCAGCCAACAGGATGGAGGTCAAGGACTTCAACTCCATGGTGAGCGCGAGCTTCTCCACTGTGTGTTTCCCAGAAAAAACAACCCCAATACCTTTATTACTTGCAGCCATGCCACCTGCAGGACAAACGGCCCCTCCTGTGGCTTATTCTGTGAGGATTAGGGAATGATTGCTGCAATCACCTGGCCAACCCTCCTCCAGAAGCCTGGTTCTCTGGGTGAGGTCTCTGCACAGGGATCCTTGGGTCTCTTTGTTTGAGAGCTGTTGGGACCTGTGTCTGATCATCTGTCTGTGGAGTAGGCAGAGAACATCAAGAATCAGACCCGCAGGCGGCAGCTGGGGTAGATGAGGAGGTGCCCCCTTTGCCATTGTTTGATGTATTGACTTCCTGATATAGCCTAACAAGTCTTTCAATTTACTGGACACTTGTGGACTGACCATTATCTCCACTTTCCCCAAAGACAAACTTTCTTCAACTGATGTGTAGAATCATAGACAAGTGAAATATTAAGATACAGACTAGTCAAGGGCGTTTCGTGTCTCATTGCTCACTCCACCTGGAGCAGCGGCTCCCCTGCAGGACCAGAAGCCCCCCTGATGGCCGAGGGGCAGCGTCAGGATGCCAGCCCACATGCGTAGGCCTTCTGGCCCCAGAGTGTTGCATGGCCTGTAGGAAAGCAATATATGGTGTCTGTGTAGTCTGGCATTCCAGGCTACCCCATATGAAGGTTCTGGCTTGTGAAATGTGATTGACAGTCACCACGGCCATCATTTGCCCTCACTATAAACTAAACTCAGTTTTTTTCTGAATCATGACTCACTTCTGGGGTAAAGAGATTCTAGATGTAAAATGTTGCAGATACGGACAAGGCAAGTGAACATGAAACCATGCTAAAAAGAGTTCTAGAAAGTTCATTAAGGGCTAATGTGAAGAGAGAACGGAGAAGAAAATCCTTTAATTTGCTTTAAGATCCTGTGCAATGTTAGAAATGCTGGGCAAGCATGCAATGTTCAAGGTTAGCAAAGAGGAGCAGGGAGAGTTTTCTAATATTTTTTCAGTGTCTGCCTCCTAGACCGTGTGACTCTGGGGCACGTGTGTGGAGCGCTCACCCCATGCACAGAGAGTGAGGTCCTTGCCTGTGCCCAGCAGCCGCCAGGAGGTGGCCCCGCTCACTGCAGCTGACCCAAAAGGGCTCAGAGATGAGGCCCCAACATGCATTTGGGGTTAGTGACTATCACATTGTGCAAGTTCCTAATATTGACAATTAATGATACTGACATTTAAATTCCACCTACAAGACAATACTGTCACATTTCAGGGACTACGCAAGAGAAACTACTTTGTTCCTACAGCATCTTTGGCTTAACATCAAACCTCCCTAATGTTTTACTAAGGCTTATTTTCTTTCTTCAGACTCTGCTTTATAGAAATAATATTTTTCACAGATAAGAAGAGGTGAAATGGAGATAGTATGACATTCTCAACTCCAGATAAAATGGGAGAAGTGTTTTCTTTCACCCTCCTTCAAAATTCCACTCTGTACACCAAAAGCAAAAGGAAAAGAAAAGAAAGGTGTTGTCCCTAATAGAGCAATTACGACAACGATCAAAATAGCAGCCACCACATATTAAGGAGACACCAGGAAATACGCTCAGTCTTACATGTATTCTTTCATTTAGTTCTTACAATGAATCTCATTTTGAGGATCAGCAAGACTGAGAAACAGCAATTGAATGAATGGCCCAGAGTTGCCAGAGTTTGGGTCCAGTGCCCACTCCCATGATGTGCTCTGCTTGCTGCAAGAAGCAAAGGAGGTCACAATGCATGTTCAACAGCCAAACCTCCAGAATAGTCATGCTATTTGTTCTAGTTTATCTGGGCTCATAAATTATTTTAATAGCAGTCTTCCAAATAGTATGAAGGTTTAGGTTCTGGAACATGCACTATAGGAGAACACCTTGCTATGCCGTGTAAATAAGATGAAAGAGTCCAAGTTGTTAGTTGATCCATGAAAACCCTTAAAGTAAGATCATGTTTTCCCATTCACTAAAAATGTAACAATAGAGGCAGAATGCCAAGCCACCTAATGCTGGTGATCCTTTGCATGTATTTAAATAGCAACACTGGGCACCGGGTAATGCATTTTTATTTCCTGACCTTGGCTTCAAAGGAATGTGTCCGGCTATCTGTCCTCCATTGACATTTCTCAGGCCTGGCTTACTCCATCTGCTCCTTGAAGTCAAGTTTCTGCACATTTTAACTCAGCAAAGCACAGTGTTTGGAATGCTTTAGTAGCTCAACAAATGTGTAGAAAGTGGAGGGATGGATAGGTGAGAGGCAGATACAGTTACAGATTTCCATACACTGCCTAGACTTTAACTGGATTTAACCCTGGGTGCAGAGCCAGCTTGGAACCTGCTCTTTTCCTGGACGTTGTGTGTCATGTCTGGGCCCAGCCCACAGGTCGTTGTTACTCTAAGCTGATCAGTCCTAGGAGGTCAAAACCCCAAACTGAAAACAAACATAAACACACAGACAGAGGCATGTCTCTTTTTCCTTTGCTTTCTGTGAACTACGATTTCTGAAAATAATCAGTCTTAGCAAAGAATAAATTTATTTTATGATTTATACTTTGGCAGGAAAATTTAAAAATTTTAAGTTGCTTTCATTTAAGTCAATTAATCAATTAAATTTATCTACTGATTAATCTAGTTATCTAGAATTTTTTCACTCTGTGTCCAAAATATTTGTACTCATATTTGACTTAAGCTAATACACTTTCCATTGGCTTCAGTGGAAAATCTAAGCATCATTTGAGGGAATCAATATATACTGATGGGATTAAAGCCCCCAGCAAGGGAGAGGAGAAAGTGAGGAGAAAGAGGGAGAAAGAGAAAGGGAAGGATGGAGAAAGAGAGTGGGACTGGGGTGACAGGTGGTAGGAAGCACAGCCAGAAAGAGGGCAAAGGGCTGCAAACAGGAGAGGGCAAGAGCCGTGTTTGCTGGTGGGGCAGAATTCTTGCAATGCCACTGTGAGTCTAGGTGAGTCCATGGCTCCTCTGTGAGTGGGTGTTAGCTCTCCCTGCGTGGCTGATGCTGGGTCATGAAGTAAATGCCAACATCTGTTCTGATTCCTGTGTAGCCCAAGAATCTTCGGCACCTGTTGTGGGTTGGGTTATCTTGGGTGTATCTTCAACATCGCTAGAAAATACGGATAAAATGAAAACATTAAAAATGATGCTTAGAAGATTGATAATTTTCCCAATAGATCAACCAGTGGAGAACAACAGGACCTGGAGAGTGGACTTCCGTTCTCCACTGGATAAGCATTTCTATGTCCTGGCCTCATTTCCTTGTGCTGGGGGAAGGTATCTAAGACACAACCAAGATGGATCAAAACCCACAGATCATTCATCATAAGCAAAAGTAAAGAAAGCCTGACACATGGGAAGCATCCCCCATTTTTATACCTCCTGGACTGCAAATGCTGACAAACAGTAATCATATTCTACAAGAGAATGTGAAGATGGCCAAGACTTCCTGCCCCTTGGAGGCAGCAGAGCCTTAAAGTCAATAAAGTCCTGAACTCCGGGACCTGACTTCACCCCTGAGGAGCACGGTGAGTTGATGGCACCCACTGACCCTTACGAGGAAACCATAAAGCCCTCCCCATCCCAGCTCCATGAGGGGCCTCGTTTGTGATTGTAAAAAGCTGAGTCATCTGATTAAAGATAGCCCTTAAACAGGTGCATCGTGTCTACACTGAAAAGTAGGTGCCTTCCCCTGAGGTGGCCTGACCTCAGAGCAGGGCACACGTGCTCACCCGGCAGGAAGAGGCGGCAGCTCCCCACCGGGTCTCCTGATCTTCATTATGCCCAAGAGGTCATGAAAATCATGTGTTTGTAGGAAAACATGTTAAAGTCAAAGTGTGGATGTACCAGGCTTGGGTAATACCGAATTTTCGTTTCCAATTAGGAGGTGATGAGAAAACTGTACAGCATTAGTGTTAAGTTCATAAAATAAATTTGCTAACCAATGTTAAGTCTGGGACAGGATAAAATGATCAATTAAAAGTACTCTGTCGAGTTGCCCACGCATGAGAGACTTTGCCTGTTTACATGGGCTCGGGAAGCTCCCACCCCATCCCCAGGCACATGTGTTCCCCGGTCACCCACATGCTATTCATGGAGGGCTCACAGCACATCAGAAAGGACACCTGTCAGAAAATGCAAACTGGAAAATGGGAGACATATGGTGTGTAGACCACTTTATATGAAAGCAAGAAAGAAGAATTGATGGGTGTTATGTGAAAACATGATTCCCATTATGAACTCAAAGCTGCAGGAGAGGGTCAGTGTGCACAGCGGGGAGGAGGCCTAAGAATCAAGCCAGCAGGTCGGGCCAGCGGCTGCAATCACGTAAAAGTCAGGCCACATCTGACACGCAGAGAGCCCTCCCCAGCTCAGAGCTACAGCCCATCCCAGGATGGGCAAAGTCTGGGGTGTTGCTCAGCCTAAGCAAACAACCCCCTGGACATATTTTGGGGAGAGAGAATGAGTCCAGAGTGGGCACATTTGTCTGCAGGGCATGTTCCCCGTGACTTCTCCACTGATCCAACCTCATGGGACCCCACACTCAGCCGCGTAACCATGTGGTGTTCATCACATCTTCCCCAAGGACAGTGTGGGTGGAGAGCAGCAGAATCATCCAGACAGGGTCACGGGTCACTCGAGAAGCCCACCCACCTCCCACAGGTATTTAGTCCAAGTCACCAGCTGAGATTCCACTGGAAACCCCCAGGGTTGGAGGCCCTTTTTGCAATGCAGCCCACCTGAAACACTGAACCACAGAAGTGGAAGTAAGGGGTCCGTCCCCGTCATTCCATGAAGCTCCTGGGCCCCCAGTCTCTCTGCCTCCTTTCTTGCAAGTTTCACTGAGCTCTGTGTTCTAGGAAGCCTGATGGAGGCCCCACAGAAGCTCTGTCCCCTGGACCTGCAGCAGCGCTGCCAGCTCAGAACTTAGAGGGCCATGAAGCAGCTCTTCCCCAGACAGGGAACATCCATTGCAGCAGCTCAGTAGTGCAAATGGCTAATTTATTTATTTTTTAAATCTTAATTGGCAATAAGAATAGTAAGGACTGCGAGCTAGGCATTCAGCTATATTTGAAGGGGGGTCCAGACATCTTATTTCTGCAGCCATGATGGAGCTCTGAAATATTACCCATGCTTCTGTTTTCAAAAAGGAGAAGGAAAGACAATCACCTGACAGGTCCTGTTCCTACCAGTTCCCACCTTGTGATTCAGGCAGCCACGGTATTTCAGCTGAGCGCTGACCAACTGCCCTGATGGTCCCTTTTGTCACCCTCTCTTATGCAAGTACTTTACTGAAGGTAATTCCCCATCTTAGCTGGCAGTGGCTCGGCTGAAGAAGAGGCAGTCAGACAGTGGACTGAGCTGGAGATGGAAGCATGCTGTCCTGGTCTTGGGAGACGTGTATGTAAGAAGTATATACCAACCTAAAGGGCAGGGGCCCTGGAACTAACCTTGCAGGTCTACAATATGAGCTCCTTGCCAGGTCCTTCTAGTCAAGAAAAGGGTTCCCTCAGCCAGACTTGAATATACAGACAGCAGCCCACAAAATGACAACCTATGGCTCATAAAACCCTCTTCCAGAGGGGCTCAGGGAGAGCAGGGAATAGGCAGAGGAATCTAAACTAAGGGACTGTTTGCCCAGCTCCGTATGTCTTCCCACAGCGAAGGAAGTCGCATTTACTGCTGGAAGGAGACAGCGAAGAGGTGCTCTGTGATCTAGGGACCATCTTCTAGGATAATTCATGTGAAACTTCAGTTGTCAGTGGGACATAGATTATTAAGAGGTCAAGCATATTGTACTTTGTAGTCTTTTATGCCCCATAATAAAAATTTATGGGAAAGAAAGTATACCATTTCCTATGTGAATTTCTGCCTCTGGTTTTTGTTATGCAGACAGGTTCTGGTGCTTTGAAGTGAGCCAACATGATCATTTTAACCAACCAAATTATGCTAGATAACTTGAACCAATGCACATATTTCTCATTTATGTTCAGCTGCCATGCAGAGAAAATAAACCTCCCAAACTGACCACTTCAATTTCAAATTCTAAATCTCAATATCTTTGATATTTCCTAGGAAAACCAGCGATTTTGTATATTGGCACTTTTACTATTGCTTAAGTGTACTTTTTATTTATTTTCTGTTTAACTAATGGTGTCCATAAAACTGACAGGCTGTTTGTATTCTGGAAAATAAATTTTGTCTTAGCTGCACAAACTCAAAAACTGCTTGAATGTTTCAAATTCTCAAAAAGTGGTTTGATTTCAAATACATTGACTTCAGGTAAGATACTAATTACTTTTTTTGGAGCAAAGAGGAAGGTAAGTTAGGGTGAACAAATAGGAAAAGGGTCCTGCCTTTCTGGATGGTTAGGGTGGTGTGAAAAGAGTCTGTATGTGCATGTGTGTGTGTGTGTGTGTGTATGGGGTTGGGGTCATCAATGTGAACAAATGTGTGTGTATACATGTGAGTAGTTGTGTGTATACATATGTGTGCACATGTTTTTGATGTGTGCATAAGTGTATGTTCATGTCAGTAGATGCAAGTAGGTATGTGCATGTGCATATGTGTCTGCATATGTGGTCTGTGTATGTGCATATGTGAATGTGAGTTTGTCTGCCTGTATGGGGTGTGTGTGTGTGTGGTGTGTGCAAGGCTTGGGGGCCATCAGTAAAATAATTATGTGTAAAGGTGTGCATGCATGTGAGTGGTGTGTGAATGTATGTGCATGTGTGTGTGAGTGGGTATGTGCACATGTGTGTACATGTGCATGTACGTGGTCTGTGTATAAGTGTATGTGCATATGAGTGTGTGTGCTTGTGTGGGGTGTGTGTATGACTGTGTATGAGTATTTGTGCATGTGAGTGTGTGGTATGTGTGCAGTATATGTGTGCCTGTGTGTTAAATGGAGAGTGGATGGCCTTCTCATGACACAAAAGAAAATTAAACTTCAGTGAGACTGAACTTGCCTTCCTTGGTGATAAAATAGCTTTAATTCACCTCAAAGGGCTGATTATTATGTCTGGGTCTGGATTTATTTGCAGAATGTGTTGCTGTTTATCAGATTAAACTGTGACACTTTTCAGTGACCTACCGTCCCAGGACAAAAGGGCAGAGAATTTTCCATGTAACGATTTGGAAATGCTAATCTTCTTTAAACCTGCAGCAAACACCTGTGCCCAGGGCAGGGAGAGGCAGGGGGCTGAGCTTAGCACCCACACAGAAGTCACATGCAGGGACCCCCTGTCCTCCACAACCTGAGCCATGTGGCTTTCATCAGGCAGCCCCACCAGCCTATTTATTCCCAACACGTTTTCAGAAACAGATGAACTGAATAGAGAGTTGCCGACCTCAGGGTTAACTGCACTCTCAATTGTCTGACTAACATTTGCTGAGCACCTACTGTGTATCAGGCAGTGCTGTGGGGCTTGGGGGTCATCAGGGAGAACAAATTCAACTCAACATACATCATTGACTCATCAGTAAATATGACAGTTACGTATTTATCAGGTGAGAGGAGTTATGGAAATAATAAGGCCCGGAAGGAAGCTTGGGAGTTAAAGGAAAGGGGGCTCCCAGGTCACACGGGGGGTCAGGGAAACCCCCCTGGGAAGGCAGGGCTCAGCCAAGGCTGCTGAGAAGTGGATGCCCATCTGGAAGGGCTCTTCCAAGCAGGCGACTAGTAAGCCCAAAGCCTGGAGTGAGGACAAATAGGCCAGCAAAGGAAAGGGAGGGAAGGTAGGAGACGACAAGCTCCCAGAACTCCCAGAGGGGCCAGAGGAGCCCAGGAGGTGGGCAGAATGCTGCAGGAGTCTGGCTTGGAATGAGGTGAGCTCTCGTTATTGGAAGGTTTTCAGCAGAGAAAAGGCATGACATGATTTATGGTTAAAGCCGTCATTCTGTTTTCTCTGTTGAAAGTAAAAAGTAGAGAACTTTATTAAGAACAAAAACAGAGTCCTAAACTAACCCCGAGTTACATTGCTTTCCTGGACGGGAACCTCATCATCAAGCCAGGTCTCCCCAAGTTCACTTGTAAATTTAATGTAATTCCAACCATAATCCCATCAGTTTCTTTTTTCTGTAACTGAGCAAGTTAATTTTAAAGTTCTTTTGGAAGAAGAAACAGGGACAAACAGCCAAGAGGGTGCTGCTGAGGAAAGGCGATGGTATTAAAACGCAGTTCAGCACATCACAGAACCTCCACAGCCAGACCGGTGCTGCACTCGTGACTGTGTGAGCACAGGAAGGGTGCAGAGCAGAAGGTCCAGAAATGGATCCAGTCGCATGTGGAAACTTCTTATGCGATCAAGGTGGCATCTGAAATCAGTAGGAAAAAAGTGGACTTACTTTAGTGAGAGGTGTTGGAGTCATGCAGCAGCCAATCAGATGGGAAAGTCTAGGCTGGATCAACTTATCTAGTCACACACCAGAATAAATTCTGAATTTATCAGAGATTTAGCATGAAAAATGAAACCATGTGAGTAGTGAAAGAAAACATGGCTGAATTCTCATAAAACTTGAAAGCAGATGATTGATGCATTTGATGACATCAAAATAAAATCTCTTGCAAAAACATTTTTGTAAAATAAAAATATAACCAGGGTAAATAGAGAAGGGAAAGACTAGAAACAATTATTTGTAATCATAGCAATTGTAATTATCTCTAATACATAAATAGCTGCCACAAGTGTAGGAAAAAAATCCTGGTGGACATATGAAGAGACAGGTCATAGACAAAAAAATACAGGTGGTGCTTAATCATACAAGAGACACCAACTTCTCTCATAATTAGAGAAACATAAATCAAAGCTGTGGTGGAAATATTTTCCTCATTATCTGATTGGCAAACATCCAGAAGTCTGACAACAAACTCAGCTGATAAAGCAACATGGAAACAGGTACTTTCAGTTACCACTGGCTGGAAAGCAGAATGATAGAGATCCTGTAAGAGAGAGAACTGGGAGGCATCCCGCCACAGTCCATGGATACCTGACCTGGCATCCTGCACCTGAGTCTTACCACCATGGCTGGTTGGAGCCCCAGGGTCTGAGCCCTGCCCCTGGACCTGCTGCATGCTGGCTCAAGCACCCCGCTAGCTGCTGTCGGCCAGCATTGCATCTCACCCAACACATAGCTTGTAGGTTGGCACCCACCCAAACTCTCAAGGGAACCCCATGTCAGCTTCTGGGTCTCTATGCTGTTCCCTCTCTCTGTGCTCTGCTTTCTAATCCCACACTCCCAGCTTCCTGGGCTCCAGTTTCTCTCATGCCAGCTCAGGAGACTGATGTGCACTACCTGTGTTCTCATTTCACATCACCATCTGGGAAAGGTCCCCTAAAAGCAAAGTCTGCCTGGCCGGTGTCCATTTCCTTGGGGATCACAGTCCTCTCTTGCTCGCTGCCCAATGTGTAACAACACTGTTTCATAAACAGATGACTGATTGATTGATAGGCTGAACGGATAGATAAGCAAATTTGTGCTTCCATACATGATAAGTGGTTGGGTAGATGGATGGATGGATGGATGGATAGCAGATAGATGATACAAACAACTATACATACATACATATGAATGGGCATACATACATGATGGACAGATGATGAATAGAAAGATAGATGATAGATAAATGATAGATAAGTGATAGATGGATAGATGATAGATAAATGATAAAAAGTGATGGATAGATGATAGATAAATGATAAATTGGTGATATTGATAGGAATATAATCATACATACAAACATATATATAATATATCATAAACATACATGCATTCACATGCTTAACTAAAAAAATAAATAATGAACAGGTAAATTCTAACATATGAACAAGGTTATTTTTAAATGAGTGGAGACATAATGTGAAGAAAAGGATAAAAGTTGTTTTGTAGATTTAACTTTGTCATCATGAAAATATTTCACAAAATCATAAAGCAATCCTTAAAAAATCAAAAAAAGATGAAATATATAAACCCAACTGTGTAGTGTATGAAGTTGGTACCATAACAATAAAGAGTGAAATAATAATGCCAAGAAATTATGAAATATGGTAATTTGACCCTTTATGGAAAAACTAGAAAAAAGTTCAAATGTTTTTGGTAATCCTATTATATGAGGCACTGTTGGTATTGTTCTTCTGGGATGGGTGTGCGCCCATGTTTGAAGAAATCAAAGAAGTAATTGTGTCCATGACATTGAGAACTGGTGTTTGCCCTTGGCAGGAAGGCAACCTCAATAATTCGTCTTGTTTTTGACTTGTTTGAGGATGGAAGGCAGTTCCTCGTCATGGCCAGAGAAAAAACACTTCATCTTTTTTTAAAATTTTCTTTCAATTTATTTATTGAAGAAGCAACTTTGTCCTTGTAAATAAAGGGGACATTTGGGCAAGGAAACGGACACAGGGAGACCACCATGAGAACAAGAAGGCAGCGACTGGAGTGGTGAGTCTATGATGCAAGGAATGCCAAGAATTACCAATAAGCCACCATGACCCAAGGGGGGCACATGGGACAGATGCTCCTTCCTCACTGCAGCAAGAACTAACCCTGTGGACACCGATCCCGGACTCCTGGCCTCCGGACTGTGCGATGGTGGGTTTCCACTGTTTGCGCCACCAGGCTGTTCCTCATTGTGGCGGCCCTAGGAACAGGACCCCACTTTGTAAAGGTGACAACTCTTTGAGTGGGGGTCTGGATGCAGAGCTGAGCCATACCATGAGGGAGGTGACCCAGGAAGGCCCCACAGGGGAGTGTGGAACTGGCACAGGGCTGGAGAGAGCCCATTCCATACCCAGTCCTGCCAGGAAATGGGACCAGAGGGGCAACTGAGCCATCATACCCCAAGATCGATCAGGGGCCGGAACATTCACACACCAGTTCCTGCTGGCCCAGCCAGAGGCCCTGCTGGGGGAGCACTGAGCCCCTTCCTCCTGCCCTGCATGGGGCTCAGAAGTCTCCCTGTAGAGACTTTACAGTCTCTGTGAAAAGCTCTGCACCATGTGTGTGGCAGTGAGGGTTCCCAAAGACACTAGGCTTGGGACACATGTGTGTGGCAGTGAGGGTTCCCAAGGACACTACCCTGTCACCTGTCAACCCCTGAGGGGTAGAAGCCACCTGTGGCGGGCAGCTCCTGCCCTTGTGGAATCCATTTCATCCCATGAGTGCGAGTCTTATTACTTGCCTCTAACCAATGTAATGTGACAAAGGAGACCGGCCACCATTCCTAATTATGTTATATTACATGACAAAGACAAAGGGATTTTGCCTTTTAATTAAGGCCCCTAATCTGTGGACTTGAAGTCAATCAAAAGGGATCATCCTAGGTGGGTCTGACCTAATCAGGTGAATCTGATTAGGCCAGTGTCTGCCAAAAGGAAATGATTTCTGCCAGCAGCCTGGGGGTCTCAGAAGGGCATCCTACCTGAGTCAGGAATCTAGATGGGAACGCATCCAGCCAGCACCAGATTCTAGTCTTCGGAGCCCTTAACGGAGAACCCAGCTGAGCTGTGCCTGCACCTCTGACCTACGGAGCCTGGGACATAATAAAGAGAAGTCTGTTGCAATTTGTTACACAGCGTGGGAAACAGATACAAGTATATTAGCTGGCTGTTAGGGAGACTGATCAATGCAGATGAAGGGAGGGGAGGGGGCAAATGGAAGACAAATTAGAAAAGGGAATAAAAACAGATTTTCTCATGTATGCACTATTGCCAGCTTGCTTAAACATACATTCAGTATTAAAATAAAATAGGAAAATAATTTGGCAGTTTAAAACCTTAACTGGGTTCCACCTCAGAGATGTATCAAGTGACAGCTACTTATAAATACAATTTAACTCCACATATTTTTATTCACTGGAAAAGAAAACTATTAAGCACAATACTTAAATGTTTTGAAAATAGAGAGCAGAGCAGCCCGACTAGATTCTGGCATGCTTGTGCATTCAAACGTGTGTCATCGTCGGAGCAAAGAACCCGTGGCCCTCACTGCCCCCTGCATGGTGCCACTGATGCGTCCTGAGAACGATGCAGTTTTCTGGGGGTGGGGTGGATTTTTGCTCATGCATTTGCCCCTCTGAACAATAGCCAGGGTTCCAGATCAACACGGGGTGTGGTTGCAAAGGGTGAAAGCCACACACCAGCCAGAGGGAGGGAAGAACGCTGCACACACGGCCCAGGGCCATTTGGAGCTGACGCTGTCCAGTGCCAAAACAAACATCTGAGCATTGTCGGGACACCACCCCTCCTCCACTAGCATCCTCGGAATTGACCAGGTGTTACAGCATCATGTAGATAATCTAGGAAGACATATTGATGAGATGCATAACAGATCAGGGAGGGAGAGAGGGAACTCTGCAGGAAGAGGAGTGTGGCTTAGGGCTGGCAGGATCCTGGGCCCCTGGAGGTGATCCATTACCCCACAACCATTACCATTTGTTATCAAGATTTCACCTAACAGCTGGGGAAGGAGAAATGTTTTCAGTGTCATTTCTCAGCCAAATGCAGGTCATGTCAGATCAAATCTGCTTTCACCCAGTGTTTGAGTTCATGAACATTTTCAAAATATGAGAGAAGTGATCAACCCCATACACTGCATTTTAAGAAAATTGAATTTTGCTATTCTGATTAAGTAGATGCAACAGCAATCAATGAGGTCAATTTTTCATCTAAACTGCCCTGCTAGAGTGTTCTCTTTAGCTGTTTCTATGCTGGTATTACAAACGGTTAAGAGACTCATATTCTGCCTTCATAGATGACTTTTTACAGAATATTTACTGCTCTTACACAGGAAGCACTGGGTCTTATTCACTTTAGCCCTGCCTGCCCCCACCCTTAATGTCTACAGCACCATTGGATTCAGGACCCTGGTTAACCAGATCACCCAGGCACCATTAGCCCCCTGCTCCCTGACACTCCTGTAAGTGAACACCCGTGTATCCATTTATCCTTATGTTCATGCATCGCTCTGGCTCAGGACAGCACACACGTGCTACAGGCTAACACTTTCCATCTTTGATACCCAGGCTTGTAGGCATAAGTCTGAAAATGCACTTTGGAAACATGCCTTTACAAACAGGTAACCCTCAATTATAAATGAAGTGTGATCTCCCAGTTCACCTGTCATTTGCTTCTGACAAATTCTTGGGACAGGTGGGCTGTGTATAACCTGCCCTTTAAGAAGACAAACAGTATATAAAACAGTGCATCAGCTGCTACGTTGGCCAAGAATTCCAGTGACGTACACTACGTGTCCTGATGCTTGACCACACACTGAAGCTGAGGGACAGACAATGAACTTTCATGAATTAGAAGCTATATTTTGGCAAGTTCAGGTGTTCATTTTTTTAGAATTCAATAGCACAAGTTGAGTTTTTCACAAGCACTCGCTGTGGACGATAAAGGATGGCAAGATCTTTAGGAGCTTCTTCTGAGTAAGGAGGGACACGGTGAATGTTTCTGTCCAACACAGACTTTCTGGGGAAATTAGCAGTTTTCACAGTCCTCCCGGAGATGGAGTCCATAACCAGCACCTGAGTTTTCGTGTCTCCCTCCCTCGTCAGCAGCCACAGTCGGAAGCCCACGCCCGTCAGTCAGTATATCTCCCAGGGACGGCCCCTTCGATGCTGCATAGAGGATGTACCATATGGCACGCAGTAGCTTGATAGGGCTGTTGTGCTAAAGCTCCATGGACCGACTGGCTTAAAATATCAGAAATGCACCATCCCACAGCTCTCAAGGCCACAAGTCCAAAGTCACAGTGTGGCAGGACTCTGCCCCTCTGAAGACTCGAGGGAAGATCTGTCCCAGCCCCTCTCCTGGCTTCTGTGTCTCTGATGGCAGCCCTTGGCATCCCATGACTGGGACAGCAGAACTCGAATCTTCATACGGGGTCCACCTGAGAGCGCTGTCTCTAAACTTCCATTCTTATACGGACTCCAGACCCATTGGATTAGGGCCATGCTGATGACCTTATTTTAATTTGATTACATCTGAAAGGACCCTATTTCCAAATAAACTCACGTTCTGAGGTACTGGGAGTTCAGATTCCAATACATATTTTTAGGGGAACACAACTCAATGCCTAATACATTCTCTGGCCCAGGAGCACTAGCCCCTGCCTGAGCTCAACTTAACTTGATCATCTGCAAAGAACTTATTTCCAAATAAGGTCATATTCACAGGTACTGAGGGTTAGAGCTTCAACACATCTTCAGAGGAAATAATTCCTCCCAGAGGGTCATGGTCTCAGCTGTGTGGCTGGTCAGGCGTGCCTCGGAGAGAACAGTGCCACTAGGCCACCGTAATGGGGGGATGTGAGCCTGAGGGGGCAGAAGGCTGTGAAGAAAGCCGTGATGCTCCACCTAGATTCAGTTTGCTTTCCAATAAACACCTGTGAGGCAAGGGCCAAGGACTCACCTGACACGTGATGTCACCAGGCAGGGGGTCAGAGCGGAAGGAAAAGGTTCGCAGCCAGTCAAGAACCTGACACTCTCCGCTTTGTGTCTGTGGTGAGTCTTTACCTGCGAGTCAGTCTGAGTTCTGTCTCTGGTTGAAATGGCTTTAAAAGTGACACCCATGTTCATCTGTTTCCAGTTCTGCTGCTATCCATCCCAGGCCAGACCAGCTGGGTGTCTCAGGGTGCTCCCCCTCGGGCATGCTTGTGGATTCTCCTGACCACTGCTGCCCTGCGCTCACACGCTGACCTGGGTACTTAACAGCGGGGAAGGTCATGAACCAGGCAGAAATGGCCCTATAAATGCTGAATTCCGTTAATCTGCATGAGTATTCTGCCTCCCCAACTCCTGGTGGAGGAGTACACAGCCACAAACACTGGTGGGAACAGGGTTGTAAATATTTCAATTTTAAAAACATAATGGCAGATGATTTTTTTTGTTTTTTTACTTTGTTTTTCAATTACAGTCTCTTGGGGAAATGTCTGGCATTTTAAAGGGTTTTCTGCAGATGTGGTATTTTTCATAATATTTTTCCCATCAGTTTTCAATCTTGACTTCACATGTTATCATTCTGATCTCTGTGTGATACGCATGAGAATGTAACTCAGAGCTGTGGCTGCCCATTTTCGGTTTTTCTAACTTAGGTGATAAGAAATAGATCATAAGAAAAGCAAATGGTGAAGGTCAAAAATAAGACATACAGATGATCAATATTTACAATGATTGCACAGCATGACTCAAGAAGATATGGTGGCTCCGATGTGGTGTTTGGCAATAGCCTGTAATTGATCACCCTGTTTCAAAAGTTTTAATCATCCAATAAATGGATGCTCTTCTTGTTCCGTAGCCCACTGACCTTTCACTGTGACTTCATTCCCCACAGTGCGTCCTCTGCCACGCAGGCTGGCTTCCTTCTTAAATCACCTCCCCAGGTGGGGTCCATCTCTCAAAATCCTATTTTCCCACATAGTTCATGGGTTTCCATATCATTCACCACCAGAAAGCCAAGCCATCCATTTTCCTCTCAGAGCCTTGGACAATGACAGCAGGTTCCCTCACCCTTCAGGATCCACACACACCTGACTTTCCTTCCCAGCTCCTGGCTGCATGAAGGGTCCAGTCATCCTCAGAGGAAGAGCATTAATTTCACAGGCTGATTTATATGTGAACATGGCCTCCTGAAGAACACGTTAATAGGTTGAAAACCTTAACAGTTCAGAAATCTGTTAAGGTGTATAAATTGTCAATAATAGAGCTGTCCATTTCCTTTGTTTGGGGATAACTGGGTAAATACAGCAATTAGTAAATAAAAAACACTGCCATTAGCAAAATTCATTCCATATAATAGACCTAATAAACAGTTACCTACTGGTGGAAACTTAGGTCTTGCTTCCAGCAGCAAGATACTAGAATTAAAAAAATAATTTTTGTTTACTAAGAAGGCAATCCAAAAGAAACTCAGAGTTAGGCATTATTAATTATTCAAAACCAGCACAGGTTTGAGCACCAAGAATATGCCTGTGTATGGCCTAGTCTTTTTATACAGCATCTTGTGGAAAACAGTGAATTGTGAGATCTATATGAACAGAAGAGGTATTTTGGTGCCTCAGCCCTTCCTTATTCCTGGATCTGTGTCTCACCTCCTTCTTCTGTAGTTAATTGCCTTTTGCTCCTTATTACAGAGCAAAAGGCACTGACAGGTATTTCAGAACGATCACATCGGTGCTGTCAGACTGCCGTCTTCCTCTTCCTGTGTATACCAAGAATATTTCCTAGAAAGCATCACCCAGGTTAGGACCATTCGGTTGGTTCTTGTATAATAGGCTTAATGATGAGAATGTTCATAGGTCAAATGTTTTGCAGCTGAAATCATTTTAAGGCAACATACAGATTCCTGATAGGCACACAGGTCAGGAAAAGGTACCTTAACCATGCAAGTAACAAGGGGTTAAGGAAAGAAAGAGAATGGAAGGGAGGGAGGGAGGGAGAAAAGAGAGAGAGAAAGAAAAAGAGGGAAAAGAAGGCAGGCAGGCAGAGTACTTGATGAAATCCAGGGAAAACATCCACTCTGCCAACTCCTTGTGGAGATTTACAGCCCAGGAAGGGAGCTGCTTTGTGTTATCTCGGCCATGTCAGTATCTGTACCCCCGTTCTGATAGCAAATGCCTCAGACGAGCAGAGGAGACCAGGCTTGAAGGCTCTTAAACTTGTCAGAGAGTCCTTCTCATCAGGAACTGTGCAGGGGCGCCAGACGGCAGCCTGGGCCCCCCTGCTGTGATGACTCTTTGGAAGAGCCACCCACACTGGACACGCTTGCATCTGATGAGGGACATTCCTCCGTGCCCCAGGCGATGCCCAGTCTCCACTAGCATGGCCTTACTGTCTACACGCATATCAAGAACTGTCGGGAGAACCTGCTGAGGCCCTCAGGTCCACATTCCTCAGCTCATTGCTTAGTGTCCCTCTGACAGCGGGTTTCCCCACCTTCAGAGCTCAGGGAGTGAGGCTGGCTTTCTGCAGGTTCAGCAGCCCCTCCTTCTCTTTAAGCATGAACCCACTGGAGAATGCCGGGTCTCCCCAGGACCTCTATTGGTCCTTCACCATCTCAGGCCCTTGCTGCCAGCTGCTCTTCTGTTTCTGTGGCTTGGCATTAATAGGCCCTGTCTGCTCATGTGCACCCCACACAACTGCATTTCTCCTCCCAACACACTTTGCTCATACCAGAGAAGGGCTGCAGCACTCCCGCAAGTGGGGTTGTTAATGGCAAGTGAAAGATGTAATCTGCAAACCAAGGTTTTTAAATTCTAAGGGCCATAACTTTGGAAGAAATTAGGGAGCTCTCAAGAATGCTCTTTGAACCACATTTTATCCTCCCAACACAGGTCAGAGCCTGAAAGGGGGCCACACTGACACTTGAGGCCCCGGTCCTACCTGTGCCAGGGGACAGACTCCCCTGCATTTGGCCAAGTAGCCATCTCTCTCTCTCTCTACAGTTACCTTTCCTCCTTCCAATAAGGCAGCCAAGCTCACAGCAGGGAAATTGCTAGACTAAAGCACGGAAAAGCCAATGCAGAAATGCCATGGTGATACTCCAGTGCTCCCTGCACAGCACTGAACTCACCAGGCCATGTGCCGATTTCTCCACAGAAGCCCACAGGAGCCCCGGGCAGTGCTGGTCCTCTGCCTCTGCCCCACTGTCTGCTCGGGTGCAGGGTGAAGGGGAGGCAAACATTCTATGGCTGCGACCACTGTAAATTCCCAGGCAACCCTTGATCTCTTCACCTGAACAACTGGACAATAATAATACCTTCCTCATGGGGTTTAAGTGAGAGAGCGTATGTAAATATGAAAAATGCTAGGGATCAACATGTCTTGTTACTAGTATTAATTGTATGTGTGTGCTTAAGACTGCATGAAACAAAATCCCAAATCCCACTTTCCAGTAGGTGTGCCACCCCCTGGAAGTCTAGCTTCAAAGCCACAGCAATGGATGCAGACACACCCAATGAAGAGGACGTGAGGCTACGTGGTCCATGCAGGTTCCTCCAGCTGGTCAGGACCCCAGGGGTCATCAGTGGTAAGAACGACCTCTTTAGACCTCCAAGCCAGGCACAGTGTCTGAACCTCCAAACCCCTCAGGCCTGGGCTGCTGGGAGCACCATGATGATCTATCTCATGGGGCTCCAGCACAAGTTCTTGGGACTTCTGTGCATTTACAAAGACAGTGACTGCGTGCATGCCTGGCCTGGAGGTCTAAGCCACTGACAAATACAAAACAAGAGCACGTGTTTATGAAACAGTAAAGCATAGTTTAGCATTGTACGTCTCTCTTCAATCTGGCAAGGAATCAATAGCTGCAAAACTCTAGCAACAGAAAGACCGTTCAGGTAGATCACAGCACTGGGATGACCCTATGAAATTAATTCATGTGATGAACACTGACAAGCCCTCAGGGCAAGAACTGCGTGGGGCCGTCTAGAGAAAGGACTGCTATCACGTTGCTGAGGGAGTTATTACCATGGAAAAACAGAGCCGTCTTTAGGTTCTGTCCACTCACTGCTGTCAGGAAGGGTAGAGACGACTTCAGATTCTAGCACAGGCTTGGATGCATCTGTGTGAAAGCTGCTGTGCGAGAGCTGGGCTCAGCAAGAGACAGGCTCCGGGGCTCCTCCCTTGGGATGTGCTGGGCAACACCCACCTCGGCAGCCCGCATCTCAGTGTGCAGCTGGGCCCCACTGTTGTTGCTGGCACTTTTGCATTTTCATAGGCTACTTGTGCTAATAGGCTGCGTCCTGTGCCTGCACCTGTAAACATTTGGGTCCCCATCTGCGCAGTCCTCTGAGACCCTTGCACACCACTCTGTCTGTGGTTTCAGGAAGAGCAGCTCCCCATACTGTTGGTGACCATGTCAAGAGTTTGTTCACTAGGTAGTCTGCAGCCCTTTGCTCTCTGCTTCTGTCCACCTTGTCCTCGGGTCACCCATGGGCCCTGCAGTGACGAGGGAGCCAGAGGTCAGGCCCCCTGTGTGTCTCTCACTAATCATCGTGAGGAACTCCATCCATGGCTTCTCTCAGAGGAGACACATTTATTTTGAAATTTTAAAAAAATGAAAAATGATTACTAGCTATCTCTTTTACTTTAGTTTCCTGCTTTAAAAATCAGATGCTCCTGGAAGCAGAGTGGCTGCCCCTCAGGGTCGTGATTATAATGTTGAAAGTAGAGGCAACATAAGATGGTATCCCATCCCTTTTCAGGCTTAGTGTCCACCGTGAGCACTCTGTTTTTTGTTTCTGCTTTGATTGTGTATCCCTGCACTGAACGCAGTGCCTGTCACCAACTAGGGGTTCCATGTGTATAAGAGAAGTGTCCTCACTTCATCTGTATGATTTGTTAAATTATTCCATATGTAAGTGGTTTCTTGGTGGTAATTGGTCAGTTTTTGAAGATCTCATAACACACATAAGGCAATGTCTGTTGCCTAAATTGCTGGCCAAGCTTCACTCAACAGTAGCCCCGTTTACAATGGTTCAGCTTGGATACTGGGAACAAGTGGAGGTGAGGAGCCCAAGCAGGTGGCATTTCGGGAGCCCGTTTGCCCTGCACTCAGCATCATGATGCAGATCTGTGAAACGCCGTGAGACTGGTGGGCCACGATGCCACAGAGAAGCTTGGGATAAACAAACAGGGCCTAGAGGCTAAGTAACTTTACCTTTGGGGCTTATAGAGGTCATGAACAGGTTGACACACTGCTGGCTTTTTAACTAATGCATGAAAAATGACAAAGATGAAAAAGGATGTCAATCCCAGCTGAAATCCAATGATGATGACAAGAGTACATTTAGCAGCAATCGTTGAATGGAAATAGAACTGAAAAATACATGGAGTACCAGTGTAAGGCAGCGAGGGAACCTGACCAGTGGCTTCCAATGGGATCAGAACCAGAAGTTGGGACACGAGAGGGAGGAGCGGCTGTCAGAGATAAGAGAGGGTCAGGGTAAGCACACTGAGACACCCCACCCTTTAACAGACACCTGTGGGGTATGTCATCTGGGGCAAGCCATGTTCTTGACCCTGGAGATAACATCAATTCACAAATACAGTGGAGATCTCTGCCATGTGGGTCTTCCATTCCAGTGACGGAGGTGGGTAAGAAATAAGATAAACTGACAGCAATCCACTCATTCCCTGCACCTGTCTGCTCAGTCTGCCATAACAATGTATCACCCACTGAATGGCTTAAATAATGCAAACTGGTTTTCTTATAGTTCTGGAAGTCCAAGATGAGGGTTTTAACAGAGTTTGGATGTTGGTGTGAGCTCTCCACCTGGCTTCAGGATGGCTGCCTTCACACGGTGTCCTCGAAGGCACTACCCCAGTGCGTGCCCAGGGAGAGGGAGCTCTCTGGTGGCTCTGCTTGTGAGAACGGTTATCCTACTGGATTGGGGTCCCACCCTTATGACCTCCCTTAACCTTCATTAATTCCTTAGCAATCCCGCCTCCACATAAAGCCACACTGGAGGGCAGGGCTTCACATATGAATTTTTAAGGACATAAACACTCATTAACCATAAAAGGTTTGAACAAGAACTGAGTATGATCTAGCCACTGTCAGGAATTTAACAGAGAAAACTGGTATATCAGAGAGTCCATCCAGTGGGCACGCTAGCTATTTATCTTTATTTCTTCAGATTTTGTGACTGTGCAAAGTTATAAGAAACCTAAATGTCTACACCCAGTCACCTAATGCCCCTATTGAAAAAGTTATAAATATATTAAGCTCAAACAATATACTCATATCCTTTAAAAAGTGTTATTTAATGATATTGTCTACTTCTCATCAAAACCACAAACTTGAGTTTGTTTCCAGGAAAAAAAGTAATATTTTGACAAAACACTTGGCATTGCATCTGTGGATAAAATTGCAGTATTTCCAAAATCTCACCTGGCTTTAGTTCATCTGCATATCAACAGGTGTTTCCAAGGGGTGGAGAGATTTAGGCCATCTACATATCACTAGGTAATCACAAGGGTGTGCCAGGGTTTATCAGGGCCTGAGAGGTTGGGGGGAGCTCTTCTGCTGCAGTCTGGTCAAGAGAGACAGGACGACTGCTTGTAAGAAATAAATGGGTTTCTTAACTTTATTTCTCCCTTTGACTGATTTCAGTGTTAGAGGTATTTTGCCCCGGGATTTTCCCCCTAGAGTTACACATCTTTTGTAAAGATATGAACACAACATATCTCTATGTGCTTTTCTGCCCAGCTCTGTATCTTGGAATGAAGCTCCTTACCAAAAGCTAAAATCTGATTAACTGCAAGGACCTGAATAATCTTACCTCTTTTGCTTTCTGGCAATCAGAGTCGAGCCCTGTGGGCAGTAAGAAGGGGCTTGAAGGTGTTTTTGTTCTCATATTTATCTTTTTTTTTGGTTAAAAATTTGTATGTAGAAATCCAGGAATGACCTTAATCTTTTGGCAAATAGGTAAAAAAAATAAAATAAAAATATTGCAGCCATCTACCCACCCACCTACTCGTCCATCTCTTCCTTTACTTTTCTGTGCATGTGGGAGCATAGAGTTTCTACATCCCACCATCCCTTCCTTGGGCTGAACATCCCCCATGGTGTTTCTGGACCCTGGTGAACACTAAGCCCAGATGAGGAACCGGGCCTTTGGGAAGGTGGAGGGAAGAGCAATAGCCTTTTGTCCAGAGCAACAGCCTCTGGTGACCACCTGAGCCCACACCAAGTGCCCAGCGTTCCTGGTGGTACTGGGCAAAGCAGTGGGCTCCTTGTGGTCGTTAAAGGCATGAGCAGCTTGGATGTAAGATGTTGTCTGTGATGCAGACCCTGTACCAGGAGGCAGACCGGGGTGAGTGCCATTCCCTAACACCCTGGCCGGTTTCAGCTCCTGGAAGCCCCTCTTAAGAAGGGAAAGCAGACCTCCAATGAAACCCAAGACCCAGGAACCTGTTCCAGAGTCGGGGCTGGGAGGAGCCTCCTGGGATTGGGGGAGCGTTAGTCTCCACCCTAGGGAGGCCTGCCGCGGGGAGAGACGTGGGGAGAGGACAGACTCAGGCCAGGGGCTCCAGGCTATCCCGAGGTGGCTTCTCCCACACTCAGTCTCAGGCACCCGGGGCAGCAGGAGAGCTGCAGGCAGTCCTCCGGGGGCTGTACGCGGTGAGTGGTGTCGGAGTGACACTTGGTGTCCATTGTGCACACACACCTTTCCATTCTCCCACCCCCCAGGGCACCAACACGGACTTGTGTAATGATTTACATGCAAACAAAATGGGAAGGAGTGAGAATCCACACAGTGATTCACAAGGCACAGGAGAAGAGGGGGTTACATCTTCACAGGGGCAGTGCAACCCGTGTGCGGTATTAAGGCCACCCAGCTGCCTGGGAGGTGAGGTGCTCCCTGGCTGCTCTGCGTCCCCTGAATCAGCACAGCTCTCCACCTGAGAGGGTCTGGGTTTGCCCCACTCACAGAGGAGGAGAAAGAGAAAGACAAGTCCAGGTGCGTTGTGATGAAAATGCCCAGAATGTCATAGATGCACGTAGGGTTTAGAGGGAAGCATGCTTGGATTGCTTTATTTTACAGTCTCAGAGTGAAACAGACATTTTAACCTGTCTATTCTAAAAGCCTTTTTTTTAGAACAGACGATCATTTGCGGGATTACAGAAACGCCTTAATATCACATTGCCTGTGGCTGCAAGTGTCAGTTCGTGGGCTTATTTCCGGAGCTGTAGATGCCCTGATGGTACTGACCTGGCCCCACGCGCCCTGAAGTATCAGTGCTGTGCGCGCCGCCCACCGGAGCTCGTCGGGAGGCTGGCATCCCTGAGGGCAACGTGCAGCCCAGGCAGCGGGCACCCTTCAAGCCCACAGCCCTTGCCAGGGAAAGGAAGGATATTTTGTTGACATTATTCATTCTACCTTATGACGCTTTTTTCCAACTTAAGTTTGAAGCATCAGAAGAAAGTGAACGAGAAGAAAAAAGAGGAAGGGGCGGAGGAGAGGGAGAAAGGAAAAGAATCAGAGAAGCAGTCGGGGGGAGGGGTCATGACACCTCTCAAGGGTTTCCCGTGCCCGCCCAGGGGGGTTGCTAAGGGCGCAGGGACCCCCACGGCCCTTCTGCTCCCAGCGCCAGAGGCGTGCGCTGGGGCTCTGGGCATTCCCGCAGTCGGGGGCAGGGGTGGCAGGGGCCGTGGGCACCCCTCGGGTGGCACCTGGGCACCCTGGTTCCCAGTATGGGGTGTGGGGTCCCCAGGTGGAGGACGGATGTGATGCGTGGGGCAGGGTCACCAGGTGTGGGGTACGGGACGCGGAGCATGGGGTCCCCGGGTGGAGGGGGATGGGAAGGATGGGACATGGGGCGTGGGGTCCCTGGGTTGGGGGGAGATGGACAGGATGCGGCGTCTGGGGATCTGCCCCCTGACCATTCCCACCTGAGTTTAACCATCAGACCATTTATCCCAGTGCCCCGCGGTGCTCTCAGGGCGCATGTCATGGGTTTCCTAAGCAATTTGGGTGACTCTGAATGTGAGCAAAATACGCTTGCGCTTTGTTTTGACTCCCTTCTGACTTCCGGAAAGCAAAGCTATTCAGCTGACAACTTCTTTAATAGCTTCTGTTCCCCGGGTCCTCCTCTCTCCCTCTCTGCCTCCCTCTCAGGCCAAATGCAACAGATGCCAAGCTATCCCTTATAAAATACACAAAAGAAAAAAGCTAAGAAGTCATAAAAACTGTCCCCTGTGTTCTCGCTAAGGGCTTCACTAAACTCAGTTCATAGATGTTTGTACTTATATTACACAGGAATTCTCTGAAAAGGTGGCCCACTGACTTTTCAACTACTTCTCCCATCTCCCATTGTTAATAATAATACTATAAAAAGAACTTCTCGGAGCCAAGATGGCGGCGTGAGTAGAGCAGCTGAAATCTCCTCCCAAAACAACATATATCTATGAAAATATAACAAAGACAACCCTTCCTAGAATAAAGACGAGAGGACACAGGACAATATCCAGACCACATCCGCACCTGAGAGAACCCAGCGCCTCGCGAAGGGGGTAACATACAAGCCCTGGACTGGCGGGAGCCGAGCGCCCATCCCCCCAGTTCCCGGCGGGAGAAGAGCAGGCAGAGCGGGAGGGAGACGGAGCCCAGGACTGCCGAACACCCAGCCCCAGCCATCCGGGCCAGAGTGCAGGGCCCTCGATACTAGGAAAACAGGGCAGCAAGAACAGTGAGCAGGCACTGGAGGCTGGGCGACAGAGGACATAAGAAAAGCGCGGGACCATTTTTCCTTCTTTTTTTCTTTTTTTTTTTTGCTGTTTTGTTCTGGCGAGCGCTTTTTGGAAGTCTTAAAGGGATAGGGCCCCCAATACTAGGGAAACAGGGCAGCAAGACCGGTGAGCAGATGCCTGAGGCTGGCGCTGGAGAATAAAGAAAAATGAGAGGCCACTTTTTTTTTTTTTTAATTAAAAAAAAATTTAATTTTTTTTTTTTTTAATTTAAATTTTTTTTTTTTTTTGTGGTCATTGTTTTGTTTTGGTGGGTGCTTTTTGTAAGTCTTAAAGGGGCAGGGCGGGTCACTTAATCCAGAGGTAGGGAATCCGGGATCTCTGGGCACCCTAACCCCTGGGCTGCAGGGAGCAGGGAGGCCCCTTACGGAGATAAATAGCCTCCCAGCCGCTCCTGCTCCAACGCGACTCCACCACTTTGGAGTAGCTGCCCGAGCCAGGCCACGCCCACAGCAACAGCGGAGATAAACTCCATAGCAGCCGGGCAGGAAGCAGAAACCCTGTCTGCACCCAGCTGCGCAGCACAAGCCACTAGAGGTCGCTGTTCTCCCAGGAGAGGAGGGCCACAAACCAACAAGAAGGGAAGTTCTTCCAGCCGTCACTCATCCCAGCTTTCCAAACTATTCCTATCACCATGAAAAGGCAAAGCTACAGGCTGACAAAGATCACAGAGACAACACCAGAGGAGACAGACCTAACCAGTCTTCCTGACAAAGAATTCAAAATAAGAATCATAAACATGCTGACAGAGATGCAGAGAAATACGCAAGAGAAATGGGATGAAGTCCAGACGGAGATCACAGATGCCAGAAAGGAGATCGCAGAAATGAAACAAACTCTGGAAGGGTTTATAAGCAGAATGGATAGGATGCAAGAGGCCATTGATGGAATTGAAACGAGAGAACAGGAACGCATAGAAGCTGACAGAGAGAGAGATAAAAGGATCTCCAGGAATGAAACAATATTAAGAGAACTGTATGACCAATCCAAAAGGAACAATATCCATATTATAGGGGTTACAGAAGAAGAAGAGAGAGGAAAAGAGATGGAAAGTATCTTAGAAGAAATAATTGCTGAAAACTTCCCCAAACTGGGGTAGGAAATAAGCAAACAGACCACAGAAATACACAGAACCCCCAACAGAAAGGATCCAAGGAGGACAATACCAAGACACATAATAATTAAAATGACAAAGATCAAGGACAAAGAAAGAGTTTTAAAGGCAGCTAGAGAGAAAAAGGTCAACTATAAAGGAAAACCCATCAGGCTAACATCAGACTTCTCGACAGAAACCCTACAGGCCAGAAGAGAATGGCATGATATATTTAATACAATGAAACAGAAGGGCCTTGAACCAAGGATACTGTATCCAGCACGACTATCATTCAAATATGACGGTGGGATTAAACAATTCCCAGACAAACAAAAGCTGAGGGAATTTGCTTCCCACAAACCTCCTCTACAGAACATCTTACAGGGACTGCTCTAGATGGGAGCACTCCTAGAAAGAGCACAGCACAAAACACCCAACAGATGAAGAATCGAGGAGGAGGAATAAGAAGGGAGAGAAGAAAAGAATCTCCAGACAGTGTATATAACAGCTCAATAAGCGAGCTAAGTTAGGCAGTAAGATACTAAAGAGGCTAACCTTGAACCTTTGGTAACCACAAATTTAAAGCCTGCAATAACAATAAGTATATATCTTTCAATAGTCACCCTAAATGTTAATGGGCTGAATGCACCAATCAAAAGACATAGAGTAATAGAATGGATAAAAAAGCAAGATCCATCTATATGCTGCTTACAAGAAACTCACCTCAAACCCAAAGACATGTACAGACTAAAAGTCAAGGGATGGAAAAACATATTTCAAGCAAACAACAGCGAGAAGAAAGCAGGGATTGCAGTACTAATATCAGACAAAATAGACTTCAAAACAAAGAAAGTAACAACAGATAAAGAAGGACACTACAAAATGATAAAGGGCTCAGTCAAGCAAGAGGATATAACCATTCTAAATATACATGCACCCAACACAGGAGCACCAGCGTATGTGAAACAAATACTAACAGAACTAAAGGGGGAAATAGACTGCAATGCATTCATTCTAGGAGACTTCAACACACCACTCACCCCAAAGGATAGACCCACTGGGCAGAAAATAAGTAAGGACATGGAAGCACTGAACAGCACAGTAGAGCAGATGGAACTAATAGACATCTCTAGAACTCTACATCCAAAAGATACAGGATATACATTCTTCTCAAGTGCACATGGAACATTCTCCAGAATAGACCACATACTAGGCCACAAAAAGAGCCTCAGAAAATTCCAAAAGATTGAAATCCTACCAACCAACTTTTCAGACTACAAAGGCATAAAACTAGAAATAAACTGTACAAAGAAAGCAAACAGGCTCACAAATACATGGAGGCTTAACAACACGCTCCTAAATAATCAATGGATCAATGACCAAATCAAAATGGAGATCCAGCAATATATGGAAACAAATGAAAACAACAACACTAAGCCCCAACTTCTGTGGGACGCAGCAAAAGCAGTCTTAAGAGGAAAGTATATAGCAATCCAAGCATATTTAAAAAAGGAAGAACAATCCCAAATGAATGATCTAATGTCACAATTATCGAAATTGGAAAAAGAAGAACAGATGAGGCCTAAGGTCAGCAGAAGGAGGGGCATAATAAAGATCAGAGAAGAAATAAATAAAATTGAGAAGAATAAAACAATAGCAAAAATCAATGAAACCAAGAGCTGGTTCTTCAAGAAAATAAACAAAATAGATAAGCCTCTAGCCAGACTTATTAAGAAGAAAAGAGAGTCAACACAAATCAACAGTATCAGAAACGAGAAAGGAAAAATCACGACGGACCCCACAGAAATACAAAGAATTATTAGAGAATACTATGAAAACCTATATGCTAACAAGCTGGGAAACCTAGGAGAAATGGACAACTTTCTAGAAAAATACAACCTTCCAAGACTAACCCAGAAAGAAACAGAAAATCTAAACAGACCAATTACCAGCAACGAAGTTGAAGCGGTAATCAAAAAACTACCAAAGAACAAAACCCCCGGGCCAGATGGATTTACCTCGGAATTTTATCAGACATACAGGGAAGACATAATACCCATTCTCCTTAAAGTTTTCCAAAAAATAGAGGAGGAAGGGATACTCCCAAACTCATTCTATGAAGCTAACATCACCCTAATAGCAAAACCAGGCAAAGACCCCACCAAAAAAGAAAACTACAGACCAATATCCCAGATGAATGTAGATGCAAAAATACTCAACAAAATATTAGCAAACCGAATTCAAAAATACATCAAAAGAATCATACACCATGACAAAGTGGGATTCATCCCAGGGATGCAAGGATGGTACAACATTCGAAAGTCCATCAACATCATCCACCACATCAACAAAAAGAAAGACAAAAACCACATGATCATCTCCATAGATGCTGAAAAAGCATTTGACAAAGTTCAACATCCATTCATGATAAAAACTCTCAGCAAAATGGGAATAGAGGGCAAGTACCTCAACATAATAAATGCCATCTATGATAAACCCACAGCCAACATTATATTGAACAGCGAGAAGCTGAAAGCCTTTCCTCTGAGATCGGGAACTAGACAGGGATGCCCACTCTCTCCACTGTTATTTAATATATTACTGGAGGTCCTAGCCACGGCAATCAGACAAAACAAAGAAATACAAGGAATCCAGATTGGTAAAGAAGAAGTTAAACTGTCACTATGTGCAGATGACATGATACTGTACATAAAAAACCCTAAAGACTCAACCCCAAAACTACTAGAACTGATATCAGAATACAGCAAAGTTGCAGGATACAAAATCAACACACAGAAATCTGTGGCTTTCCTATACACTAACAATGAACCAACAGAAAGAGAAATTAAGAAAACAACTCCATTCACAATTGCATCAAAAAAAAATAAAATACCTAGGAATAAACCTAACCAAGGAAGTGAAAGAGTTATACTCTGAAAACTACAAGTCACTCTTAAGAGAAATTAAAGGGGACACTAACAGATGGAAACTCATCCCATGCTCGTGGGTAGGAAGAATTAATATCGTCAAAATGGCCATCCTGCCCAAAGCAATATACAGATTTGATGCAATCCCTATGAAACTATTAGCAACATTCTTCAATGAACTGGAACAAATAATTCAAAAATTCATATGGAAACACCAAAGACCCCGAATAGCCAAAGCAATCCTGAGAAAGAAGAATAAAGTAGGGGGGATCTCACTCCCCAACTTCAAGCTCTACTATAAAGCCATAGTAATCAAGACAATTTGGTACTGGCACAAGAGCAGAGCCACAGACCAATGGAACAGACTAGAGAATCCAGACATTAACCCAGACATATATGGCCAATTAATATTTGATAAAGGAGTCATGGACATATGATGGCGAAATGACAGTCTCTTCAACAGATGGTGCTGGCAAAACTGGACAGCTACATGTAGGAGAATGAAACTGGACCATTATCTAACCCCATATACAAAAGTAAACTCAAAATGGATCAAAGACCTGAATGTAAGCCATGAAACCATTAAACTCTTGGAAGAAAACATAGGCAAAAACCTCTTAGACATAAACATGAGTGACCTCTTCTTGAACATATCTCCCCGGCCAAGGAAAACAACAGCAAAAATGAACAAGTGGGACTATATTAAGCTGAAAAGCTTCTGTACAGCAAAAGACACCATCAATAGAACAAAAAGGATCCCTACAGTATGGGAGAATATATTTGAAAATGACACATCCGATAAAGGCTTGACATCCAGAATATATAAAGAGCTCACATGCCTCAACAAACAAAAAACAAATAACCCAATTAAAAAATGGGCAGAGGAACTGAACAGACAGTTCTCCAAAACAGAAATACAGATGGCCAACAGACACATGAAAAGATGCTCCACATCGCTAATTATCAGAGAAATGCAAATTAAAACTACAGTGAGGTATCACCTCACACCATTAAGGATGGCTGCCATCCAAAAGACAAACAACAACAAATGTTGGCGAGGCTGTGGAGAAAGGGGAACCCTCCTACACTGCTGGTGGGAATGTAAGTTAGTTCAACCATTGTGGAAAGCAGTATGGGGGTACATCAAAATGCTCAAAATAGACTTACCATTTGACCCAGGAATTGCACTCCTAGGAATTTACCCTAAGAATGCAGCAATCAAGTATGAGAAAAATCAGTGCACCCCTATGTTTATCGCAGCACTATTTATAATAACCAAGAATTGGAAGCAACCTAAATGTCCATCGATAGGTGAATGGATAAAGAAGATGTGGTACATATACACAATGGAATACTACTCAGCCATAAGAAAAGGGCAAATCCTACCATTTGCAGCAACATGGATGGAGCTGGAGGGTATTATGCTCAGTGAAACAAGCCAAGCGGAGAAAGAGAAATACCAAATGATTTCACTCATCTGTGTAATATAAGAACAAAGGAAAAACTGAAGGAACAAAACAGCAGCAGAATCACAGAACTCAAGAATGGACTAACAGGTACCAAAGGGAAAGGGACTGGGGAGGATGGGTGGGTAGGGAGGGATAAGGGTGGGGGGAGAAGTAGCGGGGTATTAAGATTAGCATGCATGGGGGGGTAGGAGAAAAGGGAGGGCTGTACAACACAGAGAAGGCAAGTAGGGATTCTACAACATTTTGCTTTGCTGATGGACAGTGACTGTAAAGGGGTTTATAGGGGGGACCTGTTATAGGGGAGAGCCTAGTAAACATAATATTCGTCATGTAAGTGTAGATTAGTGATACTAAAAAAAAAAAAAAGGGCAGTTCCTGTGTGGTAACCTCCAATGAGTTCTACACAAGAGTATAAAGGGCATATAAAAGTGTAGGCAAAGGGTCTGTTTGTGTTTATACAGAGGATCAAAGCCTAATTGGGCTACCCCGAAAATGAACTAAGATACGATATGAAAAAGAACTTCCAACATCAGCACTCTCTGGAAGACTCATGCCAGAAGATGATCATCAAAATCCCCAGCAAAGATCCACACAATGCTACAGCTGTAGATGCACTCATCCCACCAGTTCCTGGACTTGCCATGGGAATGAGGAAGGAGATATCTAAGCTGGCCTGTGCATACAGTAAAACAACAAATTTGACTGGATCTATACTGTTGGAACTCAATCAAGAATTAGGAGAAGTGCAAATTGTAGCTCTCCAAAATCTTACAACTACAGACTATTTACTGTTAAAAGAACATAAGGGATGTGAACATTCCCCAGGAATGGGTTGTTTTAATTTGTCTGATTTCTCTCAGACTGTTCAAGCTCAGTTGGACAATATCCACCATGTCATAGATAAGTTTTCACAAATGCCTAAGGTGCCCAACTGGTTTTCTTGGTTTCACTGGAGATGGATGGTAATTACAGGTATGCTTTGGTTATGTAACTACACTCCTATTATGTTAATGTGTGTGCGCAATTAAGTAGTAGCTTAAAACCTATACATGCTGAAGTTACTCTACAAGAAGATATGTCAAAGAAATAATCAATCTTCCCATGTTTTCTTCCGCCTGCTACTTCTATAGCTTTTCTTCTTCCTTCCTAATTACAACCCTTAAATAGAATTCGTGCCTCATATCAAATTTACCGAGTATCTTAATTCTTCCAAGTGGTAAAGATACCTCAAGACAAATGCTGGGCATAGAAGCTACAGGGCATAAATATGCAAAGAAATAAAAAGCTAACCATTTCAAACAATAAGGCTTCTCTCTCACTTACCAACTTTACATTTCCCTGTATGACCCTGGAAGATGACTCGTTAGCCAGAGACAGGTAAGATTCCTCAAGGGAGGAACAACCTAAGACAGGCACAGTCGCAGGGGGGCCATCAGGTGAGAAATTGGGGATCAACAGAGGTGAGGCTTAGAACCTCACCCCCCCTGTTCTGAGAGAAATCTTCTGCATACGTGGATGTTTTATTGCCCTTGTCTAGCTTGGATTAACACATAGTCTACAGGCACACACCTGATCATCTACATTTGCTCTCTTACAACACTAAACTATGTTTTCTACCTTTATCTTGTATCTACCTACCACTTCAGCATTTTATTAAAAACAATAATAATAAAGAGAAAAATGTGGTATCCACATATAAATCAAGTATAAAAATCAAATGAGTATTTGTATTTGATCTGACTGTTTATAGTTCATAATGCATGAGGAAAACTGAAGGTTTCTGTGATGGCTGCCCTTGTACTGTTCACCATATAAGAACTTATTCATTATGTAAGAATTTGTTCTCCATGTAAGAACTTGTTTATTATGCCTCAGAAGATTGGAGACTGATGAAAATTAGGCTTGGGGTGGATTAATGATTGTGCATTGAGCATTGAGTCCCCTATACAGAATTTTATTGTTGTTAACAACCATTTGATCAATAAATATGAGAGATGCCCTCACAAAAAAAAAAAAAAGTATACACTTCCAATGGTAAAATAATAAGTAACCGGGATGTGATGAATATAGTCAAGATATTGTAACAGCTTGGTATGGTGATAGCTGGTACCTAGAATTGTCATGTATATAAATGTTGAATCACTATGTTGTACACCTGAAACTAATGTAATGTAATACTGTGTGTCAACTACCCTTCAATAAAAAATAATTACAAAAAAAAAAAAAAAGAACTTTTCTCAAAGTTATGATAGCTGTGGAAAAAAATAGATAAAAAGAGAAGATTTGTTTATAAAATAATACTGAGAAACTATAGCTATGGAGTAATTATTTTGAATACTTATTGTTCCTACAGAATAAAATACCTTTAAAATGCATAAAAAGAGAAATAAATTTTAGTTATGGAAAATAAGTAAAATTCCTATAGGTTCAAATAAGATCTTGAGAAAATGATTATTGATTTATTGAGGTGATCTGAGTAAGAAAATTACATGAAAAGACCCAAACTACTTTCATCTGGGCATTTTCCATAGCAGTAGTACTTTTTGTGTTAAAAAATACATTTGATTCATGAGAGAAGGGTGTCTTCATAGATATGCAACCATTACCAGAAATTCCCCTGAGGTTGAGTACACCAATTTGTATTAAACATGTTTGATCAACACTCCTTTCCGGAATAATAGTCTGGAGGAGAAAGGTGAGCTTCAGATCCCTTAGGAGGAGAGACTAGTGCTTTAGGAGGCCTGGATGGTGTCCTTAATTTCACCGAGGAAGGATCCAGGCTATTCATCACTCAGAAGAAGGAATGCATTGAAAGCTGGGCCCAATTATGGCACATGGTGAATCTATAGTCTTTTCCCTTCACTGAAAATTCTACTTTAAAGAATCATGAAATTGCAGAGAAGTCCTTGACATCTCAAATATTTTCTAGTCTGTGGAGAGTTTAAATGGGCCATGTAGGCGTTGCCCCTCAGCCTTGTCCCACCGAGGTGTGGGCTCATATCCCAGCTAGCAAGAAATGCTCCCTAATGCAGGGCCAGCTCACGTCTAGGATCTGGAACACACTAACCTTAATGGAGCACTGGAATAAAATACATGATTGCCACAGTCCTTGTAAAAAGACAAATAAATCATCCCCAAAGTATAAGCCATAAAATCCCATATTATATTTGCCTCCGTAGTTAACAATGAAATGTACATATTGATCTCAGGATGAGCCTGAAGTCATTTCATTTTAAAATTTGTGCATGTGTGCAGACCTGCACACATCTATGCATTAAAAACCAGGGCCACGGCCATATATGGGTACCATTTATTTATACCCTCTTCGCTTCTCCACATGTGAACATTCATTTCTTAAAGTGATCCTATGAGAATTTCCAGTTTAATTGCTCTCTCCAGCATAGTGTGTCACACAGTCTGAAGTGACAGGTGGGTAATAAGGTAATAAAACACATTCCCCAGCCACAAGTGTAAAAGCTTTCTATGAAATGAAGTAACTGTTTTTATTTCCTATGATGGCATTTGTTTGGAGGGGACAGTTTGGACCTCCCTATTGCAGAGGCCTGACCCAAGGAAAGGTCACAGGACTGATGTGAATGACAAGGTCTCAAGGAGTGAGGGGCAGGGGATGTGCCACCAGAGCTAGACTCTAATTTCTCCATGACTCCCAGTCTCCCAGTAGGAGAACACACTGGTCACAGGCAATGGCTTTGTTTGTCAAAGGGGACAGTAGCTCAGGTATGAAAGTGTCACAAACTTTCTGAGATGAAGGGGTTGAATAATATCTCATTTGCTCCTGGGTAAACCTACCCCTTCTCTAAAATATGGATTCTAGAGTGTTCTGTGGTTGGATTCAAACAATTGATTGGGGTATTAATGCTGAACATCTCTGCCATTCACTCTGAGAAGCATCTTCCTTAAAGTTGTGCATGTGGTGTCTCTTCACTGGGAGTCTGCACCCCTCCCCTTATTTTGTAAGCCACATTTATCCCTCCTCAAGGAAGGGGACCAGTCAGGGTCAATGGTGCATAAAATGCAAATAAATTAAATGGTGGTATCCAAGATGTCTTCACTTGAAATTTTTATTTCCTTCAAGGGTTGTAGATGCATTTCCAATGAACAGTGGCAAAGATGCTGCATGGCAGTAAAAGGAGGGACATAATGAGGAGGTGGCTTTGTGCTGAACTATGTAGGGTGGTCTCTGCCTCTCTGAGACCCTGCAGTGATGCACCTCTGCAGAGCCTAGAGATGGGGACACACATGTCATCACTCTGATACCGTGTCAGCCACCATGGAACAAAATGATGCTTTCTCCTGGTCTCATGTTTAGCATCCCTTTAGAAGTTTGAGGAGTGAATTCTCCATCACCAGCCTGACCCAGAGCAACACGAGTTGTGAAGGTATGGAACATTTGCTCTGGTTTGGTTTTAAAATGAGTTTTCAGTACTCAGACTCCCTCACTTGAGGATGTGTGCATATTCTGATCACACTGACACAGAGCTATCAAAGCCCTCTTGGATTTTCTCTGGATTCCCCCCTTTGCTTGCCTCTCACACACAATGGCCAGTTAAAGTCCACTACCTCGTTCTCCTGAACACCTCAAAGGCCATTTGTGAGACTAATTATTGAAGTCATTTGCTTATCAGACAGGAAGAATACACTCCTGAAATGAAATAAGGAGTCATAACGATATATGATGGCACTAGAGGGTCAATAGACATCTTACTTGTAAATTTTAAACTGCTTTAAAAAATAGGCATAATTTCAAGATTTTTCCCTGTATTTACTAAAAGAAAGCTAAGGCAGACAGATTTCTAGAAAACTCTGGTTAGTGAGATTGTGTCAGTGGGTGCCCAACTGATAGGCAGTTTTACACAAAAAGTAGCCATTTACTTTGCAGAGCCATCCTGAGAAATCTCATTGCTAGGCTGTACAATGCAGAGGTATTTTTAGAAATAAAAATAGTGGCAGAGTGACTAGTCCATATGTGTCATCTCTGCACGTGATGGGACACCAAGGCCCAGCCCCAACAGCAGCCAGCAGGAGAGACCTGGCGTATGCTAATACCTAGCCATAAAGGTCACGGATGAAACCCATAGCCTAACAAGCCTTCCTTATTTCACCATGACCACGCTGTTTAACACACCAGATGATAGAACTGCTATACCAGCAGACATTGACGTTTCCGTACAGTAAGAGGAAAGCCAAACCTACATGGTTTTTGAAGGGCCAGGGGTATTTATATTTGAAAACAGCACTGCTGCTTCCCATGAGGAGCTACTAATGGTAAAAGAATTCTAGACCATTCAGAGCTTCTTTGATTGGCAGAGTGGAAGCTTCTGAGCCATTACAATGTCACAGAAGACGGTCTTCCCACCCATCTCCAGTTTGAGGTTCTGTCAGGTTTCCCGTAATTAACCCTGATATCTGACGTTTAATATCTTGACCATTCTCTCTCACGTCAGGTTACTAGCATTTGACAGACGAGTGTTTAAGATGTATGTAAATGTTTTCAAGGAAACTGCCAGAAACTTTTCCAGGACTAGAATGGGCTGGCAGAGAACAGCAGTTAGATTAATCCTAATGTCTTTCTTTTTTCACTTCTGAGTCATTTCCTCAGTGAAGAAGGCTTCTGATGTGCCACAGAACCGACGCGTTGTGACACCATTACTGCCCACTGTTCACTCCTATCATGTTATGTAATGAAAGAAGTTGAAGAAACTGATGATGGTAGCCAAATCAACAGCAATAATTTTCTAAAATCTGAAACAAAATGCAGCCCAGAAGGTGTTACAGTGAGAGAGGACATACCTCAGTTGCCAAAAGTTGCAATGAGGTGTCTCCCAGGGACAAACTGAAACCCATGGGAGAATGCCACTCATGTGCTCATTCATTCTCTCTCTACCCTGAGCCAGTGTTGACTACATAGGAAGGATAAACCTTTCAGAATCACAAGCACAGTCCGGTGAGGCTGGGACATGATGTTTTAACCGATGTCAGCGTCTGATGCCAGTGGTAACCCCACAGTTGCCTGCATGCTCTGGATCATGTGTCAGATGTAAGATAGCTGCATCTATAACCATGTCTAACAATCAGAGCTGCCATGTACTGAGCGCTTGCCACTGTTATCTTAGGTAGATTGAGGAATCTTCATGTGTATCGTATTGCACGCGCTGCAGCAAACCCTTGAAGCACTCCATTATCTGGGTGACTCACCTGAGACTTTGCCAGGCTGAAATGCTTGTGCAAGCCAACACCCCTGAGCACCATGATTAAGTGTACGCTGCCACCCTTGTGTAATTGTGCTCCAGCAGACGGGTCAGCACGCAGCTGTTCTGATGCAAGCTGTTTAATCAAGATGTAAGAGTAAGCGTGCTGGGAGACTGAATGGCAATTACCCATCCTTATACACCATTCTTTGTTCTATGGTCTCATGGTTTAGGGCAGAACAACATCATTTCATAAATTCTACAATATTCATAAAGCAGGGTTGGGGGTATATGTTGAATCACCCTTAGTCCTGTAGATATAATCACCAGTAACACCAAAGTGATTTAACCCTGGTGCAGTCAGAAATCACTAACCACATAAGTTAATTCCTAATAAGGATGATTGGTTATAGATACAATGATTGATCAAGGGCTGCAAAGAACTAGTTACATGCAGGGAAAAATGAGACGCAAGGGCTGGCCTCACTATACAGCTTTCCTCCTGAGCTAGCTGATGTCCCCTCACTGGCTGCTCAGGCCAGGGCCACACGGGGTCATGGAATCTCCTGCCAGGCACATCTCAGATTCCTGATGAAGATTCTTCTCACTGAAGCAGACATGACAATGCTTCTGCCTGAGACCAAAGTTTTAACCTTTTCTTTCTTATCAGATATTTCCTCTCACCTACCACTGGCAGTCCAAGCACACTTCAGATTCCCTCCAGTTCTTAAGGGGCCAGGGAGCTGTACTGGCCTGTCCCCGCTCCTGTAGGTTCATTGCAGATGTCAAAGTCATGGGAATGACCTCCTCACAGCTGCAAGTAGGTGCACAAAGGAAGTCAACCAGTCCTCGGGGTCCTGGCTCCCATCAGGTCAGGGTGCAGGGGTGCCATCCACATAGGTCAGGGTGGCATGACTGCTTCAGAGTTTTGTGTCTCTGAGTGCAGGTGACCTCAGTGGACTGACGTTCGGGGGCCATGTAGAGCAGCCAGTTAGAGGGGCACTGCCACCACCACCACCCACCGCCAAGGAGCAGGGTACCTTATCAGAGAATGTTTAGCAAGACGTGTTATTTCTCTTGTCTCTTTACCATCTGGACTTTATCAAGTCTGCCTTGCGCAGTTTGGAGAAGCAGGTAGAAGACTGGCCATCTGCAGCAGGTGGGCCCTGACACCTGCCAGTGTCGGCTTATTATTCACTGCTGAGTTTGTTATTTCCTTGGCATATTGGGGTTACAGCCCGCAATTTCCACCAATCATATTCATTATTTAAATGAGACAAATGGGGTGTTGTCAGGGATCTTGAACTGAGCGGCATCATTATTCTGGCCCAGTGTAAGTGTCATGACCTGTCGGGTTTCTAACGGCCAGAGGAGAGCGGCAGGCAGCCGAGGCGACAACAGGCTCCCCATAAATCAAGTGTTTCAGACACTATGATCACTTTTATTAAAGAGCAAATGGATTTCTTGACATTAGGCTTTTATACAAAGCAGTCAACAGAGGTAAATGGAGCAGCTTTTCCCCAGAGAAGTAAAACTGATTCAGCTCATGTGCATACGGAGGAGAAAAGTTGCTCCATTTACCAAACATGGTCACTGTCTGTTATGCAGCCGCAGTGATTTGAAGTCACGAAGGGCACGGGCAGGAGGTAACACCCAGGCATTTGATCCCTGCCAGCAGATACACAGCCAGCCAGTCACTGCTGACTTGGACTATGGCAGCACTAGTTGCAAAACGTAACATAGTGTATCATTCTACTTCGACCTGTTATTAGTATATTCCCTATCATAAGTAGGCTAGAATAACTAGGTGACAGAGATGTGATAGATTTTACTGCTTCTGTTCTGCTTCACCTAATACCTTCTCTGTCCATAAGTTTGCCAAACTTCCATTAGCTGGGTTTTTCTGTTAATTTTTTTCTTGATCCATGTAATTTTCTCTAATCATCATATTCATTTAGATGTATGAAATGAAACACACCTCCAAAAATAACTTGCAAAACCTACAGTAACCTGTTTGCATTTTGCAATGTTTAAGCATAAAGTCTTGATGGTTCAGGAAATTTATCAGCAGAGGTTGGTGTAACTCCTGATAAACTAGAATTTTCACATCAGTGAACATTTGGAATTGAAAAAGCAATCACTAAAAGTTATAAAATATCTATATAGAATGAAAATCAGGAGAATTTTATGATTGTCAACAGAAACATATTTAAATTAACAACTTTCTTCTTATATGGGGACAAAAACATTTTCTGGATCATGGACAGGATGCCATTTCACTTTTACATTTTTTCAAACCCTGGCAAAAGTCATGTTTTTATGTTAATCAACACAGGATTGGGACAAACTATGAAATATTGGCCCCCAGTTATATTCTACAGCAATTTATACATCTGGGAAGAGATGTATTTAGAGCATCTCTGAAAAAGGACAGAAAGTATGTCTCCATCTCTGGCGTTGGGACTACTTCCTTGGGGGTCCAGAGTTGAGAGCTGCTTGCTTCAAGGAATCCTCTGAGATGACTGGAGAAAACACAGTTTCAGGGGCCTTCTCTTGTGTTGAGAAGCTGTAGGTAGTCAAGAGTTGTGGCAAATTGTTCTAGGTTTAGTAGATAGAACACTATCAGATGTTGTTGGCCAGAACCCAGGACACATGGAGTTCTCAGTCCCAATTTTACAGCTGCAAGGAGTCAGAGAGGGTAAAGGGATCATCTTGCTGTTCTTCCAGGAAACAAAGTCAGCTATGCAATGCCCAGTCTCCTGGGATTTGTATTTGGTTTGCCCTTAGGGCTCCAGGCCTGTGTGTCACTCCCAAATGCTCCACACTCAGGTGTAGCAGGTGCCTCACAAGGGGCACTAGAAGGTTTTAATGGGGGGATTTGGAACACATAGGACTTGACCATGGATGGGATCCCTCTGGGCTGAGCTTTGGGAATAAACTGCCCCAGGAGTGCATTCAAAACATTCTGGTCCATCCAGTACAACTGAAAGACCTCTCTGAGAAAGTTGGCCTCTTCCAGGCCAGACAACCAATATTTTTCAGGTATTAGAGTTCTGTGGCAAGACTCACCTCCTCCTGCACAATAGTTGGTTCTCCTATTTTGCACCTCTTGTCCCTGGGACGTTCACAGAGAATGCCCAGGTGGTCAGAGACCTTGGATGCCATTTGCAGAGCTCTCTGTGAGGTGGCACAGGCCCTGGTATGGAGAAGGCATGGGATGAAAGTGAGCAAGCCACAAATGTGCTCCCTGGGAGGACCCCTGGGCTGACACGCAGATTCTGAGATAACCGTGCATGTGCATTTCTGTGCTACCACATTATTAAGACACTCATATAAAATCTTTCTATCCTGTCCCACAGGGCCATCTCCTACTTTTGTCCATGGAGGAAGAAGTTCAGTGTTTTCTCACCAGAGCCCCCAGGGCGGTGCTGAGGTTGGGGGAAGGAAAAGAAAGCCTCCTCTCACCTTTCCAAATAAAGCTCACCTTCCTTTTACTGGACAGACAGTTCTTGACTCTGAGGGAAGCTTTGGCCACAGGCTTCCTTCCATGAGGAAGTGGATGAGGAGAGATGAGAAGAGGTGTTGGTGATCCTCGGGGACTGTTCTCTTTATCCCTCGACCTCACTGCTCAGAGATGTGCACATACATGTGTGCATATGTGAGTGAGCATGGGCATGTGTGTACAAAAATGTGTGTGCATTGCACATACATGCATGCTTGTAGATATGTGTGCACATGCATGTGCATGTGGTATGAGTTTGCATGTGTATATGCTCATGTGCATATGCTTGTGTGTGCTCACGTGTGTGTGCATGCACATGCATGTGTCTGTGATGTGCATGTGCCTCTGCTCCACTTATACAACCTCTCCCCTCTCTTTACTCTTTCACTTTCTTGCCCTCAGGGTCCAAGAACCCCCACACACATTTGACCTGACATGAAAGTGACTCCTCCTCTCCTAGAGCAGGTCTTCCCTCCTGCAGGTTTCAGCGACTGCAGCACCAGGAGACACGTGCGTGTGTTTGTGTGTTGGTGGTGCCCTCAGTGGAGAGGGGCCAGGCATGGGGACAGGAGCAAAGATCAGTCTTCTCAGAATGAGGGGATAAGCTTTTGCTCTTAACAGAACCCATCTTTACTCCAAAATGTTTGAAATTAAACACATCCTTTTACTATAAGCATGAAATTTCTTTTCAAGACCTACATCTGTTTTTCACAAGAAAACTTTTTAAAACTAACACAAAAGTTAATGACCCTGACCCTATTTCTTGTAAACTAATAAACCTGTACTTTGATAACAGAATTTGGCTCTCTTTGTCCTGGAGGGCAATAAGGCATTTGCCCCCATTTTCTTCTGTCCTTTGTCATTGATACTGACTTTGAGCAGTCAGTGCCCAGAAATACTAACTAAGCAAAGGATTTCCCACTTTAAGCGGGGACAGGGGACAGGAGTGACCCTGCCCCCCAGGCAGCCCCTGTATCTGTGTCACTCCAGGTCCACCTCATCCCAGAGAAGTTCAGAGTCAGGGGCTCAGGGAGAGGTCACCTTGACTTCACCTTGGCAACGAGGAGGCATTTGTCAGAGAGAGGGATGACACGCTGTGATGCACAGGGAGGGGACTTGTCTGCCCCACTGCCTGCAAACTGCCCCCCAGCATCCCAGTGAAGGTTCCGTAGCCTGGCCATCTGGCCCCAGCTCTGGCCTGGACCCTTTTTCCCCGTCGCCAGTCCTCCATGCCAGACCCCTGGCCTTCGGCAATGAGGGCTTTTTCTGCCTCCAGGAAATTGCTATCTGAAATAACATCCCTCGAAATCCTCTGTCTCCACACCCTGTTTATTTTTCCTACAGCACATGTAACCATTGCCTAACATTATACTTTAGATTCACGTAATTATATATTAGATGTCTTCCCACCAGAGTGTGAATTACGCAGTAGCCCTACGAGCCCCAGTCCAGAAGCCTGCTCCGGGGCAGTGTCTGCTGGATGGATGGATGGTTAGCCCCTGCTAAGGGCTGATTTCAAGGTCCCCATAAAGCATTGTCTTCCTCGCCAGAACCGTTTACATTTCTCTGCTAAGATTCCCCCTCTGCTTAGCCATTCTGCCCACCTCATCTCTGGGAATGCCTGAACGTAAGAGTGATAGTTGTCAGCATCTCTGTCTGCTAATCCCAGCAGCTCTGTCTTCTGTGGGCAAGCTATTGATTTTTTTTCTCCTGATGATGAATCATTTTTCCAGGAGTTTTTCCATAACTAGCCATTTTTATATTGTATGCTCACTACAATGTAAAGAGTTTCGAGCCTGTAGACTCACTCTGGATTCTGCTGAATGTCCTTAGTTAGGTTTCTGGCACCTACCTTTTCTCCCCTGGGATCCGCCCTTCAGGCACTCCATAAAGACTAAGAGGATCGTCCTCAGAATCACAGTGTCTTCAGTTAAAATCAACAATTTAAAAAAAATCCTTACTCTTTAAAAGTCATTTTCCTGTATTATTTCAAAATGTAAATCTTCTTAAAGAATTGAATTTTGTTTCTGTTCATAACTATAGCGAAGCCCAAAGGCACCCTGCCTGCCCTTAGCCCACGGTACCTGCTGGCCATCTAAATGAAGTTTCTTGCCCCCGCAGGAGCTGTCTGCCTGAGGGCTTCCTCTGCAGGTCCCAGGGAAGCTGAGCATGAATTAGTGCCGGGAGCCACGGGCAGCCCTCATCCGTGATGGGAGGGAGGGGACGGTGGCCCAGCATCCCTCCCCAGGGAACCCTCTGGAACCTGTCTTCCCTAGGCTTCCCAGTGGAACTGAGCTCCAGGTGTCCCTGTGTCCCTGTTGAACACCCTCATCCTTTTCTTCCCGTCCACTCTTTCCAGTCGGCTCCCCTGGGCCCACCTCCCAGACTTGTCTCTGACTCTGCTGGGGAAGCTAACCTAAGATGACGGACAGATATGTTGGAGTCTGCGTTTCTTCTCCTCCTCAGCCCTTGCATCTGTGTCTAAGTCATTCACATCCTTTAACACTTGACTCATGTTCCAATTCCTCCAGGGAACCTTTGCTGTTCCCTAAAGTCACTTTTGAGAGCCCTGACCAACCCTACGTGTGCTCACCAGGCCATCCTGGGGCCGCATCTGTGGCTCTGCCGACTGTAAGCATTCCTTTCTAAAGCCTCTGCTGCATGGACACACAGGGCCCACAGCTGCATCTCCTCTGGAGACCCGTCCCTCTCCAGGAGAGGTCGTGCGGAGTGCACGGTCCAGATCTCAGAGCTGTTTGGATCCTGTAAACGTAACGTTTTTCACTGATTCTTTTATTTTTATTTTGCATTCCTGATTTTGAGCTATTCATAGGATCTGAGAGTCTTACCTTTAAGACAAGGTTCATGGAGCATGTAATTAACATATAACACATTGCTAATATAATTGATTTCAATGGAAAACTACTTGTCATTGTTAAATTTCAAATTTCCAGCTATCTTTTCTCCACTAAATCATCATGTCATATCTTAGTTTACTATGGTTCTGAAATAATCATAACAATTTTTAGAATATTTATTTTCTTTTAATATCTGGTCTGAATAAAAGGTAATGAGGAATAATTCTAAGTAAGAATTAATTGACATGAGTTAATTGTCAGTTTGATGGTAGAAGACCTTTCTCTGTATGAATTTATAGTAAAGCAGCTTCTATTTTCACCTGCTAGAGTTTCCTGAATCTAGTGGTAATTGTGTCAAGTTAAATTAGGGCAAGTAAATGTCTGATCCTATTTAGTAGTATTTGTGTTTGAAAACAGCTTATTGGTTAGACATTTAGACATCACTAGGTTAAGTCTAACTGAAACCTAATCGATCAAGTTCATCTAGATGTTTTTCTTTTTCAGTCTTTTCTAATGGATGAGAAGGTCAGCGAATTGGTTGAATTATTTCCTTAATTCTTGTGTTCATTCACTGAACCAAGATCTCTCAGCAGCGCCCCGCGGGGCTTGCAGCCATAGACACAGAGCCACAGAGACCCAGCCTTGTCCTTCCGGAGCCTCCACTCAGCCCCTCTGCTCATGGCCCTGCTCATTAACACGCAATTTTCTCTTGGATGTTTATAGACACGAGCATTGGTAAATTTTTGTTGTAGAATAATTGGAAACAGGTTTAACAAATGTTTACTATCATCAACAAATGTTAAGTGTTCGGGTGTACACATTCCTGTATTTCTTGTTCAAACAAACTTTATCAAAAAATCAGAAGCACAACAATGACACTAATCCTGCTTCTATGCGCCCATTTGTTGGGAGAAGCAAGAGAACAAAATCATCCCTTTTAGAGCCGATGAAAGCACTGGAGCACGGGAGGGAGGTGTTCTTCTCAGAGATGGAGACGTGGTCAGGGACTGGGTTCATGTATTTTGCACTTGCATTCGGTACGGTCGGGAGCTAAGTGTGGCACCCTGATTCTCTCATGAAGCCTGGTCCAGGTCAGGAGCAACACCTGCTTAGACACCTTGGTGCCCATTTTCTTCAAGTAAGGGGATTTTGCTCTTCATCTGAATTCTTTTCTTCTGAACAGCAACACCAACTTTGGGAAACACGGTGCTCAAGAAAGAAGGTTATACATGGGTGAGAGCCACAAGTCCAGGAGACTTGCTGCAACAGTGAATTTCCTTTCCACAGTCTCTCTAGAATCCTGCAACTGCGGGGCACCCAAGGCTACTGCTGATGATATATAGGGATTGTGAGGAAAGAGAGGAATATTTTGGGGGTGAGAAAAAGAATGGGGAGGAGGGAGAGAAAGAGGGAAAGGACTCGCTGGAGAAAGACAGAGACTCTCAAGAAGTATAAGGAGACAAGACCAAGGGAGAGTGTGCACATCCACACCCACGGCCTGGGGCTCGTGTCAGTAGGTGTGGGGTTCACTGTGCATCACGGGGCCCTATGACTAGGCTGGAGCAATAAAAACCATATAAATATAAGGTGTGCACCATGGTATTTGACACACGTTCACATGAAATGATTACCACAGTCAGGCTGACTGACATTTCCATCTCCTCATATAGTTTTTTTTTTGAGGGTGGTGTGAACACTTGAGATTACTCACCTCGCAGATTTCAGCTACACAGTATGGAACTGCTAGCTGTAGTTGCCATGCTGCATATGGGACCTCGAGACAGCACTCACCTGACATAGCTGACGCTCTGCGCCTGGTGATCAGCAGCTCCTGTTTCCCCAGCTCTGTCCCCCAGCTCCTGGTGACCATCATTCTACTTTCTGGTTCTCTGAGTTCAACTTTTTCAGGTTCCACACAGACGTGAGGTCATGCAGCCCTTTTCTTTCTGTGTCTGGCTTATTCTGCTCTTCTGAGTCTACATCCAAAGGCAATGAAATCAGGATCATGAAGAAACACCTGTGCCCCCTTTTCATCATGGCCTTATTCAACAACAGCTGAGACACAGGAACAATTTAAGTGCCTATTTGAAGAAGAAGGGATAAAGAAAGGATGAAATACACACAATGGCATATTATCCACCTTAAAAGAGAAAAAGACTGCTATTTGGGGCAACATGGATAACACTAGAGGCATCATGCTAAGTGAAGAGGTTTGTCTCTTACAGATAGTATGAGCAAACTCCTGCAGTGGGGTAATGTTCTGTAAATAAAGTTTTACTGGAATACAGCTGCCCCATTGCCTCATTAACTGTCCATGGCCACTTTTATGTACAGCAATAGAACAGTTACGGCAGAGACTTCATGGTCTACAAAGCCAAAGTATCTGCTCTCTGGCTCTTTGCGGAGTTCACCTCCCCTGGCCTACATCAATGTCTGGATGGCAGTGATCCACAGAGCCAACAGGGACTCAGCTATTCTAGTCCTCGGTCCCCTGGGTACAGGCCCACTCCATGTTCCAGGAGGCATTCTAGTCCACAGGTCACATTCCAGGAGGCCAGCTGGAAACACAGGCACGGAGATGTCAAGGGCATATGCTGCCTCCTGTGAAGGATATTCCCCCAAAGGTGTCACACAACACTTACACTTAGATGACTTACACTTAAATGGTCACATTTAGCTGCAAGGGAACTGAGAAGTTCCCTTACCCCAGGTGATGTGGCCCCAGCTAAATGAGGGCTCCCTGCAGGAGGTCTCTGCCGTAACTGTTCTACTGCTGTACATAAAAGCGGCCATGGACAGTTAATAAGGCAATAAATAAATCTGAGTCAGGGACGTGATTTAAAGTAAACATTATCATCTTGAACACACTCTGAAGAATGCTGCCTGGTATTATCTGCTAAGGTGTCTACACTTGTTGACTATAGACTCTACAAATAAAAAGGTCTAGGCTTAGCAGAATAAACCACCAAGTAAATACCTACCCATTTGCTACCCCAAGCAATGTTCTAGTGAGCAATGTTCTAGTCACACCTGTAATAGATATAATGGATTACACCTTTGCACGTTTCCTTCTTATTTTTCCTAGAGAAAAATCTGTCACAGAAATACTTGAGCATTAGAGCAAATTTCAGACTATAATTTATAGAACATTGCGTACCATCTAGCTAGTGGATCATAGCTGTTCCTTTATAAGTGTCATAGGGACTTTCCATTATGTACTGCAAATGCACAGGAAGAAAATTTTAAAACATAAATTACGAGGAATAAAATATATACTTAACAGACAGTGGTGCTTTCCTGGGCTGTTGTGATCCTTCTTGTAAATACAGACCAAATGTCTTTTGAAAGTGATGTTCAATAATCCCAGCTGACTGGGGCATCTCTAAAGAACATTGATATTTTAAAATATTTAGGAAACTGTGAAAGTGACTCAGAGCCTACAGACTTTTGGGAATGATGTTGGGCTGTTCTGTGAGTTCTGGGCTGCTTTGACCTGCTTGTCCATATTACTACTAGTATTTTAATCCTTTTTCCACAACAAAGCCGAGATCTCTGAGGAGTGATCGTCTCCACCCCCAGGTGCTTTGCTTGGTGAGTTTATTCCTGTGTTAAAGCGATGACCGACCATAAAACTCAGAAAGAAACATGGACGGGGAAGCCTTGCTTTCCTCCACTAGGAAGCTTCCCATGGTGATGATGCATGAATGATATCCTTGTGATTATCTAGTCTGGGAGTCAGAGTGATTGAGAGCAGAGAGGTTCCTTCTACAGCGACCCTGAAACTGGACGGATGTCTTCACGTGTCCGAGCTGATTTTGGTAAGTCCTCATGTGTTCTCTGCTTTCCAGCGACTGAGCACCTGGACAGTGGGGGGCTCTGTCCCATGGGTTGTCTTAGAAATGCACCCCCAGCTCTATTTTGCTGACCTCCTGGCTGGGGCCAGGAAGGCAGAAGCCAGGTGCCTGACTCTGGGGCGTGGAAAGCAGTGTGAACTGCATTTTCCTCACTTCCAGGGCTTTCTTGGGGCCTCTTCTTAAGACCAAACAATGAAAGCTACTGTGTCTCTGAGAGCGGTGTCCCCTGGGAGGGTGTCTGACCTCTGCCTAGCTAACAACAGCACAGACATTCCTGCCCTCCCAGGCCACGCTGGAGCTCTGTGCGGGCAAGGACACAAAGGAGATGATTTTGGGTGAACTTCCTTCTTCCCCCGAGGCCTTGCATTCTGCACAGGCTTCTGCTCTCAGTTAAAGGAGCAAACAGCCGATTTGTGGATAAACTTCCCCAGAGGGAGGGCGGAGGGCTTCTGAATGCCTTTATTTACCACCTTCTCTCTGAGAACAAAATTCCATTAATTTCTTTCCAGGAGACGCTTGGGGGGCCCCAGGTCTGCTCCCACCTTCTCATCCAGGCTGGCCTCTATCAGAGGCCCTCTGGCTGGGGTTCTCCCTGAGGCTGGATTTGTTTACACCCTCGTGCTTAGGAGGTCATGCTCAGGGTCCTGCAGCCAGCCTGGCATTTTCCTCCTGCCTTGCAGGGACCTTCCAGGTCCTTCCAAGTCCTTCCTCACGCCTCCTTCTACATGGACCCTGTCTTTCCAACTCACTAGAATGCACTCTTGAGCCTCATTTCAAATAGCCCAGACATCAGTTTATTGAGAGTGTTATAGTCTTTCTCTTATAGTTCAGGGCAGAGGCGTGTATCCCTGCATTTGTCTGTAATGTATTAGGAAGAACGTACAGGATGCAAGCATCAAGCTGAGAAGAAACACAAATAAAATATTGGCAAGGGGAGCAAAGTGAAAAAGGTGGACATGAGCCTCAGCTGCTCAGGATCTCGAAGCTGCTGTGGGGAAGGCCAGGTTCCAGAGCTGGAGGGGCAAGCAGAGCAGTAAACGAGACTTAAGTTTCCTGTGAGCCTCTTCTCCTTCCGGAACACTCCACCCTGCAACCAGAGTAAAGTGAAGAGGCTTGAGAATCCCAACAAATCAGACACAGAGTCCACCTTCTGAGCCGGGCAGGGCCTGGAGTTTTCAGAAAGGCAGGGGTGCAGACACACGCGCCCCCCATGGCTGGAGGCCCACCCACCGCCATCCCGACCCCTGGGCTGCCAGCAGCCTCTGCTCTGGGCACAGCTGCTGATGTTCCCGTGCCATCCAGCGCTGAAGCCAGCATGATAAAGTGGTGCTCTTCGGCCAGAAAGAATGTTTGCTTACTATTTCATCATCCCCCAGAGGCACAGAGAAAGAAAATAAGCACCTCAGTTGTCATTATGACAGGATAAAAATGGAGCCATCATATTTCAGTAACACAATGCGATGTGCCGCCCACCGGGTGTTGAGTTATGGGCTCACTCACTCACTCTGGACTATAAGTTAACATTATCTCCCCAGGATAATTAGAGTGAAGTTCAATTACTGACCCTGAATTGCCATGTGGGCCACACCATGGGTTTCGACACAGCTTTTTACACATTTATCTTTCCACCTAGCACGTTAAATCTGCATCGCAGTGTGATTAATCTTGCGGCTCCCCTTCCAGCTTGCACTGTTCTTCTCTTCTGGATCGGCTGGTCCATGGAGTCCCCTTGAGCACAGTATGGGCAGGCCTATTACACTGTGTTTTTCTGCCAATTTACGTTTCCCTTTGTGTTGGGTTATTGTGGTCACTTTTAAAGTTGGGTCAAATGAGCCCTTCCCCAAAGGTCACTCGCAGCCGGATGTAGCCGTGACTACCTGCCTGTGGACCCACAAGGGGTCAGATCTTTTCCATGCCTGTGCCTTTGTGAACCATACCCCCAAAATGCCATTGAAAGACAGGGCCCCTTTCTTTCCACCAGGAGTGGGGAGCCAGACGCAGCTTGTTAACTCAGTGAGCTCCTGGAGCAGCCCTGGGCCTCCTTGAAAGCTCATTGTCCCCTCTTTCTCTTTGGAGAAGCAAAAAGTGCCCCCCACCCCCTAGCAGCCTGGCTCTATTCAGATATCCTCACTTGGGGGCAGAGGGAGAGGAGCTGGGAATGAGAATTAACAGGACATTGTGTCAGCAAAGCTGCTGAAACAGAAGATTATTAAGTCAAATAGACTTCCGTGTGAAAGCTGTGCTTACGTTACAACTTGGGATTTGCAAGCGTTAAAGAAATGAAAACCCTGAGTCCCAGTATCTTAAATGTTTCATTTTGTTTGCTACAAAATGCATTTTTCCCCACTCTGGGGCTTGTGGGTAAAATAATCCGGGCTTGCTCCCTGTGGTTTTGCAGGGTGCCAGGGCTCCAGCCTGGCTGTGGGAGGAAGGGACCCCTGGGGTGTGCCTGCAGGGTGATGGTATGGGAGCTCCTGATGCCCAGGAGGCCAGGGTCAGGCCTTCGGAGGGCTGACCCTTGGCCACAGCCACACAGTCTCTACTGACACTCACCCACACCCTTGTCCTCATTGCACATGGGCCTAATGCGCTTTCCTGAGACCTCATTTTTAGAGAAGAATCGGGTAGGTCACAGCTACAAGCATGACTAAGCTAATACTGAAATGTTGTCAGCCCTTCGCCTGTCGGACTGACGGGGGTAGGTCCCAGAAAAGCCTGGAGTCTGGCTCCCATTCCCGACTTGGGTCTGGGTTTGAATCCCAGTCCCTAAGCCTCACTCTTCATCCACAAAAGCAGCTACAGCCACCTCCTGGCCAAGGGCAGTTGGGGAGATGGTACAGTGGCCCGTGGCATGTGGCTGAGGTCGGGCAGTGTGCACCTGGCTGTCCAGTTACCCCCACAGAGCTGGCTGGTTGTTCCGGGTCTCCCAACCCTCTGCAGTCCCCCTCTTCCTATTAACCAGATTATTTAGATGACTTAGATTAATTGGACATCTTAGATTGTCTAAGAGCACCTCTCTAAGAGCACCAATGGGCAAGGTGGCTGTTTTAATTCCAGAATAATTTGAAAGAGTCTAGACTTGATTTGGCAAATGTAGAATGTTATTTTAATAATCTCTTTTGACATTTGCTATGATAATATCTGTGGTTGTTTTCATTCAATCAGGCAATACAGCGTCAAGCTGACGGCCCCTCCAGAAGCTCCCAGGGTGATCACCACTCCCTGAAATCTTTTCCCTGGTCTCCGACGCAGACCCAGGTTGTAGGCCGGGCCTAGGAGTTGGGAACCTCATCAGGTCTTTTCAAGTCATGGGTCAGTAATACGGGAGGTTAGTAGGTCTCCTTTCCACAGCGACAGTGGATAGCCCTGAGGTGGGTGCTGACAGGCACTGATGAGCAGAGATGGGGAGGGACCGGTGGTCTTCTCAAGTGGGGAGATGTATATTCTTCAGCCATCCCTGATTCAAAGTGGAGGGAAAGACCAAGACAGGTGCCCAGTTTCTCCCTGTCCTGCTTGCCCTGGTTTGTTAGAGGGCAGCCACCCACACCCAGGCCCGGCTCTGTGGGCAGACAGGGTATGCCTTGTGCAGACCAGACAGGGCCCTCCGCAGAGCCTCCAGCTTGCTGCTAAGTCATGACGTTGCCCTGGTACAAGCTCTATAGGCTGATGGGTCGCGGATATGACAGGAGATGTAGTCATTGACCAAGAGCCTCTGAGATGGCTTAAATCTGCTCACCGTCTGGTCAGGACAGCCCGAGACTGTGGTAGCCAAGTGGTGACTCTCAAAGTCATCTCCTAAGTGTTCTGCAGATTCGAGTTCAGATTTCAGATGTGATCCTGTCCCTTGAGAAGCAGTGAACTAAGTGGAAGTGTTTGTACCTGATTCTCCATGAAAGCAGGGTTAAAAACAGAGGCAACTCCTAAGGCTGTCCCCTGGGTTTCTTTCTTTTGCAAAATTACACTGGGTATCAAAGGACCTCGGCATGGCTGGGAGGAGAGGCCCCAGCAAGCACATCGCAAGTTGCAGGTGAAATTCCGCAAGGGCCCTTGGCAGCAGCAACAGCCAAGCAGAGGCAAACAATATTTCAAACTCAAGAGAAGAAAATCGCCTGTCTAACTTGACATAAGCTTGGAAGAGTCTAAATGTGCCAGGAGAAGAGGCAGGATGGGCACTTTCGCCCACAAGAACCCCACGTGTGAAAATGAAGCTGGCGTCGGAGTCCCTCCCACAGCAGCTCTCGGCCCACATGTCCTCTAGCCGTCAGTGAGCCAGAGCTCTGCGTGGCGATCGCTTCCTCTTGCAGCTGGGCTGGCTCTGCGTGGCTCCCGTTGTTGGGTGCGATTGGAGCTCCCTCTATCTCTGCACCATTCTCAAGAACAGACAGAATGGCACATTTTCATTTTGAAATCTTTGGTCCAGGTGTTAGCCTACTGTGGCTGTGACCAAAAATGCAAACTTTCTTTTTTCCTTCCTGAAGAACAGCATCTGTTTTCATTCCAGTCCTTGCTCGCATCCCACCCTATCAGCTGTCCCCAGGGTTTGCTGCAGCTTTGCTCTGATTTTCCCTCAGCATATTTCCCTTCTGAATCAGTAATATAGTATTTATGCTTTTTAACATGAAACAGAAGACTTATTTTCTCACTCATGAGTTGCTGTGGTTTATGCTGGCAGCCGGACAGGTTGAGTGGCACAACAGACTTCTGGGAACCAGAATCTTTTGGTCTCCAAAGGGGCTTTTCCCAAGGGGCCACCCAAGGCCGTCTCAGTCCACGGCTGGTCCCCTGGACTGCAGAGGCATGGCCTACGCACTGAGCTTCAGACAAGGGCTCATGTGGCTCTTGGGCAGCCAGTGGGGTGGGCGGGCGATGCTGGGGGAGACCACAGACATTTGAGGGCAAGGAGAGGGCACAGAGGCTGCCCTGGCCCAATGCTCACATACCTCGTCTTGTCCATGATGGCCTGCGGGCCTTACAGAACCAGGAGACTTAAAGAAAGGAAAGGAAGATGGAGAACAGGATGAAAATACTGTAGAACATGACAACCAGGGACTCCATCAGGGCAAAGAAGCCAGTGAAAGCCCTGGACATACAGCACAGGGAGGCAGTTCTGGAGAAATGCACACCTGCTGGGATGTGTGAGAAGGAGGCGCCCCTGCAGGACCATCAGCTTCCCGGCTGTATCAGCTGTTCCTCAGTTGGCTGCACTGCTGTGCGCAGGGGCCCTGCCTCCCATCCCCTCCCCAGAGCAGGGGGCAGGTGGGGTGAAGGAGGGATTCAGGCGGGTGACACAAACGTGGACAAGACATTGCTGCCCCCAAACCCTGTTCCCTTTCCTCCCAGCAAATGGCTAGACTACAGCACACCCACCTCCCCAGGGTTAGCGGTTATCTGAGGCCAGGGTTAGCGGTTATCTGAGGCTGGGTATTAACTATCCTCATGTGGATGGGGGCAGCACAAGCCCCCCCAGGGCCAACGCCAATCCTCCAGCTCACTCCCCGCTCTGACCGCTGGGTTCTCACATACAGGGTCATCTTGGAAGCCACACGGTGACGATGGCAGATGCTCCTTGCTTGGCCTGGGTGATTGGATGGACAACGGCCCCACCAACATCCAGCCACCAGAAGGGGTTTATGTGTGAGAAATAAAGCCCTACAAAATCGAGCCTGGGATCTGTGATTGCCGTAGGATTGCATTAATCCAGGCAGGGTGTCCACACATCCTGTTGCCCCAAGCTCTTCCTACTCAAAGGGCCTGTCCCCAATATGGAGCACTCTATCCTTCAAAAAACATGATATTTTGAAAACTCCTATTGGCAATTAATTTTAAGTTCATGTGTCTCCAGTACCAAGTAAGGTACTTGAAGGGAAATAAAAAGAAAATAAAAATAATCTTGGCACAATTAGCAGAAATCATACCTCAGCTCTCAAAAAGATATCACTAAAATCCTGATTTTCTTTTCTTTGTTTTAAAATTTTTTAAAAAAATAGAAATATGCTTATTGAATATTTTTCAAAACTAGACAATATAGGTTGTGTGCTGATTTTAAAACATGGATAATATTTTTGAATAGTTATGAATACATACATAAGTTGGCAATTTCAATAACATCGTTGAGGAAGTTAAAGAGTAGTATTAGGATGTCAGTGTCCTCTTGAGAAGGGATGGGGACCTGCATGTGAGGTTGCTACAAGCTTTTACTGTGGGTGTAAACTTTCATGTTCAGAGCAGCATTATTCATAATAGCCAAAAGGTGGAAGCAAGCCGAGCATCTTCTGACAGATGAATGGATAAAAACAATGGTATATCCATTCAGTGGGGTACTATTCAGCCTTAAAAGAAATGAGAATCTTAGATATACTTCAGCATGAATGGGCCTTGAAAACATTATACTAACTGAAAGAAGCCAGACATAAGAGGACAAATACTATCTGATTCCACCCCTATGGGGCTCCTGAGTGGTCAGGTTCCTAGAGACAGCAAGCAGGGGGTGGTTCCCAGGGGCTGGGGAGGGTGGGTGGGAGCTGGTGTTCAGTGGGGGTGGAATCCCCATTCTGTGGGATGAAAGACTTCTGGAGGTGATGGTAGCAGTGGGTGCACAGCAATGTGCATGTGCTCTGTTGCACACTTCAAGTGATCACAATGCTAAGTTTTATGATACGTATATTTTCCCACAATAAAAAAGGGATAAGGAAGGGAAATAAGGTAAGTTACTACCTTCTATAATATGTGGGTGACTATAAAGTCAGGTCATCTTTTCAATTGTAGAGTAGTTTTGGGGAAAGAAACAGAATTCACCAGTGATTTCAAAGCAGGGAAATGCCTCTGCGCTTCGAGACTGAGTAGTGGGTGCCCCCACCCAGACCCTGCGCCTGTCTGCTGGCACCTCCTGGGACTGGGCGGTAGAGCATGGCACACCACAGGGCAGTGGCTCCAGGCCCCGCCATCTCGTGGGGATGCATGTACTCCTTTCCCCTCTGTTTCTCAAGAACTTAAGTCGGACCACATTATTCATTTTGATTTCCCGTTACTGCCTCAGCAGAGGACAGGAAGGTAGAAGGGACCCTCAGGAAATGTCTCCTGATTGGCTGAAGAAAGAAAAGTCAACAATTCCTTTTTTATCATCCCAGACTCTCCAAATGTGCAGACACCCCTGCTGAAACAGGTGAGTCAGAGGCTTTTTTCTAAGCCCATGTTTTTGTTTCTGCAAGTCCAAAACAACTAGAAGTTTCTCAGCTGCTTCCTGCATGCACCATTATCATTACTATTGGATCCAGCGTCCATGGTCTGCAGAACACCGAAGCAAAGCCATGCCTTGGCCTTGACATTTGCCTCCCCTCAGGTGTCTTCCCCAGGTGTCCCCCCCATGGTCACCAGCTGCTCCAGGACGAGCTTTTGGATGCTGGTCTCCAGGCGGTGGGATGCTAGGCAGGGTGAGATGGGCCTGGAGTCCCAGAAGCACCTGTGGTTTGGATAGCCCCCCTCAGCCCCTGAGCTCAGGTTCCCCTGAATGCTGGGTCTTCTGACCCAGGACGACCAGTGGCTCTCAGGGCCACCTGCCCTCTGTTCCCACCTGCAGCTCACCAGAGCTTTTCCCTGCTGCTGATCCCCATGCGGCCCCATGAACAGCCAGCCCCAGCGAGCCTCTCGGATGCGTTCCTGTTGCCTGTGATTCATGCGTCCCTTGTGCAGTGTCTGTTCCCTTGCTGATTCCTGTTACGGAAACTCCAGGTCCACGTGTACTCTCAGAACATTCTGCTTCCGACATTCACATGTCTTTGAACATAGTTGAGTAGACAAAGACTGGAAAACACCTCAAAATTCAGTACAGATATGGCCAATAAGCACAGACTTGGCTGTCATGGGAAGTGACTGGCCCTTGGGATACGTCCCTTAATATTCTTTTCCACATGGCGAAGTAAACTTCTCAGGCCGATGGGGAAGGCAGGATAGAATTGCTCATCTCATCTCCAGAACTGGAAAATACTGGAGGAGACAAAGAAACACTTTGCAGACAGCAACCCAAATGCTGGCATTGTACCTGTTCATAACCTCCCTTACTGTGCAGAGCCTGGCCATGTTGGGACCTCTCCTTTTCCTAGTGCTCTGATATTAAAGCACACAAACACTGTTAAAAGAGCTGCACTGACATTGCTGGGAAGGGATGCATGATTGGATAGGGTTAGAACTTCCTTGAAGCTTTACCTGAAATTTAGACATAAAATTCTTACATGTTTATTATTGGTCTTCTCCAGAATGGCCCATGCTCTTTCTTCTGGTCCGGATTAGATGTTGAATTACTGAAGGATTAGGAGGGAGGCTGATCCAGAAGCCGGATGTATTAGAAACCTCACCAAAAAATCTGCTTTGGTGCAATTCCCAGAAAGATTTTGGAGGATGGAGAGGTTTATATTATTGGCTGAGTTTGGAATAAACATCTCCAAAATGTTGGGCATGCTTCCAAACTGAAATGAAATTCGAAGTCCACCCATTTCACTAGTTATTAAGATAAAGAGAAATCCCCTGTTGAAACTGGATTACACCATTGGTAGTTCTTGCCATTGTTGAAGCGGATCTACCCACACATTTCATGCCTGTCTTCTTGCCTAAGTCCAGCTGCTAGAGGAGGAAAGCCCGCACTGCCCCTGCCTCTGACGATTCCGGTAGTGTTGTCACTCCTGTGCCTGCCAGAGTTTGATAGTTTCAATGTGGAAAACCTGATACTCATTTGGAAGTAAGCACAGAGCTCAGGTAGAGAAGTGGGATTTTCTTATTGGAGGCTTTCTTGCAAGACCTAGAAATTGGGTGGGACAGGTACATCACGCACATCGCTGCACTTTCTCATTTTAGACACTAATGTATGGAAATTGTGTGTTAACAGAAAAAATAAATAAAACAAGACATGGCAATGAGTTATGGATTCTTTTCTTAAAATAAGAGGCATGGCATGTAAAGTTCCTCTACCTTCATTGTCCACCTTCAAAGGCCAGATGCACACCTGTGTGGCTTCTAACCAAATGTTCTCCAGCACACAGAAGAGTCCCAAATCACCACCATTGGCTAAAATAAAGCCTGGGATGAACAACATTTGGAGCTCATATTTACAATGGTCATAGGCCAGAGTTGACCAGAGTCCTGGTGGTCAGCCCAACCCACTCACCATGGGCCCGTCCTTGTGGTGTCCCCGAATGTGGGGGCAGCCATGCTCTGAGTACCACATGGGGCTTATGCTGTGCCAGTGCCCCAGGATCACACAGGGTTAGGAGACAATTCTCACCTGAGGATGAATAGACACCTCAGAGTTTTTAGACACAGTGAATTCGTTTGAGGTAACTTGGCCTTTATGTGAACAACCTGGTTTGAAAGGACAGGTCCCCTTTCTGGTGGAGGGGGATGGCTCAGGGGTCTCCTATCCTCTCTGTCTTTCTCCTCTGCTTTCTCTTTACATGAGGAGCAAGGAATTGAGTTATGAATACCCTGCTGATGACAGGCTGGTCAGCAAGAGGCCACACAGCACCCATCTGAATCATTTTGTTGCTGGGCAGCTGCTTCTTGGGAGGTCTCACCCTGCACACCAGGTGAAACCTCAACCTGGATGGGGAGGCTTCTTGACTCCAAATGAAAAAGGATTCTAAGGCAGGTCAGATGAGTGTAGGTAAGGGGGGACTTCATTAGAGTGAGAGTAGCAGCAAATGACACTGGCCCGGCAGGCAGCAGAGCACGGGGAAGTGCGGTGGGAAGGAGGGAAGCTCACTGAACTCCTACTTGGCCTAGGGCAGATCCCCTTACCAACTCTTAAAGCCAGGGCCACCTGGCATCCTGTGTCTACATGGATCTGCAGAGCATGAGGGCTAGTGCCTACCACTCCAGGATTTGGGGGAGCCAAGGAGCACAGAATAGAGTGAGATCATGTTCTGAGAACTTCCCAAAGGAGATTTTCAGGCAGACTACTAAAGGACAGATCACACAGCTACAGTTCCGTCTGGGTTACCCAGGCGATGGGAACTTGCCAGCCCAAATCAGAGCTCCCAGAAAGCCCTCCCTGCTTATCAGGAGTAAAGTGGAGACAGAGTGAAGACTTGGAGATAGAATGAAATAGCAAAGAGACAAAGACGCTCACCACTGGAAGAGCGAGACAAAACTCAGTAAGCTGAGCAGTGAGAAAACTTAATTTAAAAGTACACACTTAAAGAAAAGGGAGTGCACGCAGCCTCAGAGAGGAGGTGCCCTGGAGGCTTAGGATTCTGTCTTTTAAGGCTTTCAAGAAGGGGCAAAGGGAGGAGGGGAGCATTGTTGGGCGTAAGCTTGACCTGCGGTCCCATGATGTCTCTCTCCAGTGAAGGACACCATGGCCTCATCCACAGTCAGTCCTCTAGATAATTCTGGAAGATAAACTTAACACAAGGGATTTATTGATCCCATTCTTCAAGATAGTGGTGACCCTCAAGCAGTGGGGACATATCAAGACTGTTTGTCCTGCCTTAAGAAAGATAGGTTGGGTTATTTTCTGATTACCAAAGAATATGTTAGTAATCTTATCTCCTAACTCCCTGGATTTTAAAATGGAATCTTAGCCTAAAACAACCCTCCTGTTCTTGCTATACTGTTTACATCTCAGCATTTTCCATCATAGGCAGGAAAAGCTAATCATGATAGTTGTTACATGTCCTTCCCTACACCAATTTCATTCTTTGGCTACAAAAAATCTTTGCAAAGGACTTAGTTCTACTCTGAAAGTGATGAGCTTAAGACAGCACAGTTTAAGAAAACTGAAAATAAAATATTGGATTGGCAAAGACCACACCGTTTCCTAAGTGAGAAATTCCAAATGTAAAAAACTCTGATAAGAGTTACCTTACCAGGTAGACAAGTAAGAGGCAGGTAAAAGGCAAATGAGAAACAGGTAGGCAGGTAGGAGGCAGGAACAGACAGAGGGAGTTTTCCTCTTTTCATTCTCTTCTTTGTTGTAATTGACAATTAAAATTTCCAATATAAAGATTGAGAAAGGATAAAACAGCCTCTGTTCTAAAGGAAATCGCACCGCCACAACTGTGATTAAAAAACCCATAATTTAAATATGGTCTATTATTAATCCAACAGGTGGTCATATTAATCAAATGGGTTATAAAATTCAGCTCTCTAAATAGAAATCAAATGATTGAAAACATAAAACAAAGGAAAAGCTATTAGAATGAACTGCTGACAAATACCTGAGGGCCTGACTGGGTGAACCAGCTGGGGTGGGGGTGCATATGACACCAATAGGGCAGCCCTGGAGAGCTCGGCCTGTTCGGAGACCACCAGTGGTGAAATCGACCCACGCCACCCATTGGACACCCTTGTTCCCCCTCTCTAATCACTTACTGCAGAGCTGAGTTGACTTGATGTCCCCTCAGGCTAAAATCTGGGCTTCCCTGATCGCTCCTCCATTGCACATGCAGGCCGTGGGGACACCAAGCACTGGCCTCCGCTTAGTCCTCCACAGCCTTGAAGACAGGGGTCTTGTCACACCTTTTGCACCTTCTGTGACACACAGCTCAGTTTCCAGCTCTCAAGGCACTCACTGGCACCAGCAGTGCTCCTCTGAGCTGAGAGCACTTAGGGGGAAGCAGCCCCTGCCAGCGGGTGGCGTCAACCCACTCACGTGCCCACCTGGAGCTCACCCTGCATGGAGGCTCTCCAGATGGGACTGCTTGGCTGTGGGGCCTGCCGTGCCTAAGGGGGTTTCTCTTCTAGTACCAGGGGAGGCTTCTTAAATTCCAGCTCATCTGTGGATGACCCCTCCCTGTGAACTGCAAGACAATAGGAATGCCTAAGGTACCCAGAGTAAGATCTGAACCAATGGCCATCAGTTGAAGGCCACTTACAGTCAATCCCCTTAGGTGTGTTACTTGCAATAACAAGTGACATTGTATGCCGCAGAGCACCGGGGTGTCTCAGAAGGGCGTGTTCTGGGGAAAGCGACATAGAAGGTTTAAAGAATCAGAGTTGCTCCTACGGTTCTGGCAGGGGAAGGGCTGAGTGTGTGAGGTGGGTTTGCTGGACCTGAGGCTCATCTTATTCAGAAAACACAGGTCAGTGCAGAGTTACTGTCCACCAGGCTGAGGCCTTATCCTGGGACACTGGGCCTGAGCACACTGCTGCTGAGGGAGGGGTTTAGCCCCACCAGGGCAGGATGGTATTTTTCGCTGACGTCGCTCTGGAAACCCATTCTGCAGCCTGCTCTGAGCCGCTGTGATTCCATTCCACTTCCCAGGCCCTCCGGCTCAGTCCTACTTCCAGGCACAGGGCCGCTTTTCATTTCATCACCTTTCATTTGTGTTTTTCTGTCTAAATTTGAGTTGCTAGCACATCGAGGCACCCTCTCTCAGGGGCCTGCCGCAAAGGAGGTTCTGTTCCAAGGCTCCTCCTGGAGCCCTTGACTTCTTTCTAAGGTAGAAATTTCAAAGTGACATGCCAGCTGTTCTTCAGGCAGGGTTTGTTTAGGGTTAGGGTTTGTTCCTGGACCACGTGGCTTGGCCCTTTGCAATGATGTTAGGAATTCTTCTGCAGTGACTACAGCTCCAGACGCCAACCTATCATCTTGAGTATGTAGCCAAAGAATTTTTCCTGTGTTGACCACCAACACCACCTCTGTTATAGTGGTTTGACGAGAAAAATAACTGTTTCAATTTGCCCTGGATGTTCTAGGCACTCTAGTTTAAAACTGTGACCTAGAAAATATCCAGAAGCTAATGGCACATTTCCTAACTCTTACTATATAGTGACCTTAGCGTTATTAAACATACTAACCATTCAAGTTTACCTATCAGTTAAACTCATCTGTTTCATTATTTATACCCTGGTTAAAAAAATATTATTACAAAATTCAGAATATGCTAATATAGCAATAAAGGTTGGCAAAATGACTTGCCATTTTATTTTTCTCAAAATGTTTTTTATCTCAGCATAAAGAACGAATTACAAAAGCAACTCACTCCAAAGCGCAAGCCTGCCTGCCCCTCCCCACTCCCATGAAGCCCACGCAGTGGGTGGCCAGGACTTCAAACACCATCCCTTCAAGGAAATCGTCTCTGAGCTGCTTCCCTTTGGAATCAGCACCCCACTTATTTCAGGATCATATTTTTAAAGAATCTTTATTCTGTTGTTTCTCTCAGCTTCTTATAACCATGACCCACTCATGGCAGTCTGTAACACAATGCAACTTTTCAGAGCAGTCGATGTGCAGAAAGGATGCACAGACCCAGGGAACAGGCTGGCTGAGATGTGAAGTGAAGTGGCCAGACCAGCCGGCCTCTGATAAGCCAAGTCCCCTCAAGACAGTACCAGTTGCTCATATCCACCCAAGACTCAGCTTTCAATGACGGTTTATTTTGTTCTGCATAATCAATGCCTCCACAGCCAAATCATGTATGGGGCCCTCTCTACCATGAGAGTTGGGGAGGTGTAAGACCTTCTGGGGAAAGGGACTTCCTCCTCTGGAAATGCCCCTTGAGAGTCCCGTAAGCTGCCTCAATTAGCGGATTTTGGCAGGAGTGATCCCAATAACCAAGCCATCTCTTGATTTTACACTTCGCCAAGTGACTGGTATTGTCCTATTTCAGAAAATTGAATTCAGCTTTATGAAACATATGTTTAAAAGCTGTACACTTTCAATAATTATGCTATAACATCCCTGTTTTTATGCAAAGCTAACTAGATATTGTCATATTAAAATAGCAAATCCAATTCATTTCTTATGAAACACATGTTTAAAAAAAATAAAAGGAACACTTTAATTATTTCAGGAGTGTTCAGGCCAGCTCAACAGCCGACTGGATATTGCATTTGTTTAAAACTCAATCATGCAAAATGAAGACTCGATTTGAAAAATTTTAATAAAGATAACCAGCCTATCATGATATCATTTGAATGCTAATCGGCGCTCCCATTCAGCAGAGGGAGAGCTGTGTCAACTTCGCTGGAGGCTCTTTATTCCGCAATAAAAACATTTACATTCTAATGATTTTATTAAAGCGCCGAGCTGTCAGCAGCCCCAGATGACTCCCTGGCAAACTGTATCAGTTATCAACTCATATTGCCTTTATCAAAACCACCCAGTGGTGAGCCCAGCGCCACAATGAGATGTCTGCTGCTCGCGGAGCTGGTATTTAATCATTTCTTCTCCAGTATTGTTCTGCTTACAGAGCATAAATAAGAGCTTCAAATAACCCGAGTGCTCCTGACAATGAAACAAAGTGCGAGCCCTATTTATCTTTCTCACGTTCTTCAGGAGCCATTTTCTCCCACCCCGCCCCCACCTTTTATTTTGCTGTTGTTGCTGGCACTTAATTTTTTTTTCTTTTTAATTCACTACCCCTATCATCCTTCAGCAGCTCTGAATTTCTTCTTCACCCTGAACAGCAGGGCTCAGGAGAGAGCCGGGCAGAGAGGTGACCCCACAGGCGGCGCCAAGTGATAGGAGGTCCCCCGGGAGCACGGGAAGAGGGGCACTGCCGGGGCCTTGGCTGGAGGGGGCTGCTCTCTCTGTGTCTGTGGCCCAGCGGTCCCCAGGCTGGGAGAGGAGGAGGGACAGGCGTCCTGGGCTCTTGGCGTGGTCCTCGCCTGAGGGAAACATGCGCTTGCTGCTGAGGGCCATTCTCCTTTCCTCTTTTTGCTTGTCTGTTTAAGCCAGCAGAACGCAGAGCTTGATCAATAGTGAGGTGACTTCTGATTCATTTGGGACACATCCTCCTTTCCCTTTTATATTTTTAGGGCAAAAGCCAGGAATCGCCTCCAGGAATGTGTGACACTGGGAGTCTTTGTCAGAGCTACACAGAGACATCCCCTGACCTGTCATACTTCAGAAATGAGTCAGGTGGAAGTTTACTCCTACCGTGTACGCCTTTTATTCATTTATTTTTACTGTTAACTGCTAAGTGTTTTAATAGAAATCTTCCTAAGTAAACCACGTGCTTCCCTTCTGACACTCGTTTCTGGAGGGCAGGAGTGGCTGGCTGGCTCTGGGCAGCCCATCGCCTGACACCTAGGAGACACACAGTAGTTGTTTAAAAATTGTTTCTTGATACAAAATTAAGCTTAAACTCCCTGATAGTTTTGATATATCTTCTTGAAACTGACTGTGTAACTCTGTGTTAGAGTAAAACCCAGATGGGAATTTTACTCACTTTCAGAAGGATCTTTACCCCTAACCAAGTAGGCCTTTCTCCTCCTAATGAGCTGTTTTATCTCTAGGGGTACAAAAAAGGGAACCAAAGGGCCTGCATGGCACCCCTAGAGTCATCAAGGGTAAAGATTCTACTGAGCAAACCTTTCCGCCCTGGACCTTGGTGCAGCACCAGGCAGGGCTGGCTGACTCCACGGCCTGTGGCCCTCACTGGCAGAGGGCGGACACAACCATTCTGCTCTCCAGGTGACTGACCTCTCTGCCAGCTGGCTGTGGGAGAGGTCCCTGCATCACTGCTCGCCCCATGGGGTGGCTGGAGCCTGTGGCCACCGATGTGCAGCTCTAACCTTCCTAAAAGGAGGCAGGAGTGATCCCCGACAGAGCACCCGGCTTTCACAAACAACAGGACGATCCTGTTTGCCTCCATTATCATCACAGATGTCACTTATTGGGGACATAGAGCAGTATGTAATTACTCAAAAGCACATTTATATCATTAAACCAGTAAGTAAAACTCTGCTGAGAAGTATTAGCTCCAGCACAGAAGTGGGCCCATTGCACTGGCAGTTAATTTTCTCCAGTAAGACATTAATAATGGTGTTTGGTCTTAAAATATTTCCAATGGTTCGCAGATATGCCTGCCCAGATCTAATCTCTGTAGGAAGGGAGAGCCTCTGGGTAAGGGACAGAAAAAGCCCAGGAGGCCTTCTGCTGGCAGAACCATTGCAAACATCTACACCATTGCTTCGTCTTCACCAGGATATTGAAGCCAAGCTCCCCCAGGCTGTTGGGGCAGAGATTGGTGCATGTTGGGATGCCCCTCCTCGATGCAAAGATGCTGTTGAGACTCAGGCATAAAACCGACGGGAGTTTTACATCCAAATGAATTACCAGGAATGGAAGTAAAGGACATTTGATGACTCAGGCCTTTCTAGAAGCCAGAGGAGCTGTCAGCCAGATGCAGCCTCACTGCACTTCAGGCTGGCTACCAGCCCTGCAGCCGCTCCGCACACTGGGGTGCGCCTGCCCCACCTCATGGCCCTGGGTATCACCTCCAGTCTCTGCCCAGGAGGGGAATGGATGCTGGGCAGCCCACTGGGACTTCTGGGGGGTCCCCATTTCTCTTCCCAGAGCCCACACATACCAATCATCTGCACCAAGCTGCCCTGACGGATAAAGGACTTAAATTGGGTGCTAACTGGGGGTGGGTTGGGGGGCTCTGCACACAAGACCTGACCTCTGGTTCCCCCAGGCCATGGAGGGCAGGGGCCCGTGTTCCTTTGACCTGGTGCCATCCGAGTTTGTTTAGGGGCTTCCCCAAAGCCCCACACAAGGGATCCAAGCCCAGCCTTGAGGTGATGCTACAGCTAAAGGCACAGCTCTTGGTGAATGAGGTGGCCGTCTCTCCCTGCGGGAGATTTCCCTGTCTGGCTCCTTTCTAAGCCATCCTGGGAAGAGTGCTTTCTTTCTGCTAAGGCAGAGTCTTCTGTGGGAAAAGCAGGAGGCCTCCATCCTCACCAGGGAGGTACTGCAGCAGAGTACAGCTCTATGTACTCAGACACCCGTGCCTACCTGACGGGGCCGAATTGAGAGCCTTTGGGCCCCGTGTAACTTGGGATCAGTTACGCAATGGACCCTACACAGTCGGATGCCCAAAGGTCTCTGAGTGAATGCCAGTCCCCGGACACTGGGCAGCCATTCACAAAGAACACCCAGTGGCCTCTCAAGGCAAACCTTCCAAATGTTTAGAAAACAGTTTATTTTTTATGGTCACCTCCTATTTTGGCATCTTTTCTCAAATGTCACATCTTTATAGTTCAACTTTCAGTCTGGCCTTTTATTACTTTAAAAAATATTGCTTTGCATATGTCAAGGCAAAAGATAAATATCTATGCCTAGTCAATTTGCTATTTATATATTTCTTTCAAGAAGTCAAATATTAGATCACACTGAAAACAGATTTGCAAGCTTGTGCTAGAAAAGTATTTGAATATGATAGCATTATGCGTTTATGTGTCTTTGTGCAAAGATCTAAAAAAAGTGTGCCGTCTGAGATGGATTCTTCCTTGTCTGCCCAGAGTCAGGGGTGGGCGCGGGTACGTGGGGCTGGCTGTGACTTTAGACACCTTTAATGCCAGAGGCCGTGAGAGTTTTGTGATTCATTCAAATGTGCATCCCAATATCCAATTAGTTTTTAAAGTCATGTGTCCTGTAATTCAAAAAAAGACAGTAAAAATGATTCTCAACACATATTAGAATTGAGGTCTCCACAGTGGCACAAAGTTCAAGTCCTGGAGACTGACACTGGTCTTCATGGTCTGAATCTATCTGTATGTCTGTCCGTCTGTCCTTCTGCCCATCTGTCGTCTATTCATCACATGCTCCCAATCATGCCAAACTGTCTCTTTCCCCTCACAGTGCTGAACACACGGCAGAGACTCCTCTTGAAGACTGTGATCCAGTCTGGAATTGGAGATGGGAAAGCTGAAGTCAGGAGACTTCCTTAGATCAAGAATAGAGTTCACTCTATTGTGTATATAGTATGAATAGAGTTCCCCCAAGCAGTATTCCTATTAGTCCCCTATGATCCCAACTAGTTGGAATAGCAGTTAGTAGGAAATCAAAGGGCTGTTAAGATTCACTGGCTATTGAATAACCATCCCCTGTCCTGTGGCCAGAGCTGGATGCCTCTGGCAGGTGGATATGAGGTCAGGAGATGCAGATGGAGAAGGGAGGGTGTGTGTTTAGATGATGGGTGCCCTGCATCCCCCCGACCCTTGCAATGGCCCCTCTTGTGTGGGAAGGAGCCAATGCTGGCAGCACCCTGAGCCATGCCCATGCACCCCCTTCTCAAGCCCTCATCCATCGCCCCAGGCATGAGCTGTAACTGTCTCCTTTTAGGATGAAGAGATGGGACAGAGAAGGAAAGACACACGGCCAGTACCTGGAGGAGCCAGGCTCCCCTGGACCCTGGGGCCAGTTCTGACCCTGCAGGGGAGTGCACACCCAGAGGAGCGAAGTAATGCGCTCGCCTCGCTCGCGGTGTGTGAGCCCCTGAGCCTCCGCCTCACAGGGACCCTCATCCTCCACCCCATTCTGAGTTGTGCTTTTATTTTCCATTAACACACTGATAAACTTCCACTGCTGAGCAAGGTGCTTGTTCACAAGACAAAGCAGGGGGTCCTTTCAATCTTTTCCTTATGCTTTTTCAGCATAATTTGAGACACATCAGACAAATGTGTGTGAATGGAGTTATGAACCTTATCCTGTACCCTCTCAGCAAATATTTATATTGAGCCACTGTAATGGGCCAAGAATGGGTATAGGAGAGAGGACCTGAGAGGGATCATACCAGACTAAACCTCCACCTCCTTCCCCTTTCCAGCCTGTTGTGGGGAGAGGCCACAGCCCCCCCCCCCACAACATAGTCTAATAGAAGGCAGCGTAATCTCGGAGGATACGTAGGGAATATTGCATGTCTCATTATATATTATCTATAATAAAATCTGAAGTTGTATAGTGTCAGGAGGAAATGAACAATATGAGAAAAAAATAAAGATAATAGAATATCCACTGGAAGTCCAAGCACAGGTGTTTGGTACCCTCTGTGGAAATGTTAGAAATATTTGGGTTAGATCTTGTTTGATCTAAGTCATAGACACTATATCAATCAAAATTCTCCAGAGAAATAGAACGAGTGGGATATGTATATATACAGATGTAAATATAAGTACATAGTTACATAGTCATATACAGACATAGAGATGTGATAGATGATATATATAGATTGATAATGACAGAGATATATGGAGATGATAGATAGAAGATATAGATAGATAGAGAGCTAGATAGATAGATGACAGATAGAAAAACAGACGGATAGATAGATGGATAGGTAGATGGATAGGCAGATAATAGACTGAGAGAGATTTATTTTAAGTCAACTCATACAACTTGAGGAGCTGGTTAATCCAAATCTGTCAACAGGCCTGTCGGTAGAAACTCTACCGGGGTTTCTGTGTTACAATTTGAAGCAGAATTCCTTCCTCTCTAAGAAAATTCCATTTTTCTCTTAAGGCCTTCAACAAATTGAACCCACATTGTGGAGCAAATCTCCTTTCCTTAAAGCCAAATGACTGAAGACGTTAGTCACATCTACAAAATGCCTTGCAGCTGCGTCTAGACGAGTGTTTGATTAAATACCCATGCACCGTAGTTCAACCAAGTTGACACAGAATCGAAACATCACAGATCCCACACGCAGGCCCAACTGGCACTGGGATTTCCAGTAGGCAAGAAGGAAGATTCCTGGGCTCTCAGGTGTGTGTGGCACAAAACCTCGAGGCCTTGGCCAAGTGGTAAAGTAGGTCAGCATTTGGAACCAACAACCAGACTGTGCACATGGTGGAAAAAAATAAAGAAGCTGAAACTGCTTCATGACACTGAAGAGAGGTGAGTGTTTAGGCCAAAATCTAATCTGTCTTCTCTATATATTTTAGTCAAAATCCCCAAAACTCCTTAAATTCCATTATTATTATTGTTATTTTTTATTTTGGTACCTTTAATCTACAATTACAGAAAGAACATTATGTTCACTAGGTTCCCCCCTTCACCAAGTCCCCCCTACATAACCCTTCACAGTCACTGTCCATCTGCATAGTAAGATGCTATAAAATCACTACTTGTCTTCTCTGTGTTGTGCAGACCTCCCTGTGCCCCCCACGCACTATACATGCTAATTCTAATGCCCTCTTTCTTTTTCCCCGCACTTATCCCTCCCTTCCCACCCATCCTCCCCAGTCCCTTTCCCTTTAGTAACTATTAGTCCATTCTTGGGTTCTGTGAGTCTGCTGCTGTTTTGTTCCTTCAGTTTTCCTTTATTCTTATACTCCACATATGAGTGAAATCATTTGGTACTTGTCCTTCTCCGCTTGGCTTATTTCACTGAGCATAATACCCTTTAGCTCCATCCATGTCGTTGTGAATGGTAGGATCTGTTTTTTTCTTATGGTTGCATAATATTCCATTGTGTATATGTACCACATCTTCTTTATCCATTCATCTACTGATGGACATTTAGGTTGCTTCCATATCTTGGCTATTGTAAACAGTGCAGCGATAAACATAGGGGTGCATCTGTCTTTTTCAAACTGGAGTGCTGCATTCTTAGGGTAAATTCCTAGAAGTGTTATTCCTGGGTCAAATGGTATTTCTATTTTCAGCATTCTGAGGAACCTCCATACTGCTTTCCACAATGGTTGAACTAGTTTACATTCCCATCAGCAGTGTAGGAGGGTTCCCCTTTCTCCACAACCTTGCCAACATTCGTTGTTGTTTGTCTTTTCATTGATGGCGATCCTTACTAGTATGAGGTGATATCTCATTGTGGTTTTAATTTGCATTTCTCTGATGATTAGCGATGTGGAGCATCTTTTCATATGCCTGTTGGCCATCTGGATGTCTTCTTTAGAGAACTGTCTATTCAGCTCCTCTGCCCAGTTTTTAATTGGATTATTTGCTTTTTGTTTGCTGAGGTGTGTGAGCTCTTTATATATTTTGGATATCAATCCTTTATTGAATCTGTCACTTATGAATATGTTCTTCCATACTGTAGGGTACCTTTTTGTTCTATTGATGGTGCCTTTGCTGCACAGAAGCTTTTTAGCTTGATATAGTCCCACGTGTTCATTTTTGCCTTTGTTTCCCTTGCCAGGGGAGATATGTTCATGAAGAAGTCACTCATGTTTATGTCCATGAGATTTTTGCCTGTTTTTTTCTAAGAGTTTTGTGGTTTCATGACTTACATTCAGGTCTTTGATCCATTTGGAGTTTACTTTTGTGTATGGGGTTAGACAGTGATCCAGTTTCATTCTCCTACATGTAGCTGTCCAGTTTTGCCAGCACCATCTGTTGAAGAGACTGTCATTTCACCATTGTATGTCCATGGCTCCTTTATCAAATATTAATTGGCCATATATGTTTGGGTTAATGTCTGGAGTCTCTATTCTGTTGCACTGGTCTGTGGCTCTGTTCTTGTGCCAGTACCAAATTGTCTTGATTACTGTGGCTTTGTAGTAGAGCTTGAAGTTGGGGAGCGAGATCCCCCCCACTTTATTCTTCCTTCTCAGGATTGCATTGGCTATTCGGGGTCTTTGACAGTTCCATATGAATTTTTGAACTATTTGTTCCAGTTCATTGAAGAATGCTTTTGGTAATTTGATAGGGATTGCATTGAATTGGTATATTGCTTTGGGCAGGATGGCCATTTTGACGATATTAATTCTTCCTAGCCAGGGGCATGGAACGAGTTTCCATTTGTTAGTGACCTCTTTAATTTCTCTTAAGAGTGTTCTTGTAGTTTTCAGGGTATAGGTCTTTCACTTCCTTGGTTAGGTTTATTCCTAGGTATTTTATTCTTTTTGATGCTATTGTGAATGGAATTGTTTTCCTGCTTTCTCTTTCTATTAGTTCATTGTTAGTGTATAGGAAAGCTACAGATTTCTGTGCGTGAATTTTGTATCCTGCAACTTTGCTGAATTCCGATATTAGTTCTAGTAGTTGTGCAGTGGAGTCTTTAGGGTTTTTTATGTACAATATCATGTCATCTGCAAGTAGTGACAGTTTAACTTTTTCTTTACCAATCTGGATTCCTTGTATTTCTTTGTTTCGTCTAATTGCCATGGCTAGGACCTCCAGTACCATGTTGAATAACAGTGGGGAGAGTGGGCATCCCTGTCTTGTTTCCGATCTCAGAGGAAAAGCTTTCAGCCTCTTGCTGTTCAGTATGATGTTAGCTGTGGGTTTATCATATATGGCCTTTATTATGTTGAGGTACTTGCCCTCTAAGCCCATTTTGTTGAGAGTTTTTATCATGAATGGATGTTGAATTTTGTTGAGTGCTTTTTCAGCATCTATGAAGATGATCATGTGGTTTTTGTCCTTCTTTTTGTTGATGTGGTGGATGATGTTGATGGATTTTCAAATGTTGTACCATCCTTGCATCCCTGGGATGATTCCCACTTGGTCAATGTGTATGATCCTCTTGATGTATTTTTGAATTCAGTTTGCTAATATTTTGTTGAGTATTTTTGCATCTACATTCATCAGGGATATTGGTCTGTAGTTTTCTTTTTTGGTGGGGTCTTTGCCTGGTTTTGGTATTAGGGTGACGTTGGCTTCATAGAATGAGTTTGGGAGTATTCCCTCCTCTTCTATTTCTTGGAAAACTTTAAGGAGAATGGGTATTATGTCTTCCCTGTATGTCTGATAAAATTCCGAGGTAAATCTATCTGGCCCAGGGGTTTTGTTCTTTGGTAGTTTTTTGATTACCGCTTCAACTTCGTTGCTGGTAATTGGTCTGTTTAGATTTTCTGTTTCTTTCTGGGTCAGTCTTGGAAGGTTGTATTTTTCTAAGAAGTTGTCCATTTCTCCTAGGTTTTCCAGCTTGTTAGCATATAGGTTTTCATAGTATTCTCTAATAATTCTTTGTATTTCTGTGGGGTCCGTGGTGATTTTTCCTTTCTTGTTTCTAATTCTGTTGATGTGTGCTGAGTCTCTTTTTCTCTTAATAAGTCTGGCTAGAGGCTTATCTATTTTGCTTATTTTCTCAAAGAACCAGCTCTTGGTTTCATTGATTTTTTCTATTGTTTTATTCTTCTCAATTTTATTTATTTCTTCTCTGATCTTTATTATGTCCCTCCGTCTGCTGACCTTAGGCCTCATCTGTTTTTCTTTTTCCAATTTCGATAATTGTGACATTAGACTATTCATTTGGGATTGTTCTCCCTTCTTTAAATATGCTTGGATTGCTATATACTTTCCTCTTAAGACTGCTTTTGCTGCTTCCCACAGAAGTTGGGGCTTTGTGTTATTGTTGTCATTTGTTTCCATATATTGCTGGATCTCCATTTTGATTTGGTCATTGATCCATTGATTATTTAGGAGCGTGTTGTTAAGCCTCCATGTGTTTGTGAGCCTTTTTGCTTTCTTTGTAAAATTTATTTCTAGTTTTATACCTTTGTGGTCTGAAAAGTTAGCTGGTAGGATTTCAATCTTTTGGAATTTACTGAGGTTCTTTTTGTGGCCTATTATGTGGTCTATTCTGGAGAATGTTCCGTGTGCACTTGAGAAGAATGTGTATCATGTGCTTTTGGATGTAGAGTTCTATAGATGTCTGTTAGGTCCATCTGTTCTAGCGTGTTGTTCAGTGCCTCTGTGTCCTTACTTATTTTCTGTCTGGTGGATCTGTCCTTTGGGGTGAGTGGTATGTTAAAGTCTCCCAAAATGAATGCATTGCATTCTATTTCCTCCTTTAATTCTGTTAGTATTTGTTTCACATATATTGGTGCTCCTGTATTGGGTGCATATATGTTTATAATGGTTATATCCTCTTGTTGGACTGAGTCCTTTATCATTATGTAATGTCCTCCTTTATCTCTTGTTACTTTCTTATTTTGAAGTCTATTTTGTCTGATACTAGTATTGCAACACCTGCTTTTTTCTCTCTGTTGTTTGCATGAAATATCTTTCTCCAACCCTTGACTTTTAATCTGTGCATGTCTTTGGGTTTGAGATGAGTCTCTTGTAAGCAGCATAGAGATGGGTCTTGCTTTTTTATCCATTCTATTACTCTGTGTCTTTTGATTGGTGCATTCAGTCCATTTACATTTAGGGTGATTATTGAAAGATATGTACTTATTGCCATTGCAGGCTTTAGATTTGTGGTTACTAAAGGTTCAAGGTTAGTTTGTATACTACCTTATTGTCTGACCTCACTTGCTTATTGAGCTGTTATAAACACAGTCTGATGATTATTTCTTTCCCTTCTTTTTCCTCCTCCTCCATTCTTCATATGTTGGGTGTTTTGTTCTGTGCTCTTTTTAGGAGTGTGCCCATCTAGAGCAGTCCCTCTAAGATACCACGTAGAGGTGGTTTGTGGGAGGCAAATTCCCTCAACTTTTGCTTGTCTGGGAATTGTTTAATCCCTCCTTCATATTTAAATGATAATCATGCTGGATACAGTATTCTTGGTTCAAGGCCCTTCTGTTTCATTGCATTGAATATATCATGCCATTCTCTTCTGGCCTGCAAGGTTTCTGTTGAGAAGTCTGATGATAGCCTGATGGGTTTTCCTTTGTAGGTGACCTTTTACGCTCCCTGGCTACCTTTAATACTCTGTCCCTGTCCTTGATCTTTGCCATTTTAATTATTATGTGTCTTGTTGTTGACTTCTTTGGATCCCGTCTCTTGGGAGTTCTGTGTGCCTCTGTAGTCTGTGCAACTAATTCCTTCCCCAGTTTGGGGAAGTTCTCAGCAATTATTTCTTCAAAGACACTTTCTATCTCTTTTTCTCTTTCTTCTTCCTCTGGTACCCCTATAATGCGGATATTGTTCCTTTTGGATTGGTCACACAGTTCTCTTAATATTGTTTCATTCCTGGAGATCCTTTTATCTCTCTCTGCATCAGCTTCTACGCATTCCTGTTCTCTGGTTTCTATTCCATCAATGGCCTCTTGCATCTTATCCGTTCTGCTTATAAATCCTTCCAGAGTTTGTTTCACTTCTGTAATCTCCTTCCAGACATCTGTGATCTCCCTCTGGAAGTCTGTAATCTCCCTCCAGACTTCATCCCTTAGCTCTTGCATATTTCTCTGCAGCTCTGTCAGCATGTTTATGATTTTTATTTTGAATTCTTTTTCAGGGAGACTGGTTAGGTCTGCTTCTGCAGATCTTTTCTCAGGTGTAACTATCTTGGACTGGACCAGATTTTTTTGCCTTTTCATGGTGATTGCAGTGGCTGTAGGCAGGTTGCGGGTATGTCAGCTGGGAGAAGAAAGTCCTTTCCTGCTTGCTGGATGCCTTGCCCTTCTCCGCTGCCTGTGACGGCTACCTGCAATCTACCTGCACTCCTGGAGCAGCCACAAGGTTAATCTCTTAAGCTGCTGTGGACGGGGTGTCCGTCAGAGCAGCGTGGAGCCCTGCAGGAAGTGGCAGGCATGCCAGGTGCGTTCCTCCATGCTAGCGGCAACCCTGCCGGGCAGCTGTGTGACAGCAGCGGCCTTTGGGTCTGGCCCAGGCGGCTGTGCATTGGGCTGGGATTCCAGTTGGCTCCTGGGATCATGCCTGCTCCCTCTGTCTCCACTCCCGGTGCATGCGGGGCTTTTCCATGCAGGCTTCTACCAGGCTCTGGCTTCACTGCCACTGGTGTGTGCGAGCCGCACCCGGGCTGTTCAGTCACGCCGCTGTGGGCTAGCACAAGCCTCTCCTGTGGCACACGGATCTGCTCTCGTTTCCTTCCAGCGCTTCCGCCCCTGGCGCATGCTCCCACTCCTGCTACTGGGCCCGTGTGTCAGGCTCCACGCCAGTTGGAGGAACGACTGCCTCCGTTTAGGGTGCCTAAGTTTCCCCGGTATTTCCAGCTGCCAGTTCAACTTCATCCAGCTATGGGGTCCCTGTCTCTTAAAGACTTGCAGAAAGCACTCGCTTTTCTTTTGTCTCAGGGGCACCAGTTGCGGGGACCTGCCCACAGGTTTTGCTTTTCTGTTTCTCTAATATCCAGCACCCCATGCACCTTGTGTCTGCATTCTGGGTGTGGATTTCTAGAGCTGGTTGTTTAGTAGTCCAGGGCTTTCACTCCCTCCCCATTCTGACTCCTTTCTTCCCCCTGGGTTTCGGGGTGGGGGAGCGTTTGGGTCCTGCCTAGCCAAGGCTTGTATCTTACCCCCTTCATGTGATGCTGAGTTCTCACAGATGTAGATGTATCCTGGCTGTTATACTGCATCCACTGGTGTCTCTTTTAGGAATAGTTGTATTTATTGTATTTTCATAAATATATATGTTTTGGAAAGGAGATTTCCTCTGAACTACTCATGCCACCATCTTCCTGTGATCCCCTTAAATTCCATTATTTTTAAGTATAACTCTGTTGGAGTCAAGGGTTTCATTGTGATTAGTGGATTATATTAGTTATTAGTGTTATTTCATAATCCCGCCTCTGATATGGTGACCTGGAGTATCTGATCAGAGCCTGAGGGCCACAGCACCCTGAGGTCTCGAGTTAAGACGTTGTTGATACACACAGTGGGCTACTACTCAGCCTTTAAAAAGAAGCATATCCTGAACAGGCAACAGCAGGGGTGCACCTCGAGGACATCTTACTAAATGAAATATGCTGGACATGCCAGGATTCCTTCTATAGGAGGTAAATAAAATAGCCATCACACAGAAGTAGGCAATAGGAAGATGGTTGCCAGGGGCTGCCGGGAGGGACATGGGGCACTGTGGTCCCAGGGGTACAAAGTTCCACCTACACAGACCAGTGAGTCCCAGAGACCTACCCTGCAGCACTGTGCCTGCAGCTTGTAATAAAGTAGCATGTACTGGAAACTGGTTACCTGGTTAGAATTCTTTAAACAAAAATGCAAAAGGAATCAAAATACCAGAAAGGGATGCAAGGAAACTTTTGGAGGCCATGCAGTTGTCTCCTGCCTTGATGTGGTGATGACCAGAGCACATTCATAGTCCAAACTCGCCACATAGTATACATTAATTATGTGCAGTTTTCTGTACACTAATTATCCCTCAATAAAACTGGAAAAAATAAATGGAAAAGGGAATAGAGAAAATACAATACAATAAGAATAGCCTGCAGATGCTAGGATCAGTGGTAGAACAATTAGTTCTGCCATCCCTGGATGAATGAACCTATCGACTTGTTGACAACAGTAGAATTATGTCACCTTGGGCACATCTGCACTTGTGTATTCTGCCATCATCAATGGTTTATCTCTCTAAAGGCAACTTCAGAAATGCAGGGTGGAGATTAATTAATTGCAATACATGTAAATTTACACATTTACAGCTAGACTATCCATATGTTTTTATTTTGATGACTATTCCCCAACCACCTATCAGGTGCAAAGCACTGGGCTTGGCGTCAGGGATGGGATGGCGAGCTAGGTGGAGAGGGCCCAGCTCTCTTGGCGGTCATATTGCAGGTGGGGTGGACACATTACAGACTTGCAGAAAAACAGTTTACATATAAGGTTCACGTGTTAGCAAGGAGCACCCTGCCCAGTCTGGGCAGAACTTTGCATAGATAAATATAAGTCAAGATGTGGACATGGACTCAAAGCAGGAAGGAGGAAGGAGGGGGACCACACTCTGCACAAGAGCAAATGTGGTGTTTGTACAAACAAGCGAACAGACGTGGCCACAGACCCTGGGTGGCAGGTGATCGGCATCCAGGACACGATCTTCCAGGTGGCACTGTTCCTGCCCTGCTGGGAGAGTCCAGAGTAAAGCGGCTGTGGTGGCAGGCCAGAGCACATTCAGAGAAGAGGGACTATGTCTGCAGGAGAACGATAGCTGGGGCAAAGGAGGGCAGGCATGCATCCTGGGACGCTGGGGGCACCGTGACACAGCGGATGGAACATGCACATTTTCCTGGTACCATTCATGGTGGAGGGACTATGATCCTTACAGACCTGGTCCCCGTGGAGTATCTCTGCAAGGACCAAACCACAGAAAGCCTTCTGGAGAGGGCCTGGTAGGAGGGGGCACATGATAACAACGTGCATGTTCTCCTGCCCCTAACACTGCCCTGGGGAGACAGATGACTGAGGGCAAGATGACCCCCAGGAAGAGACACCAAGTGGGGGTGGCCCCATCTGACAGGCTTGAGTTCTGCCTCCCCAGGGAAAGAAGATTCAAGATAGTGATTAAAGTGGTTTCTAGAGGAAATTCTACATGCTCACACTTTAGTCCATGGACTGAGATTTATGCCCACATGCAGAGAGGCATATTGGCTTGCTCGTCGGGGCCTGGGTGTCGGAGAGGTGGGATGGCAGAGCTTCAGTAAGAAAGACAAGACACTTCAGGTGCTCTGTGTTCACATGGGAGGGGACAGGGGCTGTGGTCCCCAGCAAAGCCCCCTCAGCTCTTTTCACAGGGGCTTCCCTGTCCAGAGCGGATGGGAACACCTCTGGGTTCTCGGTTTAGGCTTCTCTTCCACCAGGACCCACCCTTTCCTCATCCTCAGTCTGTGCTTCTCCTGCCCCAGATGGACCCTCCTGACCTTTCTTCATCCCCCTTCCCCCTGCCCTCTGCTCTCTGCCCTCGCCACAGGGCAGCATGTTCTGCACTCAGAGTTGCCCGGAAGCTCAGGTCAGAAAGCATGGCTTCTCCTCCAGGATGGCTTTGCCTGCCCTGCTCTGCCCAGCTTGTTTTTCAAGGCTCAGATAATTCACTCCTCCAATCTTATTTAATGACTGCTCCTTGCCTTTGATCTTCCAAACAAACATGACCAGAGTCAACCAAAAACAACCCTGTTTCCAATCGCCCTTGGCGAAGCTGTAGGTACACTGGCGTCTCCCTCTGAGGCCTGGAGCTCTGTGGGAGCTGCCCGCTTGCTGGGGGCTGCACGCTGCCTGACCTTCTGATCCCCCCATGCTGGCGAGCCTGCCATGGGTCAGGGCTGCCTCCAGCGCAGGGCGTCAGACTGGGAGCCCTCATTCCGGCCCATACCTGCTATTCAGATGAGGACATCGCCATAGCGGAACACATTTTTATAATGTGAAGTGTCAAAATGAAAAAAAAGTCTTATGCACATGAATAATAGAGGAGAAGCTTCAAAACCAGCATAAATCATTATTTTGGCAGGTAATTTTTTATATCTTTGTGTGGTATCTTTTTTCTATTGATAAATTTATCAGTATAAAATATAGACTATTTTTATGAAATGAATACATATGAATTTAAAACAAGGTACAATTATGGAACCACAGCATTACACAGGCAATTCCAGGTGTGAGTTAGAGGTGGCATCTCTTCTCTGGATTTACAGAGCTTTATTACTTTTTGCAAAAAAAGAATAAGAAAAATTACTTTAGGGTTTGCCAACTCTGAATATCTTAAGCTAGGTGGTAATTTCATGTGGACAAAAATAACAAAAAAAAAAGCCAATTGCCATTGTTTTGGAGTAGAGCCCTGGTGTTTCTCTGTTAGTGAATCAGAGACAAAAATGGGCATATACCCCAGAACAAAGCAGAGGAAGGGACAGACCAGGAAGGCGGTGCACTGCCTGCTTCCCACCCTTCATTTCCTAAAAAACTTCCTCTTGGACATCTGCCAGTGAAGAAATTTTGATGCGTCCTTTCCTTCAAAACCATGTAGACTCTGAGGGCCTTTTGACCACTTCCCTTCTGCATCATTGCAAAAAGCCCATGCGTGTGTGTTTGTGTGCATGTGTGGAAGTATGTATGTACACACAGGAGCCATGTGTGGTGTATGCACACACACATGTGTGTACCTATGTGTGGCCTGCTTGGTGCGGGTGTGTGCCTATGTTGGTGTAAGTACTCTGCCTCCCTTTATCTGTGCTCTTCTCCAGAAGTCAAGGGAACTCTCTCCAGAAGGCGAATCTGATCACATCGAGCCATGTCTGAACAGCTCCATCATTGCCAGCATGAGTCCACGTGCCAAGTGCCTTCCTCACTCTGCCCGCAGCCTAAACAGCTCCCAACTGGCACGGCAGTGCCTGGCCAGTGCACCCAGGAGTTATGACACAGACTCCTTCTTGACTGTGTTTTTCTTAAAGATTGTGCCAGCATCGTGTCCCAACAAGTCTGCACCCAGGACCCAGTGCACTGATCGACTTTACTTCCCAGCGCTGCCATGTGGTGCCGTGTGCTCCACCACTACTCTGGAATTGCTTCCCTCCACCTGCCACTCCAGGTGGGCGTTCTTCAGCCACGTGAGGGGCACATCTTCACACGGGACCATCCTGCAGTAAGGCACAGTACATGACCTTACTGTACGCCACGTCACACCACAGATTGGCAGGTAAGTGCACAATCATAATAGCATCTTTGCTTTCCATTCTGGATTCCCAGATGATACATTGTTGCCAATTAATGCTTGGTAAGGATGAATCGATACAAATGAAAAGGCATTTTGATGGGAAGTACCCAGATTAAAACCAAAGCATTTGGGGCTGAATCAAGTTACAGGCAGTGAAGAGATAACACCAATCCATCAAGTTAAATTGCTGAGTTGGTGGCCAGAAAGACCAGAGTTGCTGTCATCTCTACATGTGGCCAATTCCGGCATCTTTTCCAGAGGCAGATCCCTTTAAGCTCATAGTTGAGGGCAGAGCCCCTGGTGCCGGATGCAGAGTGGAGCTCCCACCCAGTCCCCACAGCACTGTATACGTGCCCATGGACAAGCTACCATCTCGCCCAGCCTCAGCATTTCCATCTGTCAAATGTGCACGGCACAGCCACCTGTCCCAGGCTGGACTATGAGCAGTAAGCACAGATCATTCCATCAAATTTCTGGAACAGAGGCTGGCCCAGAATGAGCCCTTAAAAAGTGGCTTATATTTATTATATGATCTTCTAGCTTGTGTCTATAGTTGAATGTGAAAAATGCAGCCACATAAAAGAAGACGTGAAACATGAATTAAAGCCACTGTAGAGTCCATAGGGGGGACCCCCAGAGGGAGAAGGAAGGCCAAGGATACACTCTGGGGGATGTCCAGAGATGCGCTCTCAGCATCAGCCCTTCCTCTCCATTTCTCTTTTTTGAATCTATCTTTTTCCTGCCTACCTCATGCGTTTAATGGGAATAAATGTATTCCTAACTGATGTGAGATGTCATAACTGGGCGTTTATGGGTTTTGGATTTTTATTTGAAGTAGCCAGTATTTGGAACTTGCAGCTCTTTCTAGGTCTATGGCTGCCTCAGAGAGGAGGAAAGGGCTGGTTAATTCTATTAAGAGCAATGCAACCCGGACCCCCATCCAGCCTCCGAGGGCTGAACTGACTGACATAAATGCAGCAAATGCAAAGCGAGCGAGGCAACCAGCTCTGAGCGAGGGAGAAAGGGCGGAGCATCTCCCTGGTGATTCACCGCCCCAGGTCTGGCCACGCAGTAATGGATGGGGACCAGTGGAGGGAAATGCCATGGCGGGCAGGCAGGTCGTGCTACTCCCAGTCAGAACAATAGCGGGCTGATTCATTTAGCAGATTGGATACCCAGGGACCACTGGTGACAGCTTAAAAGACGGAGAAATGCCCAGTGGGTCCAGTGGGAAAACTCGAGGTTGTAGGAGAAATCAGCCTGCTCTTCGTGGCTGGAGGAAGGCTGATTTGCATTCCTGGGAGGGCAGGCGAGAACAAATTAGCTCATGGGAAAGGGGGAGCAGACCTTGTGGAACTGGCTGAAAAAAAAAAGATCCTCCATCAACACTTTTGTGGAAATACCGGCAATCTTATCGAGGTCGCTGTGACCCTCAATGGTCTTCAGCACTGTTTCTGGGGTAGTTAAAATCTAGGATGTGTGTAATTGGCCACAAAGCATTTCTTTGGGTATTTTTCACTGGTTCAGCAACTAGTGCCATTGTCAGGACTAAAACTAGTAAACTGAGGATGCCGTTCATGGTCACCAGGTGTGAGTCTCTGGGGCGCTCGGAGCAGTGGGAGGACGCGAGACACCATTGCTCTGCAGACTGCGTCCCGCTCCCAGCATCTGCCTTCCTGATAAGGCCATGCATTTCTTTTGTTTTTTAAAAAAATTGCTCCGCCCCATTCCTTGGAAACAATTTGGCATTGCAGCTACAAACAGTTCATTTTGTCAGCACTGTAAGCACCAGCTAAAGGTTCATGGATGTACGGTCAGCCATGGTACTGCTGGTCAATGAGATCCTCTCCCGTAGGGTTTCCCAGCCTCCACTCTCCGAGCAGGCAGCAGCCAGGGTGCAGCGGGCGCCTGTCCCCGTGCCCGCCCACAGGCCTGCTCTCTCGGGGACCCGCCCTTCTCCCACCTGGGCCCTCCCTCTGTTCACAGTCCTCCTCTGCTCCACCCGACGGGGCAGGTGGCTGGGCCACTGCCCCCCACGAGGAGCCTCTTTCTGTGCACCTGTAAGACTTCGCTATTTCAGGTTTCCCTCTCTTTTACTCAACATGGCAATGTTATTTTTCACTTTATTTCTTCTTTTCTGTGAAACTGGATGGCTCTGTTGTCCCGTGTCTTACAGAAATTCTACACAGATATGGCTTATTTGGGGCAGCAGTTTGCTGATTGTAACAGACACTTCTGTCCCCTCTGAGGGCTCAGAGATTCAGTCTCTATGGGACCATTCTGACCAGAACCTAACTTTCCATCAAGTTTTGGCCCCTGATTAATTATCACAACACTTATTCAAAATGTTTAGAGAATAAAAGATTTATATTACAGTAGACAGCTATCAATACATCCTAAGGGATGAAAGCTAAGCTGGTAGTTTATCAAGGTTTTTAAATATATTTTTAAAGGATAATTTTTTTCTTTAGAACTCTCTACTTGGATATCATGTTTTCTATAAGGATTAAAGTTCATTTTTTAATTATTATTATTAAAATTATGTATTATTACTTATCCAAAATTGATTCCCTTTGAGACAGAAATAGTGGCAACTTCAAGAATCACTCTAATTACTTTGGCTACAAATCACCTGAAGGACTTTTATGAACAGCTTTTTGGAGGGATAATAGACATATTAAAAACTATTTAATGTGTACAATTTGATGAATTTGGGCATATGCACACACCTCTGAAGCCATCAACAATGTCAAGGGAATAAACATACCCATCACCCCCAAAAGTTCTTGTATGCTTTCTGTTTTGTTTGTGGTTTTCTTGTGGGGGGACTGGAAGACTTATGAGTTCTTGCACTTTTAAAAAATATCAAATGTGTAATATAGTATCATTACGTATAAGCTCTATGCTGTGCGCAGGTCTCTAGAACATCGTCCCCTGCATAACTGACACCTTATACCCTTGGACAGCGATGTCCACATCCTCCTCCCCAGCCCTGGGCCAGCAGGACCCCGCCCTCTCTTCCATGAGTCTATTTCAGATCCCTCAGATGAACAGAACTACGCTGCGTTCATCATCCTGAGCCTGGAGTGTTTCCCCGGGAATAACGTCCCCCAGGCTCCCCACAGTGTTGCATTCGGGAGGCTTCCCTGCTCGTTCGGGCTGGGTGATATTCCACTGTAGGTACACACGTTTTCTTCACCTAGCCATCCACTGACAGACATTGCATCATTGTGAATAATAGTGCAGAGAACACAGAAGCACAGATATCTGTTCAAGAGCCTGATTTCAGTTATTTTGGACAAATGCCCAGAAGTGTGAGACAGCTTCTGCCCCACTGAACAAGCCACATCATGTGGCAAGTGCTGACCTCCTGAAGGAACCCCACAGTCTCCATGGTGGCAGCACCAGGTCACTTCCCATCAGTGGTGTGAGGCTCCCCTTTCCCCACATATGTGCCAACTCCTGTTATCTTCTTATTTTTTTTAATAACCGTTCTAACAGGTGTTGAATGTGGTTTTGATTTCTATTTCCAGGGCCCAGTGATATTGAGTACCTTTTCACACACCTTTTCCATTTGAATGTCTCCTTTGGAGAAATGTCTACTCAAGACCTTTGCCTGCTTTTTAACTGGGTTACTATTATTTTCTATTGAGTTGTAGGTGTTCCTTACATATTTTGGATGTTAGCTCAAGGACAGTCTTCAGGAACAGGGTGTTTAGGAGCTGAGATGTCTCTCCTGTGGGTCCTGGAGTCCTGACAGCTACGTCAATGCTCTCAAACTGGACGGACTGCACAGGGCCTGGTAGGTGCCTCTGTCCAGCCATGACTAGGAGACTCTGGAGGGAGAAGTGGGCATGCTGGCTGGACATTTAGACAAAGTCACAACATGATTACTCAGAACGTATACATCCTAGGTTAAGTGTTTGCACATCTAAAGAAGGTGAATCAAGGAAACTGCATGTTACCTGGGAGGGCAATATTTTCTTGACTTTCAGGCAATATTTTCTTGACTTTCAGGCAGTATTAGTGAATGTGAGGTAACTAGGAAAACCCCGTCATAACACTGACACATAAATAAACCACAATTCTGTCTACTTTTATCCTGAGACTCTAGAACCACTCCGAAGGCCTTCTCTGCCACCTTAGTCATTCATGACCAGGCATCACACTGCCTTCTCAGGCATCACCAGGATAAAACCCGACTAGAACATTCTGCCAAAGCAGCAGCCAGACCTTCTCAGCATGCTCTTACCAAGCACAGAAATCTGTACCAGGTAGGGAGTAATTTTAGTCTCTTTCTGTGATTTAGATTTATAATTCTGAAGACATTACTGCCCTCTTAATTTTTGCTAAAAATGTTAACTTGTTGAAATAGGAACCCATGAATAATTTCCTGAGCTATTTTACTGTTCTTCCCTGCCCATTGAACTTGACCCCACCATCCATAGGAAGTGCTATAAATTTTTAAAATTCCTTACGAGTTGGATGTTTGAATGGAGCGCACACAGCAGTGCGCTGTCACTGCCGGGGTGCCCAGGCCTACCAGGGGAAATTTATCTTGCTGGCACAGCCTGCAGCCTTTCACCTGGGCCTGGACTAGTTTTGCTCTGCAGTTTCCCAAGTTAACAAGGCTTGTCCTCCAGCCTTTCAACATGCGGACGCTCTGTTCCAGTCTTCCATGCTTGCTGACCTCCCTGTCCCCCTCAGGGATGCCTGCGATCCAATCCTCCTGGGGCCTTGGTGACCTGGGTCTGCCTCCTGACCTCCAGGCTGCGTGTGTCCTGCCTGGTGCCAAAGCACTGCGTCCCTGCTCTCGATGCCCCCCTGCACCCCTGGGCGGCATGAGTCCCCCTCGGTTTTAGAGAAGACAGAATAATCGTTTGACAAGCAAACTGTTGGCCATGCAGGCTCTGACTGGCAACAGGCAGAGTGGTCATTCTATCTGTCAGGCCTAAGTGACCATAGATGGTCAGCTGGGTGCTCGGGCCAAGCGGCACGTCCCTCGTAACTCCACTCACGGGTACGACTGTTCTGGGGTCTAGGACGTGCCTCCTTAGGTATTAGGGCGGCCTTGGAGGGATTGTCTTCCAAGGCTCAGAGTGAAAGGGGTAAAATCCTAAGGCTCCATCATAGAACTCCAGCCTGAGGTCCACGGAGGCCGCCCTGATCTCTCCAGGTATACAGTCCGTTCAGAAAAAACTGAGGCACGGGAGAGGAGACAGAAGCAAAGGCAGAGAACACTGGGCAAGAAGAATTTGCACACTGAGCACCAGTCCAGAGAGCAGCCCGCCGTCATGTGGCCAGGCCCTGCTCTGCCTTCCCAGGCTTCTTATCGGATCTCGCTGTCGCACCCCTCCCCCACCATGCTGCTGATGAACGGAGGCAACCGTCTTCTGTTAGTGACTGACAGCAGTTTAAGTGAAATGAAGTTGTACCCTGATATTGTTATATATACAAGGTGCAAATAACCTAGTTTGAATAATCACAGCCTGTGTCCTTTTAAATGATTTTTCTCCTCATTTAAAGGAAAGCCTTTGATGTGATAATATTAATTCCCCCAGTGCTGGAAGGAAGGGGGGAAAAAGCTCAGAGAAGCGGAAATTAAATGAGAAATGCAATGTCAGTCAATCTTTTAAGCCAGGGCCTTATTAACTGTTAATCATTTTGTCATTTTGTCACTCAAAGTAATACATTTGATAGGAAAGAATGGGCATGTCCTATGTTTACCTTTATTAGCTTTAAACAGAAACAGTTGTGGCCATATTACAGTATCGAGACGTGTGGCGTTGAATTGGCTTCTGTTAAACATATCACCGTTTTTCTTCCTCACTGGTGTCTGATTGCTGTGATTTTGAATAATCTGGCTGTTTGAAAAAAAAAAATTTTTTAATTGTCTGCAGACCTTGCCCGGAGTCCTTCCCTGGGAATTTCATGAGGAGACCACGGGCACACAGACCCATCGCTGGTCAGAGGCGGATGCTGATCGCGAGGGAAGGTGGAAAGTGGTGCTGCTTCCACAGAGGGCCACTCACGGCTTGTTCGGGCATAGCTTCAAAAATCACTGATGCAGGAAAATCTCTTTCCCCTCTTGAAACCCTGGACAGCAGCTCATGGGAGTTAGGCCAGAGCAGTGCATCTCATGGATGTTACCCACGGAAGCACTGGATGTTGCTTGCTCTGGACACGAGAGTGGTGACACCCGGGGCCGTGCGCACACACAGCATGCCGACAAGGTGTGCCGGCCGGCGTCCTGGCTCCAGCCTGGAGTCCTGAGCTGCCTCTGATGTCAGGCTAAGGATGACGTGCTGTGTCTCCATCGCTGCTGAGACACTTAGCAACCGATGGGCCCAGAACAAACCTATGGATCCCATCCCTCTTAACATCAAAGTTTCATTTAATTCTACCTCCTGATAGCCAGACCACTTCCTTCTAGAACAGGACTCAAAGGCATGTCCAATTTCAAGGGGTGAATTTCAGTTCTACAGCCCCAGTCCTGCCTTTGCAGAGCATCCACAGTGAACCAAGGGCTGGGGCTTGGAGGGCTGGGTGGAAGCCCATTCCCTATTCAGGCCAATAGGTGCTCCAGAAGTCTGTCATTCCCTAGGAGAGGCATCGTGTCACAGCGCCAGTGTGGGGACAACATCACAGCGTGTGAGAAGCCTGCGGTGACCTGGTTTGAACAACAGTTGGTCGAATTCACTAGTTTCTGAAGGAAGGGTGTCTAAGCAGGCTGGGGTCTCTGGGGAAGCAGCCACTTCACTTTCTCCTGTGATACCTCTGTCCTTCAACCAGCCCTCATCCTTGGTCCCAGAAAAACTAAAGGCCTCTTTCTGTTTGTAATATTGAGGAGTTTCCCATCTCTGATTGCACAATGATGCATCTGGGGAAACTATTTCCTGAGGAAGTTTCTGGTGGCTTTTGTGAAAGAAGTAAGTCTGGATTTAATATTTGAGTTGGCAAAAATGTTACTAACTTCTGATAAGAAGATGTGGGTCATGCTCAGAGATTTTTCCTCTTTCTCTCTACAGTTAATTCAAGGGTACAAAAGTGTTTTTACCCTTATGCTCATTGTCTTTGGGGTGAGAGGAGGTTTTGCTGACTGTCTTAAATATCTTAATCTTTCAGGCATCTCTTCATAACCACCAGAAAAACACAAATGGATTTTTGACTGGCAAGAAACGTTGCATGGCTCCTAATAGAAACATCACAAAGGAAATACCTTGTGAAATGCTAAAGCCAGGTCACGTGTGTCCAGTCTTTCTGGAAAGATGTGGTGGAGGCCCTTCTTCATTTCCTCCCCATCTGTTCCATTGCATTTTTAATAATTGTGCAGTTGGGCATGCTCTCCAGGCACTAGGATGGACCACAGCCCCAGGAGCCCGGGCTGCAAGGAGATCACAGTCTGCAGATGGACGCAACACCTACTGTAAACACCGCTGGGAAATGACTGACTACAGACATCAATTGTGTCTTAAATTAAAGACACTGTGTTGCTTCTGCTGCGCCAAGTCACCAAACTGGGGCTCAAAACACCTCACCTGATTGCACTTTCAACCTCCCTCCCAGACATGTACTCAGTCAGGGGTTTTCTGATTGGCATCAACAAGGTAATGCTAACATTCCCTCTCCCTCCTCAGAGGAAGACGAGGTGACTCACATAATGAGACTGCGATCCTTGCCTCCTCTCTCCAGAGACAGCATCGGGATGAGCTTCTGGGAACCTAACTAGGTGTGACCACACCACACCACTGTTCTAAGACGTCTCCAGATGAAAGGGCTTTGGAGCGGTTTACCAGAGCTCCTCCCAGGTCATTTTGGTGGCCGTAATTCTCTTAAATGTAACAGTCATGTTAATTTCAGGCAACTGTACATATCCAGGTGCCATATTGCATACGACATTCATTTAAGACAGATGCATCATTTTTGTGACCTGTCATTCCTCATGTTTTTAACATCAAAGTTTCATCCTAGTGTGCATTTAAAAATACTCAAGGACATAATTTCAATCAAGATATGAACAATTTCTTGCCCCTTCTCAGTATGAGCATTGGAATAAGAAACAAACCACTCTCCTTTTCTCGAAATTCACTTGTAAAATACCTGAGTGGACTACAAACTTCACAAGAAATCACCTGGAAGGGCCACATGTTCCATGTTAATGTGAATGATTTCTCCCTTCCCTTTACCTAAGTCAACCTTTGCCCAAAATTGGTCCAACAGTCAAATGTGCTCCAAAAAGGAATTTTTTTTCATTAATTAAAACAATCATGTGTATAGTTAGGAAAGGATGATATATTATTTATAGAGATAGTCACTTTTGCTGGGCACCCCATCCCATTCAACACACTAGGTATAGTAAACACGTGCTGGAGGAAAAGCCCTCTGCAAAGTGTATAGGAGCATCTGAGATTCAAAGGTGGTGTATGCTTACCAGTTCTCAGCCCCAGTTATCAACTGTAATCAATCATCAAATGCTCCCTAGCTGTGGGACGCAGCTGGAGGGACCCCTGAAGACTGAGCAGCAATTGTCCGTGCAGAGAGGACACAGAGATTACAGAAAGTTCCCCAAAGACAAAGGCATTTTCCTCACACTCCGGACGCAGGGATTCATCCAGGGACCACTGGGAATTACTTCATTAGAATTTCACTCTTCATCTCTGCTGCCCTTGGTTGAGGATTTTATTAGTGATTTAAAAGACCAAGGGTAGGAAGGAGGTAGAATTAAAACCATTCCTAGAACAGAACAGAATGGGATGGGATAGGGTGGGGCTGGGCTGGAAGGCAGTAGGAGGAAAGGAGAGGAGCAGATAGGTAAGATGAGCACGTGCCCAAACACCGCCTAACACTGAGGCTGCCCTGGGGCCTGCTGTCACAGTGGTCAGAAGAGCCACCCTGAAGCACACACCCCTGCCAAAGCACAGGGATGTCACCTGCACTATCACCTGGGAGCCTGGCAGTACCCGGGGTGTCCTTACAAGAAGCAACAGGCCGTTCACGCTGTACTGCTGACATGATGAGATGAGAAAAATGGGACAGAGCCCTGGACCTCTGCCTGCAGGTCTGAGTGCAGAGCTCCTGGCTCAGCACTGCTGTGCTTTGGTGGTGCTCACACCCTGCCTGAGAGACCCCGAGTGCAAACTGGTGCAGCCACTGTGGGAAGCAGTGAGGAGGTTCCTCAGAAAAATGAAAAATAGAAATACCCAGCAGTTTTACTACAGGGAATTTTCACAAAGAAAACAAAATCTGTAATTTGAAAAGATATAGGCTCCCCTATATTTATCACAGCATTATTTATAATGGCCAAAATACAGAAGTAACCTTAATATCCATCAGCAGATGAATGCATAAAAAAGATGTGCTTACATGCAATGAAATATTATTTAGCCATAAAAAAGAATGAAATCTTGCCATTTGCAACAAAGTGGATGGACCTAGAGGGTATTAACCTAAGTGAAATAAGTCAGACAGAGAAAGACAGATACCATGTGATTTCACTTACATGAGGAATCTAAAAAAACAAAACAAAACAAAGCAAATGAATGAACAAAACAGAAATAGAAATAGACACAGAAAACAGCCTGGTGGTTGCCATGGGGCATGGGGGCAGGGGATGGGTGAAACAGATGAATGGGGAGAAATTAGTGAGAACGTGATATTTTGATCTGGGTGATGGTTACATGAGTGACACACATGTTAAAACTCTTCAAGTCATACACTAAGATTTGTGCATTTTATTGTATGTATCTCAACATAAAAAGTTAAAGACACTTGAACTCCTTTCAGGGGCTTTAAAGATTTATGAAGTGTAGAAATATGTTTTCAAAGCCTGGTGGGCAGAAATGACCGCCTTGCTTGCTTTTACCAGTTGAAATGGAAACAAAGTGATGAAAACAATTACTGTTTTACTGGAAGGATTTTGTGTGTGTGTGTGTGTGTGTGTGTGTGTGTGTGTGTGTGTGCGCGCGCGCAAATCGATTTTAACTGAATCAACATCCTATACAATATGATACAGTGTTTCTGCAGGTTTCTTACAAACTATGATGAATCTACTGAACTTGGTAATGCCATTGCGTGCCCCCTTTTAACAATCATTATGCCCCCAGTGTCTTCACCATGTCCCCTGACCTTAGTTGTGGTGTCTCCTCACCTGAAATTGAGCCCATGGTCATCAGTGCCCCTGCTGGGCATGGATGGGGCAAGTCCATAGGGGAGTCTAGGCCATGCCGCTCAGCAAAGCGGTTTGCTCCACTCGCTGTCAGGGGCATCAGGACTGTGCCTGCAGCACAAGCTGGGCCTTTGGTGGAGGCTGGGCCAGCTGCCAGTGCTGGTTCTTTGGCCGTTGTTACTCTTTCCTCTTCCACCCTAACCCCTGGAGTGACTGAGTGCATGAAAGGTGATGGTACTCGGCGATGGCGTGGGGTGCCATGTCCTGAGGGCAGAGCTGAGCCTCTGCAGCGCACGTGAGAGATCATGACCTTGGAGGAACAATCCCTTGATCTCTCAAAGATGCTCACACTCTCCCTAAGAATGGGCATGCCCTGTCCCTGAGAACTTGGCCAGGCATCGTCTTCTTATGAAAAGGAGAACAAAGTTCCAAGTACATACCGTTGAGCAGAGGAACACGATGGCATCCCCTGCTCCTTCCTGTGGGTCAGAGTGAACATGGAGCGTCAAACTGCTCTTGAAAGAAAAAGGGCCAATCCTGTGCTTCACCTGCTTAGGTTCTTGACTGGGTCCTCACGGGAGTGAGGCTGCTCTGCTGCTGCAGCTGTTTTAGTGTGGGTCGATTTACTTAGTTCTTCCACGGCTGAGGGTCTAGCTAGTTTGATGCTTTATATAGTGAATCTGATGGTGAGTTTCTGTTTATTTGTTTATTGATTGATGATTGATTGATTGACCAGCTCTAAGCCTGGTGTGCGTTCCTCCGCTGCAACAGTGGAAGCAGACCTCAGGCTCCCACACCTGAATGCCCCGTGCTTTGCACACAAAACCACCAACACATGCCCCAGGCAGCCTGACATCAGAGAGGTGAGTTTTGGAAAACATACACATTACTCTTGCCATCCTCCAGACCCCCTCAGAGGAGACGCCATGCAGGCAGCATGCGGTCACAGCCCTCCCCGTGCGTGTGTAGCCTCCCCACACGCTCCCTTCCTCACCCAGAGCCTGCGCTGATGTCCTTCACAGCACCTTCAGGTGGCCTGAAGGAAATTATCACTCAATTAATCCATTTCAAATTATAGTTTCTATTTAATGACAGAAATTATAAGGAAAAGAATCATTCAATGTCAACCCAAATTATATACACACCTTAATTATTGCAAGTTACAAAATGCATGGGACGGATCTATATTTTGTTCCTATGTCAGCTATTATTCATTCTCAAAGTGTTTACAAAACATAACAGCAATTTGCATTTAAATGGCATGTTTCTTAGGAAGAACTCAAGATGATATGTATGTATTTGTATATTTACACACACAAATTATAGCTATTAGTGGTGAACTAATGTAGGAGTGAATGCATTTCCTTTATGGAACATGGTGGTAGCAATTCTTACCATTATTCATGTATTAACTGGTGAGATTCGGGGGCTCTGAGGGACAAAATGATTTGCCCACGTCCACATTCCACATCCATGGCAGGACTAGAAAGGACAACAGGGCTGACTTCTCACTGTCCAGAGCCTGGGTTGCTTTGGACTCTAGAAACACCCTGATCAGGCAAGTTTGACTGACTGATTCACGTGCTAGCATTAAAGCTTGCCTCTCAGCTGTTACAGATTTGAAAAAAATAATAATAATACACTTGCCTGTGTCTTTCTGGGTTCCCTGAGCCTCCCAGGAGCAGTGGAGCCCTCATATGTGATGACACCTCACTTCCTACTGGCAAGGAGGGCTCCGAGGGGACTTCTTTTTAAGGATCAATGTACATTTATTTCTTCTGCTAATTTTCCCTTTTTTGAGATTCTTATTCAAACTGAATTCTGAAAGCAACAGAAAGAATGCTAATGTATTGAAAGCTGCCTCCTCTAGCTGGCAACATCTAGCCTTGCAATGCCATTTCTAAATTTAAAATCTGAGCATTAGGCTGAGCTGTCTAATTAAAGAGTGGCTGCCCCTTTCCTAGCAAATTGAGCCCCAAATACCCTCCATTCTTTGCGGCCCCCTCCCTCTGGACTTGGGGGGTGGGGTGGTCTGTGGTCTGTCGGGTGTGTCTGCCTTCATCACCAGCCCTGTCGTGAGCATCTCCAGGCTGCGTCAAGGCACTTCATTAACTTGTAATGCCGTGACGGGCTGAGTTAGAGGAGGAGGTGCCCTAGAAAGGAAGCGGGTGATCAGAGATCATGCTGTGACCTTCAGCTCCATGATTTATTGGAGTAATATCGCATGGGAAGCTATAATGGAGACATAACGTATTTATCAAACTCATCTCCTTGCCTCACTTTGGAGCCTAACGGATAGGAATTTATATATTCACATTAGAACTTTGTTCCCCCTGTATTCAGATGTCATTTTGGAGAGAGTTTTCCATATGATTTTCCATAATCTGAAGTAATGAGTATTAAGGAGACTTGAGTTGACTAAACCGTCCCAAACCTTCATTCTCAAATATTCCACCAGCCCACCTGCTGATGGTCTCAGACAGGAGCATATTGGATCATGCACGCCAGTCCCTGGCACATGAAAATGTCAGCTGACAATGACTTTAGACTTTGAGACTGAATTTTCAAACATCCGTTTCTATTACTTAATAGATTACAACAGTTTGCATGTGCTGTTGGGTGCTGATAAGCTTCATATATGACTTGGATCTAAATCTTGGCTCTCAGGGGAGCCCCTCTGAGCATATTAGATTCTTAAATATGTAAAGCATACTGATGTATGTATAAAAAGTATGTGTTTTTCCTTAGGAATGGAATTGTCTCCTTCCCACCTATCACACAGAGTTTACCCGCCAGTTCTAAGGCCATATGGACATGTGCTCTGGTCTGCACATGCATCTGCAAATAGCATTCAGTAAATGTCTGCCATCAGTTTCTCATTTGCAATATAAACTAGTGACATACAGTGAAATGAGAAAGACATGGCAAGAATGCTCAGTGACCCTTCTTTTTTGCTATTAAAGAAATGAGCTTTAGTCCATCTTTGAATTAATGGCAAAATACATGAAAGATTGCTGTACTCCTAACCACAGATTCCTTTTCCTCTTATTCCTCAAGGAAGAGGAGAAGGTAAAATATGACTTGAATACAGGGCCAGGTTCCCTCTCCACCCCTCTGTGAATGGGCTTGGTGATAGATCACTGTCTAATATTACATTAACCAAAAGGTCCAGTTTGCGGGATAACCAGTGATAAGGTTTAAGATCAGCCATCAGCCCAGTGTCACAGATAACTCCTAACTTTCTGCTGTTGTCTTTCCTCTATAGTCAACAAGATTCAATTAATAATCAGAGCTTTATCCTCATTACATCCTCTAGGTCACCATGACTTTCCCATAAACTATTTGAAAATGTTGTCCAAGCCCTTGCTCTATGTGGAGGCTCCTACCTCTTTTGCCCAAACACCAGTGGGACAATGGCATCTGGAGGTCACAGTGCAGGCCCGCACTCCCGGCTTACATCTGTTCCACAGGCCTAGGAGGCAGTGTCCCTAGGGTGGGAGTGCTTCTGACGTGGTTAGGACCCTGACCAGGAAATAAGACGGTGGCATGGCCAGGCACCCACTGGGCTGCATTCTGAGCCCCCTCCAGCTTCCCAGGAGAGAGCGCCCTTCCCCACAGTCAAAGAAGCAAGGGCAAGGGAAAAAGGGCTATTCCCCTCGCACCTTCTGAGTGGCCCCTGGACATGGGGTAGGTGACAGAGGGTCTCTTTCTGGCTGGCAGAGGCTGCCGGAGCAGTGGGTTTTCAGACATTACAGTGGGCAGGCATGCACATTGACCCTCAAAGCCCATTAGCTCTATGCCGAATGCTGCTGACATCACAGGTGGACGTCCTCAAGCCGCATCTCAGACTAACCCGCCTGGGGACTCTGGCTGTGGACTTGCCGTGGTTGTGTCCTGCGAGAGTCCATGGCTTGCTGCTCACTGGCCCCTTCCCTTCCCGCCTCTCACCTCCCTGTCTGGGTCCCAGTCTCAGCCCTCCTCCCTCTACGCACTCCCCACAGCCCACTCCCTTTTCATTTCTTTCCTACCCTGTCATTTTTTAACCTCTTTTCTCCAAGAGGAACGAGTCGTTCTCACCCAGACCTGAGGATGCAGCTCCGATGCAGGTCACCAAGAGTCCTCTTCATGATCCCTTTGCTGGGCTCATTAAGAAAATCATTATCACACAATGGTAAGAGGAATAAACTGATATTTTGAGTCATAAAATAGACTTACTTCATAATTTGGCTGTTCTGATAGATTAGGAAGTCTGAAGAAAAACGTCTAAGGTTTAAAAAGAAGGCAGAGAGAATTCTAGTTACTGACCAACATATAATGAGTAAAGAACAGGGGAAATAATTATGAATTCATCGGAGAGCCTGTCATCATATGGGGTGTGTCCGAGTTTACCCCGGTCATGAGGCACCCCCTTACCTGGGAAAGAACACCAGGAGGTGGCAGAGGGACCAGGTGCTGAGGAACTGACTCCACAGGCTGGGGCTCGGGGCTGGGCTGCCGCATGCCCAGGCTCTGCCACTACACCGGACAGAATTTGTGTCAGCAGCTGTTTCTTTAATTAAGATCTCTTCTTATCTTTCTCATTGAATCATGCCATTCACTTATCGACTAGGTGGCTTCTGCTGCAGAGGGACGTTCTGCAGAGCAGCCACATGTGGCCGCACGTTTCTGGAGACAGCTTTCCGGGGACTGAAGGGGAAAGTCTCTAGAGCTGAGACTGAATCTAAAGGCTTTTTCATGGTAAATACATCGGAACCTGGAGGAAGCAGCTTAACATGTTGATTTTCACATGGTCACTGAGGCCTATGAGGAGTAACAAACTTATGAAACCCAACTTAGAATAAGCTAACCGGAGTGCAGACCGCAGCATAGATGTGGCTGTGACTTTAACAGCAAGGATGAACTTTCCCTTGAATAAGGCACCAAAAACATATGGGTTATTTGTTGTTTCTTCTTTTAAATTTTAAATAACTTTTGTTTTGCCTCTTATTAACGAACACCAGGAAATGGCAGAGGGACCGGGGTCCTGGGGAAGTGGCTCCGCACACCAAGGCTCAGGGCCGGCCCACCGCATGCTTGCATTCTGCCACTATGCTGGACAGAATTTGTGTCAGCAGCTATTTCTCTTTCATCTCCCTTGGGGGCACGGTGGGTATAAATCAAGTAAATATCAACTAAATTATAGAGACATATGAAAAAATTAAATCACACAGACTAAATCAACATAGAATCAAATAATTAATCTCCTGATAGAGAAAGATTTTCTAAGAAATAAAACTCGTTACATGTCTCAGAGACTGGAAAGACTATTTTTGAAACACCTACATGCAACAATAAAATTAAAACGGGAAAATTAACTCTGCGGATGTCTCTGAAACAAATATGACAATAAGAAATATCTTTAATATACAAAAGCTATTAGTATCTATATGACTATCACTGAAAGCCCCAAAATTAAATGGGTAAAACAAAATGAATATAAATTTTATGAAAGAGAAAATGAAAAATGGTAATAGCCATAAAGACTACGTAATATCACTAGTAATAAAATAAATCAAAAGAAAAATAAATTTATTTTTCAACATGTCAAATCAATAAGGCAAGAACATTATAATAATACTAGAAGAGTAGCAATGCAGCTTCTTAGAAACTGTTGTGAGTAAAAAGTGGCACAACATTCCATAAAATCAATTTAGCAAAGTATCAAAACATTTATATATATTAGAACTGTATATACATACATAAGTGGAGAAATATATCTGAGGAAGTAATCAAGAAAGGATTTCTATTCAATGATTTTTATTGTAGCATTATTTTTTATAGAAAATTTGAAACAACATAACATATAAAAATAAAGGAGTAGTTAAATCAACGTGGTAAAGTGAAACAGTGGCCATTGAAATGATATTTTCAAAGACAATTTTATTTCCAGTGTAATTAATGAAAACAGTAGGTTTGTCAGTAGTGAAAAGCAGTAAAGACCAGGTTTGAAAAAATACTTCCCACAATGAAAATGCATTGTTTTTTAAAGTAGGAAGAATTTTTTTAAATGCCCTAAGGGAGAGTTATCGTGAAAAAGCAGCTTTTAGATAAATTCAAGAAGAAAAACAATTGCCTGTGGAAATCCTATGTATATTATTATTACAAATATTCATTATATATAATATATAATTATATATTAATAATAATATATATTCATACACTGTATATAGCATATTTATTTAAATATTTTTTGTAAATATGATTGTGGTTGATTCTGCTATCCAGGGACTGTGTTAGTGGCAATAATTTTATTAGCGTAGTTGGAGATCAGAAAGTGAGATAAGGTAAAGAAAATGGTAAAGCTATTGAGTGTATATTTTGTGCCAGTGCAGTTATTTTGCATTAACTTCCTAAGTTGTATTACCCAAATTAATACTAATGATGTTTTGAGATATTGTTAGCATTTGCAGCTCAGATGCTTCAGTGTGAAGCTCAGGGCTTCAGACCCAGTCTCTTGTCTACTTGGATTCACCTCCCCGTATATGCGTCCTAACTGGTTTTAGGTATGACCTTCCATTTGATTCGTGCAGGATCCTTGGGAAGGAAAAAAGGAGAGGGAGAGATTACACTATGTTGCCAATGAAACAAATGAAAAAAAAAAGTCTTCTTGGGTAAAAGAAGGAGCGTGGATGGGAGTCCCGCCCAGCGCCTCGCTGCGCTCCTGCGGTGAGTGAAGTGGGCGACCCAATGCCTGGAGTCCGACACCCAGGACTCCGCATTACCACAGTGGCTGCACGGCAGGACCCCCGGTGCACTTTGCGGGTTTGTACCAGGGGACAGAGGCAGACACAGGCAGAGGGACCGGGGCCACGGGGACGGAAATAGAGCAGTGCCCAGGCACATGTGCTGAGCCCAGGCCTCTCCGCTCCTTGCAGTGTCTTAATTATGCCCCGGAATTCGGTGCCCACCCAAGCGCTTCTAGAGAAGCAGCCCTGTTTTGTTAATGGCCTACATGATGTGGGCACAGTATGTGCTTAAGCTACTTCGGATGTGCAGCTAAAGGTTCCACATTTCTGGAGGTCCCAGGAGGTGAGACTACTGCGCCCCACGTGGCTGTTGAGCTACCTCAAGGAAGCTGCCGCTAAGGGTCAGCAGAAACGGAACCCTCTACAAGAACTGGGGCATGGCGTGCCCTGCATGTATGTCCTCTGCAGGAACGTAGCTGCAGAACGCTGCGTTCTGCAGGAACGTGGCCTGTAGAATGCTCCGCGGAGCAAGGGGCCGACAGCTGTCCACCGGGGGCCCTGTCTCCACGGACCCAAAGGGGGAATTTTTTCATTGTCATTCAGCGATGTTTTAAGTAAGAGTAACTTGTAAAGGTCACCTTCGGGAGCAAAACATTCTTCCCCAAATTTCTCTTCCAAATCATCTAAATTACACCCCCTGGCCTTCCATCCTGAGGCTCGGCTCACACCTGCTCCCTCCTTGCACGAGCTGCTGCCCAGGAGAGTCCGATGTGTGTGTCATCTTCCCACGTGTCAGTTCTAAATCAGTGGTTACCTTGGAACTCAATATTCTTAAGTATGTTTTCCTTTGCATTTAATATTATTTAATTAATGTTCTTCACATACACGACATAAATAAATTAATTATTAACATCTGTAGATTTTACGTTAAACTCTTATATTTTGCCAAGAAGTCACATTTTATTTCTGCAGTTCCTTTCTTTTCTGTTACCCTTTCTCTCTGCCTGGTCTGTCTCTTCCCCTCCAGCAGTGACACACACACATAAGCCACCACCTCACACTTACCCTGCCCGTTAGAGTTAGTGCTGACAGGTCTTACGTCCAATAGCCCTGTGGACCTGTTCAGCACTGCAGAATGAGTTACGTGGAAAGGAGCTCCTCCCTCACCCTTGGCGGTGAGGCTGAGCAGCTCATCTTCCCCGTCTGCATCTGGGTAGGGAGGCTCTTCTGTATCAGTAGCTCCCATGAAGGGCTTCCTCTCTCTGACAAAATTTGCATGTGTGTTAATTTAAACGAGGAAGGCCAGATAGCATTTCTCAATTACTCAAAAACAGTATCTCCCCTTGCAGAAACAGACTACACCACAGACAGCAAGCCAGGTTTTAAAAGAAGCAAAATAACTCAAAGAAAAAGGAAAAATAAAACAAATCTCCAGAACAATGAAAATAGGGACCAAGGGGCACCAGAGGACAGGACTGACTTAAAAAGCGTGTAAACAATTTAGCAAACTTGGTATCTGCATGTGAATAAAAAAGGAGCCTGGAGAGATGTGAGAAGCTCCATCTTTCTTCTGAGAGTTCCGTCTTTTGCTACCTTGAAGCTCCAGAGACCTGCTCCATCGTCCCCTCAGTCAGCTAAAAACATATGACAAAGGATCAGTTATGTACACCCAGTCTCTAAGTTTTGATTTATAAAATCAACTGGAATCATTTTCAACTTCATTTACATACTCTGTACTTACTATTCCAGGAAGAATTATTGGAGTTTTAAGATGTTAATTATTAGTCACACTAGTATTTTCTAAAATCTACGTTTGCTATGTATATGTATCAAATCACCATGCTGTATATCTTAAGTATATAAACTTCTATTAGAAAATTTTAAATAAACAAAAAATGTTTTAAACTATACTTTTGGGTAGCATTGATTAATATCTAAAAGAGAGATTAATCATTTGAAAATGACTTACCACTCTAGCTGATTTGGTAAAAAATAGTTATGGTATTCTTAATGGATATGAAGTTAAAGACTTCAGCTACAAGGTGTGTTTACCCAAACTGGAAAGCAGAGCAAACACACAATGCTCCGGGACTGACACACTCCAGTGACTCCTTCTGGGACCTTTGCATCCGTTAGGTCTAAGGAAAGTCGGATGAGAGATGACAAGATAGCTGATCAGTAAGGGCCACCACTTGCTGACCCCTCTTAGAGGTGGGGGGCCCTGCCAATTGCCTACATGGTCATTAGCTGTGACTCTCCCAGAATTCTTTTATGGAACAGACATTAACGCATTTTCATGTGAGATAACAGACCTAGAGACATGTTGGAGTTCACACCAATCCCAAGGACTAAAGCTGAAATTACACGAATCCAGGCTTGTGCGCTTCACCAGTGGGGTGCTGGGCTCCTGGGGTGACTTCTCCCTCACTTCCTCTCAAGGGTTAACTTTGAGGTAAATTTATGGTGGGGACAATTAACACACACAGGAACAAAGAGTTTTGTATGGGTGTTTGCTTATGTTTTACACTATTTGGAACTTTTCCACAAAATCAGACTGCTTCTACAGACTTCATTTAATGAGTCTCCAAAAAGTTTCGAGTAAATCTAAGGAGCCGCTGACTGCATGAGATCCCAAATTCTATGCTCTCTTGGCCAGGAGGAATAAGGAGACTTCGGAAGGCTAAACATGAACAAAACTGACTGAAAAATGGAAAGCCAAACAGAATATTCTCAGTGCATATCAAGTCTTTTGAACACTACATACAAAGCTACTATAAAATATTGAAGTAATATTAAATGCCACAAATGGTACAGTTTTATTTAGGAGATATTAACATTAGATTAAAGCAATCATCCTACTTTGTGACATTAATTCAGTATCTAATAGTCATAACTTCAATGAAAATAAAATCTGTTCAATATTTTAGCATTCTGTAGTCAAAAAGTTAATTATATAGTGGCTAGCCCTCCTGGTTTTCCCTGAACTTCACTGGGGTTTAGCACTGAAAGTTCCTTACCTGGGCCAACCGGGATGGAAGGTCACCTAGTTGATGGTGAGATTATTTTGAAAGGAAGACAATTAGATTGTCTTATAATTGAGAGACAGTGTGTCTGTGCAGGCCATGGCTATCAGAGACTCTTTGCGTGATGTTATCTTTGATCTGAATATTGAAGGAAAATCAGGCAAAGAGAAGATTAGAAACAAGCTTGGAACAGAGGGGGAAACAAGAGCAAAGAATTGACATGTGGGGCATATGTCAGAAATTTGGGGTTGCTGGAACAGCAAGGGGACAGAGCACAGGTCACAGAGGGGTTCGTTGTCCCTGGGAGAAGGGGTGCATGTCTGTGTTCTGAAAGGCAGGATCAGAAGGACTTAGTGACTTTCTTTAGAATACAAGAAAGAAGTAGGGTAAGTTGTCTTCATTGGTTAGAGGTCATTAATCAAGATAGGAAACCAGGAAAAGTGGCATGGTTTTACAGGGAAAGTCACACATTGTGCATTAGATGCCCTGAATTAGAGGTTTTCTGTTTATCCAGGCAGAAGTATTTAGCAGATAGACAATCAGGAAACAAATTAAAGCCAAGATTGTGAATTTGAGAAAACTGCAGAGAATTTATCAAGAGGTTAGACCAGATAGCCCAGACACTCCAGAGAAAAGAAACACATACTGGAAAGCTGAGGAAGATGTCGGCTGGGGAGGAGAAAGGAGCCCATTTCAGGACCTGAAGAGTGAGCAATCAGAAGTGCCAAAGAGCAGGATGGGCAGAGGAGAGGAAAGTGTCGCCGCCAGTAGCTGCAGATGCACTAAAGGAATGGTCTGCTCCGCTCTAGGGATAGAGCATCTGATATTCAACAGTCCGTCCCAAAGCTGAGGCCTTGCATGGGGTGATACCCGAGGTCAGAAGGCCCTGCCATGGCTGGGGGAGGACTGAAGAGTGTGGATGGCGGCCCCCAGAGCAAGGGCATCAGTGCGAGCGGAGTAAGGACAGCAGATGAAGAAGAGTGCAAGCCAAGCGCTTGAGAAAGTCGCCCACGGATGTGGACGGTTGAGAGTGGAACTGCCCAAGGATCAGCCAGGTCCCTGCTTGGCATGGAAGACCTTTCTTTTGATCCTGAAAAATTACATTAACTGTGGCTGTTGGAAGATAATTTGATTTTCTTCCAGCTCATTACATGATGCTCCTGAAGGAGGTAACCCTGAGAATGACGCTTTCCCATTACGATTCTGCATGCCTCCCCCACATTTGTGGAGAATGATAGGTAAAATAACCCAAATAAACAATGTAAGGGATCCTTGTTAAATCCTTGCTTGGGGAACACTGGATATTTTTTGTTCCAACTTATTAACTTTCTAAGATGAGTTTGATTATACACTCATGTTTGTTTAAGAAGTAAAATCAGTTTCAAAATGTAATATTATTTTCTAGCTTTTATTCAATACACCCGTTAGATATCAACTGTTTTAATCATCCTTTGTGCCAATACATATTGTCAGCCCAAAAGCCAATTAGTAGAATCCAAGCTTGGGCCAAGTAAGTGATTGTTGAGTCTTTGCTAAACAGAGAAATCAGAGGTATGTATGAACTGATATTTTATAACTAGCATAAGCCTATCAAATGCTAGACTTTAACATTTACAATCCTATATAAGGACATAATAAAAGAACACATCTGTCTTCCACAATGTATAATTATAAGACTGCTCCCTTAATGCAGCAATATCATTAGGACACATCTTGGGTGAGTTGAATAGACTGGTATCTAGCATGCTATTTGATTGTGAAATAAAGAATCTGTCTTTAAAGCCATAGCAGGAGAATGACCGTGAGTATTACATTTTGTGGAATGTATCAAAACGTTTTGAAATTTAAGATTTTTGGAAAACCCAGCCATGAGAGACTCTAATTGATTTGCTCTTAGTAAATAGAGATACTCTCTTTTGAGATAAAAGCTACAAATGGCCGGTAAATCAAATTCTTAAGGTTTCTTGGGCTTCTAAAAGCTCTTTACAAATAAACATTTTAGTAATCTAACTTTAAATGGATTAAAAACACATGGCAAATTGTTTCTAAGACACATAGGACTTATTTTCGAAGGAAAATAATTCAGCAAAATGCACATAAATATGACAGATCCTCTAAAATAAAGCATGGGATTTTGAAGAATTCAAACCATAACTGATTTCTCAGACTTAACATCCAAACCTTCAGAAAACAAATTCATGAGTTGATAATGATCATGAGATAAAGATCAGACACCTTTCTTAAAGAATATGCCTTAGAACCTCTTGTATCAATTGACATATACTGGGTGCTTATAGATAGTGTGGCTGTTACTCAAATTTCTCAGAGATTTTCAGAGAGAAGACATTAATGGAAACTATTTTCCTACCACATATATACATTTTTTAATAAAATGTAATTAGATGGTGGAATATATCATCCTAAGAGTTAAAATAGTTTGTAACATTAGTTGGTCCAGGATAATTGCCGAATATTCAGTATTGTACAAAACACTGTATGAGGCATTATGAGATCATAAATAAAGAGAAAATATCTTCTCCAGGATGTAAAACTGAGTGGCAGGAATACACACACTCCCAGGGAAAAGACTGAAACTCAAGATCAAAGAAAACATGGTCATTAATATAAATGACTCCTTTTCCCTCCCGTATGTCCCCTGCTTACTATTTTCAGCATCACTATCAACAATGTGTACACAGCCCCAGCATCCTTCACCGACGTGGCTTAACTCCTGGCTGGCACAGGGAGAGAAAGGGAAAGGCCAGAATAGTTATGAATTTTTAATGAAATTACTGCAAAGCAAATTTCAATTAGCACACCCGGTTCTAATGATCACTTAGCATATTCAAGTTTTATTGGCTTGCCCTTCCTCTCTCAAGCTTCTTAATTTTAATAATTTGACATAATGTGAAAGGTTTCATATGTCTTTATTAATGATAGATACTTAGTGATTTATTTTATTCATGGACAAGAATACATTTAGTATATTAGCTCTGTTAGCACACATGACATTTATGTGTAATTGTTTTCCTAGGAAATCCAAAACCACTTCTCCCCTGCTCCCTGTATTCCACCAGAGGAAAGAGGGACACACGGACTGCAATGCAGGGAGCCAGATTTCTTCTCTTTACCAGAAATGTGAGAAACTGCCCATTTCTGGGGTGACCAACCCCCTAAAATCTAGAACATCCACGTGGAATAAAACAAAGTTCAAAGTGGTGTGGGGGCAAGGTACTGGCACCAAGTGCCAGCGCCCTGACTGTCTCATCTTCTGTGTCACAGTGACACTAGACACTGTTTTGCCCTCTACGTTGATGGGGAGAAAATTAACATCTTCAATTGAAAAAAAAATTAAAACTAAAATCCTAGTTTAATAGGGTTTTACTTTTGAATCATTGGAGACCAAAACGGCCAAGAAAGTACAGTCTGAGAAAACCATGCGAGAAGGTAGTAATTTAAATGGTCAGTTATGAAAGCAAATGCAAAAGACCTAACCAATACATTAAAATATAAATTAAGCTCAATTAAAACCTGTCTATAAGACACAAGACTGAAACTGAAAACATACAGAAGATATAAAATAAAGTGTTAATAAGTATATTAGCAAACAGATGAGCAACATCAAGGCCAGATAAAGTGAAATCAAATTTTAAAAAATGATACAAAGATAGCAATTTGTGCTGATAAAATGTACATATAAAGTGTTGATCAACTTGTCACCAAACTTTACAGGTAAATGATATAGAAAATGTATGAAGAAAGACAGTATAAGAAAACTACCCTTTGAGGTGTCAATTATTTCATCTGGTAAAAAATAAATAATGTGACGTAATACATACACAGCTTTATATTTTAGAAAGAATGGAGAAGTAATTAAATTCATTTATTTACTGAGGCAAAATTTACATAGAGTAAAATGAAGAGTTTTAACTGCATTTAAATGGGTTTGGTCAACACATAAGTCTGCGTGACCCACCTTAGACACAATTTATAGCATTTCCCTGGCCTCAGAAATTTGTCTTGTGCCCACCCCACACCTTACAGGCAGCCAATTTTCTGTCAACATGGATTTGCTTTGTATGTACTTAAACTTTACATTAATAGAATCATTCTGTGTGCACTTTTATTTTCTGCCTTCTTTCACTGATCATAAAGTTTTGGGATACACCCATGTTGAAAAATGAATTAAAAGTTAACTTTTTAAATTATTAAGTAGCATTTTAAGTATTGTGTAAATATAGCAATTTTGTTTTCCATTCTTCTCCTGATAGGTATTTGACTTGTATTTGATTATTATGATGTATAAAGCCAAGATAAGCATGCTTGAGCTTTGGGGAGTATATGTTTTTATTTCTATTGGGTAAATACAGAGGAGTGGAATTGCTGCATCATGGAATCGTTGTAAACTCAACTTTACTTGCAATTGCCAAACATTATGCCAAAGTGAGTGTAACATACACTTGATTCCCATTAGAACTACGATGTTGAGCAGCAGCTTATTGACCATTTACCTATCTTCTTTTGAGAAGGGAATGATCAAATCATATGTCTGCTTTTATTAGGTAGTTTGTTTTTTATAATGGTTTATAAAGCATCATCAGATGATATGGTGATAAATATATAATATTTTATCCTTGTCTGTGACTGGTTTTTTTCATTCCCCCAAAGATAGCTTTTGATGAGAGCAAGTTTTTAAATCTGGTGAACTTCAATTTGTCAATTTATTTTTCTTTTATGGCTAGTTCTTTGGTTTCTTCTCTAAGAAATAATTTGCCTGCCCAAGATCATGCAAATATTCACCTATAATTTATTCTAAAAGCTGTATTGCTTGACATTTTATGGACATATGTTGGCATATGATCCATGCCAAATTAATTTTATGTATACTGTAGGACAGGGGACGGAGCTTTACTTTTAATGTATATTTATTGGGTTTCCTTCTGCTTTCTACCACAGAATGCATAGATTTAGATTGTACATCTGGGTCTATCATTTGGGGTAAGAGTCTTTAGATGTGTCCTATAAGAAGTCGTGTTCAGTGTGTGTGTGTGTGTGTGTGTGTGTGTGTGTGTGTGTGTGTGAATAGAACACACAGCTACTCCAGCATCATTTTTGGAAAAAATTGTTCTTTCCTCATTGGAATACATTTGCGCATTGGCCAAAATCTATGTGCACACGGGTCTCTGGCTGCTTTTATGCTCCACTCTCTTTTGCACCCATAAGACTTCACTGTGGCGGCTCTATGCTTAGTCATGGAATTATATACTCTCAGTCCTCCAATTACATCCTTCATTTTAAAAAACTTTTGGTTATAAGTATTTGTAGAGGTTTCCTTTCTATGTAAACAACACATCAATCCATTAAATCTTAAGACATAGTACAAAAAAATACACTTCCAACAGTTTCATCTCACAATGTTGTTCATATCCAGGATCTCATTTCTTATTGTTTTCTATCTTAATAATAGTCTAAATTTTTGTATAAAATTTTCAAATCAGTAAGTTAAAAGTCCACCGAAGTCTGCTGAGATTTTCACTGGAACTATAGAGATGACTGGAAAATTCTAGGAGCCTTGGCATCTTAAAAATGATGGATATTTTGCCAAATAGGAATTGAATACATACCGTGTATGAATACATATGGTATATGTCTCCATTTATTTAGATATTTAATTTCTATTGACAATGTCTTTAAATTTCCAGTGTAAGGATTTTGCATACATTTTGCTACATTTCTGTGTAAGGTTATCACATTTTGATGCTTCTATAAATGGTATGGCTTTACTAATTTCAGTTTTAAATGTTCACTGCTGGTAGGCAAGGGATTTTTGTATGGTAGACTTATATTTTGGTATCTTACTTAATTTACTCATCAGTTCAAGCAACTTTAATGTACATTGCTTAGGATTTTTATGATGTTCATAATCATACTTCCTGTACAGTTAATTTTTTTCTATTTACTCTGCATTAATAATTAATTCCCCTTCCAATTCCCTTAAAAAAAAGTAATATTTGTGTTACATTTTAAGTGTGGTGGAAAGAATTCACTATGAAAGCTATTTGGATCTAGAATTTTATTTGGGGGATTTTTATTTGTCTATGTAGTCAATTGTATATATACATATATATACATGGCTATTTAAGTGACCCATTTCTTCTTAAATCTGTTTAGGTAAATTGTGTTGTATGAGAATTGTGTTCATGTTTTTGAAGTTGTAAAATTCATTGGCATACCATTATTTATTATATAATCTTTTGAATAATTGTAGGATCCATAGTGTCTCTCTCCTTTCATTTATAAGACTTTAATTCATTGTCGCTTTCTAGATCTCAATTTGTCTTGCTAAATGTTTATCAGTCAATAGTGATTTCAAAGAACCAATTTTCCTTTGTCTTTTCTATTTTTCCTGTGTCTATTTTAATGATTTTTGCTTTTACATTTCCAATTTCCTTCTTTCATTTTAGTTGCAATTCTCTTTAGCCTACTTTCCCAGTTTTTCAAAAACAAGCATTACAAACATTTCTTCTACTCTAATTTTAATCTGTAAACTTCCCCTGAAGTATTGCTCTAGCAGAATCCCACAAATTTTGGTATGTTGTATTTTCATTGTGGTTTAGTTTGAAATATTTAATTTCTTTTGTGATTTCTTCCTTGTTCAATGTGTTATTGAGAATACTCTCAATATTTTATTGTCAGTACTTTAATTATGTATGGCCCAATATAGGGTTTCTCTTGGTGACATTTCATGTATATTTGAGAATGTGTGTTCTGTCATTGAGGGGCATAATGTGTTGAACCTGTTACCAAGGTTAGATAGCTGCTGGTGGTGTTTCAGTGTCTACATGATACTGATTGCTATCTAGAGGTCCTGTACAGTGCTGAATGAGGGGTGTTAAGTATCCCACCATGGTTGTGAATACTCTAATCCCCTTCAGTTCTGCTGTTGTTTGCTGCATGTACCCTAAACTTGTTATTATGTATACACACATTTGCCATTGTTATGCCTGCATAATAATTTGATGGATTTATTATTGTGGGATGCCCCTTTTCACCTCTGGTAATATTAGAATATTTTCAAGTATTCTATTTTAATTCCTCTATTGTATATGCAGCTACAGATACTTGTGTTTTCTGAGCGTTCTTCAAATCACTATATATATTCTGAACTTACCACACCGTGCATTGAGATGATGTGTAACAGTTCAAGTGAAATACAGTAAGAAATTTTCAAATGTAATGAAATGTTTATTCTTGTGCCTTGTGATAATGCTATTTTATATGCACATTCATAAAACATACAATGCTATTTTTGTATTACACTTTGTCTTCCAGTATTTTTAAAAGATATTATTTCACGTTCACCCACAAAATGACCATTTCTTTTGTTCTGCTCTGTCTGTTTTCATTTTCCTTCAACATGAGGTATTACCTCCAGCAATCTTAGTGAGGACCTGCTGGTGACTCAATCTCTCAGCTATCACCCATGTGAAAATTTGTCTTTTACCTCTATTTGTGGATGAGATTGTCACTGGATTTTTTTATTTTTCTTTCAGGAACTTTAAAAACATATTGTAATACTGTATACTTCTTATGGGTAATGGTTTTTGATGACAAGTCACCTATCATCTGCTTTACTGTCCTCTGAAGACTGTGTCTTTCCTTTCTTGGTTGCATCTAAGCTGGTCACTATCTTTCATACACATTACTTTGAGTATTTTGTGCCTACATTCAGTTCCATTTCCATTTATTTTCTTGGGCTTCATATATTTCTTGACTAGGTTAATATTTTCCACCAAATTTTGGGAATTTGGGGTAATTTTTTCATTTGTTTTTCCTCAAATGTCTTTCTTTCCCTTTGGGTCCCAAATTACACATATTATAGAAAAGTATATTTCCCTCAGCAGGTCACTGAAGATCTGTTTATTTCTTTTCAATTTTTGTTCTCTCTTCTCTTAACATTAGAAAATTTCTATTGGTCTATATTCAAATTCACAACCCTCTAATAGGTAGACTCCGGTGTTCTGTTAAGCCCATCCAGTAAGTTATTGAAATAAATACTGATTCTTATAAGTTTTAAATTGATCAAAAGTTAAGAAGAATAGTTTAGAAAATTCATAAATATAGCTCAATCTAACTTCCCCTATTAGTAATATAAATTTATCACAATTAATGTACCAAAATTAATGCACTATTATTAACTATAGACCAGCCTTCATTCAGTTTCCTCAGTCATTATGAAGACAGCATTTGGTTCTGCTCCAGCCTCCCATTCTGGACACCACTGTATGTTTAGTTGCCATGTCTTCTGTAGTTGTGACAATTCCTCAAACTTTTTGTGTTGGGTGATTTTGAGAGTTTCGAAAAGCACTGGTCGGGTATTTTGTAGAATGTCATACAAATTGGTAACTGTAATTTTTTCTCCTGATGAGCTGTTGTTATGGTTTCTAGGGAGTAATACAATAGAGGTGACTGGCATTTTGACCACATGTCAAGGGCAGGTGCACTGACATGACTGAAAGCTGTCAGCACCAACCTTACTCCTCTTGCTGAGGTCATAGTTCTCAGGTCTCTCCTGAGACTTCCAGTGACTTCTTATCCCCTTTTCATATCACACTCTTTGGAATGACACGACCATGTGCAGCTCCCACTCAGTGAGTAGAAGCTATGCTCTACCTCCTTTAGGGTAGGTTGTCTACATAAATTATTTATTATTCTTCTGCATAGATTTTTATTATCATTTATTTATTAGTTTATTTATTTGTTTATGCACTCATCCATTTATATCAGTTTGGACTCATGGATATCTTATTTTATGCTTTAGATTATAGCCCAATCCCACATTACTTACTTTATTGCTCAAATTGTTCCTGTTCTAGTTATTGATGCTTGCAGTGAGCTCCGTGTCCCTTTGAACATTCCTCTATCAATGTAGTTTCTGTTTCTTCCTTTGAACACTTCCTTACTTTCTGGCACTACATGATGAAAATGGTCCAGGCTTATCTTATCTATTTCCTGCCCCAATCCCAGAACCATCTATGCTCCAAATATCCCTGATTGCTTTTATTGGAGAATGGTGTGAGAAACCACAATTTAGGTGTTAGCTGGTCTTGCAGCTGATGGAGAATCATTGCTTCTAGGTCTCCTGTCAGCAGTACAGTGGAATTCTATTAACATACAGAGAACAAAACAAGTTTTTATTGTAATAAGTACCAAATGCATACAGCTCCAAGCAAGTTTCATTCTTCAAGAAATTGTCTTGATTGTTACGGCTGGGGTGGGGGTACTACTGGCATCCAGAGGGTCGAGGTCAGAGCTGCTGCTGACCACTGCACAGTGCACAGAGCGGCCCCACAACAATGTCTGATCTTAGATGTCAGTAGTCCTAAGGTTGAGACACCCAGTCTCTGCACATACACACCTGCTGAGAGATGAAACAACAGCAAAAACACCTCAGCCAGCACTGGAATCCGGTTCCAAGGGAATACAGCTACAGAGAAAGAGCAAGTGTTCAATTATTGGTGAGTCCACTACAAAGTTTGGTGTGATGTTATCACCACACACAGACACACATACACACACTCTCCATCGTTAGCGATGGCGGCCAATATTCATGGCATCTTGACTCTGTACCATGAGTTCCTTAGAGCAACTCTGTGCAAACCCACAGAGCTCCCCTCCTGCAGGTGGCGGAGTGGCACTGAGCGCTGAGCGGGCTCAGCCACGGATCACGGAGCTGCCTCCACTGGACACCCTGCAGCTGGGCTTCGCCCGGGGCTGTGGCTGTACAGTTAGTGCCTTACAAGCCTGCCCAGCTGCCTCCAGCTTACTTGAAATGTGCGTCTGCAATAGCTATTGTTCAAGTTAGTAAGGAAAACTCAAAAAACTTGACATTTTGCATCTTATTACTGGCCTAAAATATATTGTGCCTTGTTTTACTTTGTATCTTGAAAATAGCTTGGCATGCTGTGTCCTATTTACCAACATCGTCTGTGTTCCCACATGTTCTTTCATTTTCCTCTCAGGGTGCCTGTGACCATGGTTTGCAAATCTCACAGGCTTCTTTTTTTTTTCCGGTTCAATGTCAAGATAATATTTTAAGTAATGTTTCACAATCCTGCATTTTCCAACATTTCTCTGGTCTGTTTGGCAACTACTAAGTACACTATATTTGCATTTCCCAGGTAATAGTGATTTATACTTGAACATGTAAACTATTCTTTCACAGGGCTAGTCTGTACATTATTCTAAGGACAGCGTTTGTGATTAACAGGGTGAGGAGAATCAGTACCTCAAAGCGGAATGGAATGTTTAATACCTATTACATTGGATCATGTTCCTGAAATCATTACAATTTCACCTGTGAGTCCAATTTTTCTGGGACATGAATCACTTTCTTTTGAAGTAGGTTTAAGTTCTTGAACAATTAGCATGTTCCTAGATACATCTATCATAATCAGTAAGATCTGGACCCTAAAACTTCACAATATATGTGTCCACCTTTTCCTGTCCCTTATTTCCAGTGGTCAAAGGTCCAGGTCTTCGTTTTTCTCTCTGGAAATGTTCCCTGGGGATGTTAGAAAGTTGTCCTGTTCTCCACAGTCTTTTCTTCTCACCTTGAAAGCACAGCAGTGTGAAACAGATTCTCACGGAGCTGACAGTGGCCCCCATTCCAGCATGTCCTCTATACATGCACTCGTATGTGTCCGCCACGGGACTCACGCAGTCAAAGCTCCCTCACGCCTCAGGGCTGCCCCGCATCTGTTCCCCAGGAGCTGAGGCCTCCCCAGCTGCCCCGTAGGCTCCCCTTTCGCTCTGGCTCCACCTCCAGGACTTGTGTCACATCCTCATTCCCACCCAGCCTTTCTGATCACACCCCTGGGGCCCCGACTTTGAGCTGCCTCTCAGCATCCTCGCCCCTCCCTCAGGGTTCCCCGCTAAGACCCGGCAGCTCTTGCTTCTTCCCGTGGCTCTGCCGGTGCGTTTGCCCAAGGCGCCATGTCCTCCTCAGACCCCTCTTTCTCCAGCCCTTGCACATGCCTAACTTTGCCCAGCGTTTTGCCAAGTAACCTGCTTGAGACGGGCCTGTCCCGTTACCTGTCACAGCAGCCAGATGAGCAGGGAGCTGTTTCCCCACCCGAATGCATCCAGCACCTTCCCAAAGATCATGGAAGACTGGCCAGCAGTGGCAGCTCCGGGGGGGATGATACCCCATCTGCCCGAAGCTGCCCTGGATCCTGAGAGCATCTGCGGTTGTGTGGATCGAGGTGGAAAGGCACTGCCCAGTCCCCAGGGCGAGCACAAGGACAGTCAGGCGTCAGGCAGTTTTACCAACTCAGTGTGCAAAGCCCTTCTCATTCAGGGAGAAACGGGCAGGCTCTCCACACACACCCGAGCCTGTCGCCAGGCCCAGTCCCTCCGGGGACTGCCGTGAGGGCTCAGGCTTTCAGAGGCCATGGAGGGGGTCTGTGTCTTGAAGAACCCCACCCTCCTGACCCAGAAAACTGAGGGACACACACCTTTCTTGGGGGCTCAGTCAGCTTTGTCTCCCGTCCCTCCACCTTTTTTGACATTCAGTCTTCTGGGGAGGATTTCTAACCTAAAGTCCATCAGTCCGTCTGAGTTCCCAGCTCCGAGGTTCCAGAAATGTCACCTTTCGCTAGAAGAGTTATAACGGGCAGACAAGGAGTAAAGAAAAAGAAAACCACAGCATCATGATTGGAAACTGGCCGGGGACTCTTTAAAAACAGGGGTGCTGGGCTGCAGGGGTGGGTCGGGGTCACGTCTGCCCGGTCCGGAATGCAGCCTGCGCAGGTCGGACTGGGCCGGGCTCGCAGACCGGGGCTGGTGACCTGCTCACTGACCCTTGTTGCCATGCTGTGCTTTCTTCAGAGCCCCTTCTGCCGGTTCCAGCCTGCGACAGTGCGATAAGACACCAGGAATTCAGTCATCGTGGCCGGAGGAAGGGAGCGCAGCACAGTGATTATGACACCCCGCAATCCCCCATTAGCCACGGACGGGGCGGCACCGCGGAGATTACAGAGGGGACAGCTCGGAGGCTTCCTCCCCGGGCCCTGCTTGCTGACATCCTCCTGCCTGTCTTATTTATATACTCATGTCGTAGAAAGAAAGCTTTGAAAGGTGAACCCGGGAATAGCCCTCACCCCACTCAGCGGGGTGTAAGGTACCCCGCTGCTCACCAAGGCGGGCCAGGTAAGGGTCCAGGCCATGCTGGAGCCCCAGCTGGCCTCCGTCTCTACTGGGAAACCCTGCCGGGGCAAGCTGGGCGGATTCGCACGAATGCAGAAGGGCGTGAGGAGCAGCGATTTAGGACAGCGCGAGCTGCAGAGATGAGGCAGGCACTGCTTCCTGCCTCCCCGCCTGCACCATGGTCGTGCAAAGAGACTATTTCTGACAATGCTGCTGCCTTCCGGCCTGGGGCCATGCGGAGAGGGAGGCAGACGGGAGGACGCCCCTCTTGGGGAAGTCTTCACTCTGCAAACCTTTCAGCTGAAATGTTTCATTCACACAGCTCCAGCAGTGAAAGCAAATACAACCAAACCAAACCAAACAAATACAGTTTTAAAGCAAATATACTTTTTGCAGTAAAACCATAATTTAAAAATTATATTTTTTTGGAACCATTTAAAAATAAGTGGGGAAGACTATAGTTTTTCCCTAGAGAGAGGGAATGTCCTGTGTAATGTGCACATGACACGGCAGGAGGGTGGGAGATGAAGAGGGTATGTCCTTACATATCGCCAAAGGGTGCTGTAATTGTTAAACCTTGCAAATAGAACCACAAATATAAAGCATAGGTGAAAAATCAACTCAAAATCAACAGAAAGGAGCATTGACTGAAGATCTCAATTCAGACTTCTGTGTGGGAAGGGCCAGGACACTAATGCCGCCATTTAACAATGACAGTGCTGGCAGAGTGTCTCATCTGAAGCATGCACGGGCCCATCCTCCCCGGGGGCTTTGGTGAGGACCAGATCAAGCAGTGTATTGCAGGTCAAACATGGGAAGTGCCCCTAACACAGCCATCATGGCTGCCCAGTTGTGGCGCGTGAGCAGGACCCAGGGGAAAAATGGGATTCTGCCCCAAGGCCACTGAGCACTAGGAGGAAGAAACAGGGTGGTCCCTGCACCTGTCAGAGCAACCCTGAGATGGGCTTCACGCAGGGCTGACATGGCCCTCCACTCGCCAGCTCTGTCCTTGTCTCTCCATCTGTCACTTTTTCTCTTTGGCCTATACAAATCAGATCCTAGCCTGGCTGGCTGTACATACTTCTCACCCCTAGGAATGCCACGTCCATCAGCACCTGTCCTGATGCTTCCAGGTCAAGGCATTCTTCTGGCCACCATGCCTTCTGGTCTGTCACTGAATGATGTCCACCTTGGCCCAGGTGGTGCAGCTCTGCCACTGGGGCCCCCATCATTCCCACTGCTGCTTGACATGCCTGTTCCATGCCAGCATCTCCCATGGGCAGCCCGGCCATTTGGATGAGAACCACAGATCTCGTCTAGGTGAGGTGACCCCCTCAGCCAGGTGGCCTGTGTGGTCCCCCATAATTTGCCCAGCCCCCAACCCATCCCCTGAGGATTCCAGCCCTTGCTTCAGCTTCTCTGGTTCATTTATTCCAGTTCAGTCACATGTCCAAGTGTTCAGGAGCCAGGCGGGGAGTTATACTGAGACTCTCCTTGTGTGCTAGTCAACATTTTGATCCCAAGGAACAAGGGTGCCCCATGCTGGTAAACCTGCTCCCACCAGGTCTACCTTCTGACCACCAGGTTCCTGCCTGTGCCCCAGGTCTGCCTCCAACAGGTCAGACGGGATCTGCAGTTCCCCAGGTTAGTGACCGGTCTCCTTCCAGGCAGCCCAGCCCCCGGCTCACCTGTGTGGCGGCGTGACCACTACTGTGGGTCCGGCTTCTGCTCCCTCAGGCTCTCTCCTCCACCCTGCTGCAGGGAGCCCAGCTCTGTGAAAGTATCAGGCCCGGGCCTTCTGCAAGCAGACAGATGCCCCCAGGACTGTGCCATCACTGTGCTTGTCCTAAGAACACGCTCCACATTCAGTCACAGAATGCCCTCTGCACGGAGTCCTAGCCAGCCCACTGTCCAAGCTTCGAGCTTGCTTCCTCTGCCTCCCACCATGTTCCATGGCCACTCCACCGTTTCTACATGGCCAGTTCAGACCGCTGCTCCCTGACAAGCGTCAGCATAGAAGTGCTCTGGCTCCGGCCCCCAGGGTCCTGCCAGAGCTTTAAATCCTGTGCGCTAGAGGGACTCCCATGTGGAAAAACTCTAATAAAGCCTGACCGTATATCCCATCCCCTCTGGTCCAAGTCCGCAGGGACACAGTGTCACCCCCACTGTACTGGATCCTGGTGGCTCATGTTCTCTGGGTCTCGCATCTCCCCTGCATGCCGTGCAGCCCCCAGGCCAGGGTGTGTTGACTCAATCCCTGTTACTGGTCTGTGAGGAGGAGGTGAGGAGAGGGTAGATCTCAAGGGGGGCAGAGTACTGTCTTTATGGCAGTACCCTCTGCTTTATTTTCAAACACTGGGAAAGTGTAAATATTTAATTATTGCATATTTAATAATGGATATTGTGGGGTAGCCTTAGCTATTTCTTCAGCTGCTTGGACCCAAGTCAAGGGCTCTACCCAGCACAACGTCCAGAGACTGTCTGGCCTGTGCGTGTGCTCAGGACCTTATGCCTAGGTTTACTCTACTACTGTCCCCTTGAAATTCTTAATATTTTTAACAAGGGTCCATGAATTTTCATTTTGTAAGCTATAATTTACAGTTGGCCCTAGGGACAGGGACAGGGGCAGAAACTTGGAAATGTTTAGCTCACAGAGTTAGTGTCCACTTACTGAGCATCAGGTATGACCTGCAAGCTGTAGAGAGCAGAGGGGGCTAAAAATGCCTAATGGCCAATCATGAGCCTACAGATGACGGGAGAAACCATGGGCAAGGGCCGTGTGTGCACAGAGAGTGTGAAAAGGGAAGGCAGGGGCCAGGCATGTGCACGCATAAGGGCACTCGGTGGATTGGGAGCCAGAAAGCCCACAAGCACCAGGGATGTGCTGTGCAGAGAGGTCCGGGGAGACGTGTGAATGCCCAGAGGTGGTGCCTTCAGGACCATGGGAGTTGAGCACTGCCAAAAAGGGAGGGTGAGAAAAGACACAAAATGGGGACAAAGTGGAATATTTAGTAAGATAAGGGTGGAAACTGCCCTTTAAACTTGAGAAAAAGAAGGCAATACCTTGGCTGGAGACATTCCCAAGGAGTAGCAGCTCAGAGGAGTCAGGAATTCACTGGAACTGGGGGGTGGTGACCTTGACCACCTTCTGAGGAGGTGAGACTAGGAAGAGGTGATAAGGGGCAGGGGGCAGGGGGCAGAAGCTGAGCAAGGATGAAGGCCTTAAAATGAAGGGCACTGCAGTGTGCTCTGGGCTGGGCAAGCAGCCAACTGTGTGTGTGCACACATGTGTGTAAGATCCAGTCCACAGGTAATTATGGTTTCTTTACATTTCTAAGTTCTCTAAATTGACCACCCTTTTCTGCCAGAACATTTTGACTTTAACAAAACTTCTGGCATTTCTGAGACATTTTCCACCACAGAGCATAAACATTTGGCTGCATTGTTTCTTTCTTCCTTAAGGCAAAAACGCAAATCACAACACACACACATAAGCCTTCCAAACCTGGTGGATGGCTACATTTATCAATGTTCTCTCAGTTTATGTGAAGTATTAAGTTGAACCTTAATTGGTGGGCTTTGTTTATTTTTCTTGGTTTATTTGCCTCCATCCAAGGGAAATTCATCACAGAAGAAAAAATGATATCTCAAAAGCATCATAGTGTTGAGTCTATGTCTTGGTGAAAACCCCAGGCTGATCAGATTGAGAATCTGCTCTGTCTAGGTTGGAGGTCACTACCTATTTCTGTTTTTAGTTTGTTTTTAAGTAAATGAAACATTAGAAAAAAAAATCCTGAACTTTCAAGCTGTCAGTGTGGATGTTAGGAAGAACACATCGCCGGCCCTGAAAGAAGATTCTGTTGCTCCTTGTATCTGAAAGGACACGAAGGAATCTTGGCATTTTGGGGTGGTCTCTGGGTCACAGTCACCCCAGTTAGAAGGAATGACAATGAATTCCAACAGATGCTTAGGCAACTTCCTATCAGTATTTGTAGGGGGCAGTGCAAGACTAAATGGTTTACCAATTTTAATAAACCACATAAATATTTCTGTTATCCAAAGGTCCTTACTTTAGACACATACATTTTCATTTCCTGGGCTGTGGATATACACAAACAGTGGATCCTTAGGCCTAACTTATTCTTGGCATTTGACAGCGTTGTGATCAACTTTTTCTCCCAGCAGTGAGGTTTCAGGAAGACAGCTTTCCATTGCTGGAGGAGTAAGAAGTTTAGTCTTAGCCTAGTGAAATATTGATAAGGTTCTGATTTGCAATGATTTTCTGTCTTTGCTGATTTTCTCAGACTGTAGTCAGTTCACATTTCTCTGTGATTTGCACACATCCAAAGTCAGATGAAATTAGGCCAGAGCTATTTCATGGGAGCCCACAGTGACAGTATGTCCCCAGATATAGGAATTTGCCATTACATGGCTTCTTTATTTGGTCCACCATAAATATTTCATTCAGCCTTAAATGAGGCAGCTACTCAATTGACAATGATGATATACCCTGGGTGGGATTGCTTCAGTTCATTCAGAACATGCTAACTTAAACTGTCCATAAAATTTAATTTTTGGATATTTAGATGATCAAATCTAAAAAAAAGATGTGCTCACTTTCATGAATTAAGTATTATGTCAAGTCACAAGAAATTGCCAATATTTGATCATTTTTGACATACAAAGACACATAATATTCTTGCAATACCTGTATAAAAAGGATCAGAAATAATTTGTAACAAAACTTACAGCTTTAGTGAAGCAAATAAAAATGCATAATGTATAGCACTTTAATTGAGATATTTTGTTTTTTAATGATATTTTATACATTTAGTGTTGAAATAAACTACACATTTCATGTTGAAACTGTAATTTTAATAGGAATGTGCTGCAGAAGTGACCCAACGGAGAGCATTGCACTTCCACTATTAAAGACATTCAAGACCCCCAATTTCAAAACAGGCTGAACTTCCGGCCGAAATAGGCTTATTGTATTAAATAGTGTTAAAAGCTTTTGGTTGTTTAGTTAATTATTTTGGCAACTTCAAAAAACAGTCATACAAATATCTATACTCCTAATAATTACAGACAACAGTTTTTAAATATAAAATAGGACACATGACAATGTCTTAAGTATTCATTTATCTTGCAGCCCAGTTAATGCAACAAATACTATCAATAGCACCATTTTAGAGCAGAAAAAACATGGCATGCTAAAGTTAAGAAAGCTGCCAAAATCACATAGCTATTTAATGCTCTATGATGGCAAACGTTTGGATTAAATTGTGTGTATGTGTGTTTAACACTGGTATTTCAAAACAGTGTTTATGTTGCTGTAATGTATGCAGAGAATTCTAACTTGTATCATATTTGTAAGTTCCCAGTGTTATCCTAACACATGGAAACATTAAACAGTTAAAGAAAAAAATATTGTAAGAAGGTGGGAAGGGAAGGAGGGCTTTAGGAAGCATGTTCTTGCCTCAACCCCACACCTAAGGAAGAGAGGAACGAGTCCAGTGACCTGGCTGACTTCTTGTTCTCCCCAAACCGTGGAACAGGCTCAGGCCGTGGCTCAGATCGCAGCACCAGGGTTCACTCCTGGCCCTCGAGTCCCATGAGTCTTTATTCAAATCCCAGTGCTGACCTCGGCTGGGAGACTCAGCCACACCCCAGATCCTTCTGAGTCCCTCACATAAGTGTCCTGATGAACCAGGTGATCACGTGCAGTCACGTTATGAGGCATTTCTTGGGTCAGCAGAGAAGAATAAAGGACATGAATTGATGGGAGAGAAAGGGTCTGTGGGGCAAGGGTGCCATCTGGCCACTCAGCTCCCCAGGAAGGAGTGAACGGGGGCTCTCCCAGCTGACATCATGTCACTGAGGCACCGGACGTAGCTCACCAGGAGAGACAATTTTCCAACAAGTTCTTGTCTGTCTGTCCCTTCTGTCTTTGACAGTTTGGCCATAGTCTCAGCAAAGGCCATTGACTATTGTATTTACATCTTATGATGCTGGCATAATATTACAGGAGAAATCAGATTCTGCAATGGTGTCAGGAGACCACAGCCCGTGTGACACAAGGACGATGATCAGGCTACCTGGTTGCACTTTCATAGTGTGGCGTCCCCTGATGACCGTCTGTTCCCTCAGGAGGGATTTGGGAAGCCACCCAATGTCCATGCTGGGTCCGGGAACAGCTGTGTCCACACTGGCCAATGACAGGCACTGCCTGATGCTAGCAGGCAGCATCTGTGACCATGACCACGTGCCGTTCATACAAGGGACCTGGCATTAGGCATCCCCTTTTCCTCCGGCCCTAGATTCTTCCTTTCTTTCCCTTTCTTCAATCATTGTGTACATTTATGGGTACAGGAAAATAGAGACATATGCTAATATTTTACACACATACCATAAATGCTGAAGACTGAATAAAGGTTAGCAGTACAAAATAATGAGAACTCTTTTTAAAGTAAATTTTTTCCAATAAACCTTAGTGTACCATACAGCTTGATGAATTTTGACAAGTGTGCACAGTCGATCCTGATTTCTTACTATGACTTGGGTGTAGGTACATATTCCGCAGGGGGAGCACACATTCCCAGAGCCACACGGCGGCTGCCCCACTCTCCTCTTCCTGGCTGGGCATTTCACCCTCCACCCAGACGGAGGACCTCTCTGCTCTGAGCCACGCAGCTCCTCCCGCGATGAGGGAGGCAGCCACCCACCCCGCCGCCGATGGGGGCTGCCCAACGCAGGCTTGGCTGGGACTGTGGACACCTGAAGGCTGGGGCAGCAGCCCATCAGAGAAGCACATGGAGCTGCGCCAAGGGCGCGCTGACTGGGAGCTTCCATGCCTTCCAGAAAAACTTCACGGGGTGGAATAGAGACCACAAATAGAGTCTCACTCATTTTTCTACCAAATTTAATTTATTTATCCTTTTTATTTTCCCTGATTTTCAGCTTGCAATCATTAGGTAACTTTACATTGCCTGGTTTATTTTGCTTTTAATTTTGTATTTTTCATATTTTTAGTTATAGTATTTTACATTTATGTTTTCATTTGTATTATTTTATATATTTTACTATTTTATTTCATTTATATTGTTTTATGTTAAAGCTGTATAAATTGATGCACGGGTTACACTGTGTCACACTGTAAAGTGTATGGAAAGCCACACCCTGCCTGAATGGCAGGTGCCTAGAAAACAGGATATCTTGTCTGATATGATTCTCTGACCCTTAATTTTTTTGTAGGTAATTGGCTTGAATTTCAGCTTCAGTAACGTACACTATTGTGGAAATTGTGCAAAGGTGACAGACAAAGCTACCAACCACGTACTGATGGAAGAGAGAGGCAATCAAATCTTACAGATTATGCTCCTGCTGTGTGGGATCTGCTTAACGACCTGGAAGATGCCACCCAGGACCAGGATTTCCTTTTTTTTATTTTTCCTTTGTTGTCGATGTTGCTTGTTTGTTTGGCATTTAAATTCACCTGGCCTGAAAGCCAATAAAATACTAGCAGACCCAGGGCTGCATGTCACCTGCACAAATTCTGTTCTCTGTCACCATCACTGCAGGTCCGAGAATCCGATTCTTCACATAAGGCCTATACATTTCCATAATCGCTCCTCGGTGTCTGGCGCTCACCTGCTTTGTTTTCCATTGCCATTTCATAGCCGCGTGCCTAAGCCCCATCAATATTCAGGTTAGCACTCTAAAATGAAACTATAAATTTCAATTTGGAGAAAATAAGCCCTCATTTGGGTTCATGAGTTTTAAATAACACATTACCATTGGCCACGTGAAGTTTGCATTTCTAATATTATTTTATGCATTTGACAATAGATGTTCCGCTCTGCTCGAGAGAGGAGAGCAACTGCATATGAAATGTAAGTCTGCTTAAAATGTAGGCATTTATTAGAGCTGCCAGTCAGCCCTGACAAGAGAGTTGAATTATTTCTGAAGATATTTGAGACATCTGTGTTCTCTCCATTGTCTGCAGGTTCTGAAGTTTCAGGCTCCTACCTCTGAAACCTCTTCAAATGGTTGTCTCCACAGTCTAAGGGCCTGGAAGGCAAAGCAGAGTCCCAGTGGTAATCGTGGTGCAAGGGGTCTGGTGCAGACTCAAGGCTGAGTGAGAGCTGTGGGCAGAGTGCCGGGTGTCAGAGGGGAGCCCCCACCTGGGCTGGACGGGCACCATGGTTCACGAGGCACCACGCCTTCTGCCCCGGCCCCTCCTGCACAGCCAGGCAGGCTGGTGCACGCGCTGCAAAGGCTGGAGCAGTATCCTGTGTCGGCCTCTTTTGCCTTCTTATCAGGATTGTTTCCAAAAATCACTGGATCCTTCACTAAACGATAAAATGCAGAAAATGTAATAAAAGAGAATCATACAAAATCTTGAAAAATCTACCACTCAGACCCAAGTCATGGTAAATTTTCAAATACTGTAATTTTTCTCTTCTTCTCAAAGTAGCTTCTCAAAACAGCAGAAAAGCAAGAATATGATATTTAAAAAGTAAATCAGCAGAGTTGTATGGTTCATCATGACAGAGGGATTTTTATGGGAAGGTCATGTGGGTCTGACATGTCTTTCAGCATCATGAAGCTTTGTATGGAGTCCTCACTGCATAACATCAGTTGATAGATTAAAAATGCTGCTATTGTATTGCCACATCCACTGTTATACTTGGCAATGAGAGACAGGCATGGTTGCAAGGGAGAGAATAGGCTGTGTATGTTCAAGAATTGAGAACCACTGTTCACAAGCACCAGCCAGAGGTAACTACTCACCACATTTCCCATCATGACTTATCAGCAAAGCTGTGATGAAATGACTTTGAAATGTCAGCAAAGGGGAGCCAGTGACCAGTGACAGGTGTGCCGGCTCCTAGATGGTTCCCTCTCATTCCTATGTGCCCATCGCCTCTGCCACGTGCCTCTCACTGAAGGTGGCACCTACCTCCCCTCCCTTGAATCCAGGTGGCCTCATGACCCGTGTTGACCAATAGAAGTGGGGAAATTGCCACTGCAGCATTTTGAGCCTCAAACAGCTGCACACACTTTATTTATATAGGTATATGTATATGTGTGTGTGTATATATATACACACACACACATCTATTCATTCATTCATTTGTTAATTTATTTGTTTGTTTGTTTATTTACTTATTTATGAGATGGACTCTTCTTAGAGCCCAAGAGTGTTGGCATGGGGCAAACCCAGACACCCTGCGGAGGTGAGAGGCCGTGATCTCAGCCCTCAGAGCCAAGACTGGCCTGGGCTGGCCAACCCCTGGCTGACCCCCAGGCCCTCACACAGGCATATGGCAGCCCAGTGGCTGATAGGCATCTGAGCGTGATAAATGCTTATTGTTAGAAGTCCTTGCATTTGGGGGTGTTTGTTACACCATAGCTAACTGATACATGATTGCCAGTGTCATCACAATTACCATTTATTAAGATCAACTAATGCACTGGATTTTTTTTAATGCAGCCATTGTTTTAATTAATTCCTATAAAAACCCTTGAAGTTTTCATAGAATTAATCCCCATTTTAAAAATGAAGAGGCTTAGGCGTCTACAACAAAGCTCTGACCTTCTAAGAATTGAGATACATCTCATTTCTTTAACCAAAGACCATATGACAACACTTCCTCCCCATGTATGAGCATCAGGCCCTGCTCTGTATTTCACGCTGTCCACGGGTCACTCCAGGAGTGGGAGACAGCTGTCGGCATCTCCTCCCCACTTGGTGTCATTGTGGCACTCATCTTCTTTTCCCCCAGGTGGAGTGGGTAGATCCAGACGTCAAGTCAACAGTCGAGAAGCTCGCCCATCTCACCTCCCATTTTTTCAGAGCCCTCCAGGAGTCCAGGTGGCCACTGAGAACTGAGGCATCATGAAGAGCCCTGGACTTTGCACAGAGCGTGGGATCGCTGACCTTCCCCTGTCCTCCATCAGGGGCCATCTGGCTCAAGTCCATCACCACACAGATGGCAAAGTGGGTGTAGGAAAAGTGGCATTGCATGGCTTCCCAGGGCCGATGAGATTGTGCTGGGGTGAGAACCCCCTTCTGCAGGCTTCCAGCCACACCGTTTTCCCATGACATGGGACTTTCCTGAGGGAAAACTTGCAGTAGAGGTCTCTTTGTACATTTCTGAAACAGCACAAGGTAGGTATCTGTCTGTGATACTGATTCAGGTTATTAGACATTATGCACACATACACATACACACACACAAACCCCTTGGTCTGAGCAAGATCATCTCCTGCTTAGTTCTCACTTTAGATTGTCTGCTTAGATCCGTATGTGTCCCTGTGGCTCTACCTTCCTTGGAAATGTCAAGATAACACTTGCTTAAGGAATGAAAACATGGTTTTCAAAATAAAAGCATGAATATGTCTTAGGAGAGAAAATGAATTCCCCCTCTCAGAAAGCCCATGGAAGAATATTACAGTTTCATCTTAAAAGTCTGTAAGTTGGAATAAGCATGTGGTTCTCTTGTTTGCAGTTTGCACTTTGTATGCCTCAGTTCTTCATACTAAAGACAGATAATGAATGCCAAAGCCTGTGTTTTATGGCTTTTTAAAACAAAAAAGGCTTGCACAAAAAAATAGTAATATGAATCACAAACCATCCAGTATGAAAATAAAGGAGTGTTCCTCACAATTCATGTCTCAGTATCAGAGTGGGAGAGAATTTTTTCCACTAGCAGAAACCTCTATTATCATATTCTCCCAAAAGCAGCTCTAATGGTCTGAATCCAGAATTTATTTTCAAGTGAGATGAACAAATTGGCTTAATATGCCACCATTTGTTGCCAAATGAGTTGACAAAATATTTAGGCATGTGAGGATCACACATTCATCAAGGAAGAGAGTAATTTATTTTAAAATGGCTGCCTTGTACCTGTTGGACTAAGAGAACTGGGAAGACGGGGTGGCAAGGCGAGCTCTTCTGTGTCAAGCACGGCAGTGGAGGGCGAGCTGGGAGCTGCTCTGCTGCACCCCCAGTCTCGCCCTCTCCCCCCAACCCTCCCCAGGAGTCAGGGCCCTCACACCCTTCATCCCACCTCACCCTCACCTTCAAGCCCATCTTTATTAACCTTAATAGATGTCTCGGTTTGGCTGAGATGCCTCAATCTTACCCTAGGGATATTTGCATTTTGAGAGCTGTCAGAATTTTAAGCAAAGACATGATGTTCAGATGACAGGCCCAAACCGGGCAGCAGGGATGGGGCGTTCAGCCCCTTGGGGGCCCTCAGTGTCTCCAGCACAGGCCCACTCCTGCCCTGGCAGATGGGTGCACCTGCCGAAGATGATGCTCGCTTCTGTTTTATAGCTTTTGTCGTCAATGTTGAGTGGATTTCTCAAGTCAGAATCTCTACATAAATTCTTTTTGCCATTAAGTTTCCTGATTTTCAATTTCTCTCTTTGCTCAAATGTCACTGAATTCTAAATTAGGCTCAAACAGGAAAGCGCGCATGAGGAGTATTTACTCCAAACTCCTCACTTTACAGATGAGGACAAAAGGAGGCTGCAAAGCCAGGGGCTCCTCCAAGTTCCCCAGGATGCTGGTCACTGCAGAGCAGCACGAGGGCACAGCCCCCTGTGCAGGCCGACCCCTCCCACTGGTGCTGGCTCCGAGGGCCTCCAGGCTCCAGCTGCCCAGGTGCGATGTGGAGACCCTTCTACCCAACAGACCTCATCAGTGCCTTTGCTCTGTGAAAGCAGAAGTGTTATATTACTAAATTGTTCAGAAGGCAAATGAGGAGCTTGGAAAATTTGACCAGAACATATGGAAAGCATGCAAACTACATTTACGTTTAATAAAAGACGAGGGTGGTGGTAGGGGGATACTTGATGATAGAACCCTTCATTAAGATTCTGCTATGTCCTGATGACTTTACATCCATGCTCTAACATAGGAAGAAACTGCAGCTCAAGTGTGAAGAATATGAGCACAGAGAGAGTCCCCAGCCTCTCGTGCACTTCCACGTCATTCCATGAAGACCCAGAGGAACATTTAAAGCAAACACCAGTTTCATGGAGATACACATGCAAATATTGAGAGTTTGTATAATTCATATCCTTATTTCCTTCAATGACATACTGACATTAGCCATAAAAAGGCATGCAAAATAAGATCTCTTAGCAGAATTATTTTTAAGTGACTGTAAAGTACACGAAAGGAGAGAGATTTATTAACAATATCTTCTGTAATTCAGTTACAAACTTTTAAATTCTATTTTTCCTGGTACAAACAGCAGAGAAGGAATACCTTATACTATTATTCCTGTTGTCCAGTATGAGAGCATACCCATTCTTCAAGTGAGAATTTTTTTAAATTTGACTCTGAAAGAAAATCATCACCTGATTCCTTAAATTAAGGCCTTCAGTCACTGACCAATGTCTTCACCCAAATATTCCAAAATATTCAGCTATTCTGTCCTTACTATTAGCTCCTGCATCAGGCGTGAGGCTGCCCTCCTTCTCCACGCGGAGCCCCGTGCTGGGGAGCGGTTCTGACCTGGAGGTTTACAAAGAGCCCTCTGCGGGCTGCCTCTGTGCCCCTTGGAGATGCGTCCAGACGTGGCCTCTCTTACAGCTTGTTTCAGCCCTTGTTATCGGGGATTTTGTGTGTCAACTTGCCTGGGCCACTGGGTACCCAGACTTCGGATCAAACCTGATTCTGGGCATGTCTGCAGGGGTGTTTCTGGATGAGATCAGCATTTACATTGGTAGACAGAGTCAGACAGTTTGACCTCCCTTCTGTGGGTAGGCCCCCTCTAATCCCTTGAGGTCATGAATAGAGCAAAGAGGCCAACCTTCCTTGGAAGATGAGGGGTGCACCTGCCTGACTGCTCAGCTGGGACAAAGGTCCCTCTGCTCAGAACCGCAACCCCGCATCCTGCAGCCCCTGCTTGTCCATGCACCCGCCAATCTTGGGACTGGCCATCCCCATAACCACATAAACCAATTCCTCATCGTAAGCAACTTCTGTGTGTATAAGTACTTCCTAGTTCTGCTGTTTCTCTGGAGAACCCAAATGCAGTTCCCTCCGGATTCTCCCTGGGGAAAGAGTGGAGAGACTCACCTCACCATCCACCTGGGGTCCAGACCAGAGCAGAGGCTTGTCCCACAGGAAAGGAGGGGCCTGGGGCCAAGACTCAAAGTTCACAAAGGCTCCTTGGGACCTTCTCCCTTCCTTCCCGCCCTGTGGCACTAATGCCCCCCTCTTTATCTTCCCCTGCTTCATGGTAATCCTTTCCCACCTTTCAAATAGAAGCTTAACTAAAGTTTTCACTTTCCTTGTGAGGTGGTCGTGTATCCTTTATATGGACATGAGTCCTGGTCACAAATACCAGGGCCTCCCAGGTCGGGAGTGGGCAGTTGACATTCTGGCCCTTCACACTACATTTTGCAAAAACAATTCCTTCTCCATCACAGTGCCCAGAAACACCCTGGGTAGGCGTTTCTCTCTTTCAGGGACCCTGGCATGTAAGGGCTGTCAAGGTGCCTCCAGGCAGGGGCAGAAAGGAAGAGAAACCACAAAAAATAAGTGAGTTGGATTGTCCGGAGGCAACAGCCCCTTTATGTTCTCTGCCTCTGACTGTGTGGTTCAGTGTGTCTGACTTGGTCCTGACACATCCTTCAACCTGTTCTGATTCAGTCTTAGCTCTACAGAAGGGGGAAATGCACCGTGAGAAATTTCTGAAACAGAGGAGCCAGGCCAGACGCTGTCCCACCGAAGCCGCCATGGACAGAAGGCGACGGTCCTGGGCTGCTGTGGCCCTGCTCTGCGCTGCAGGGCAGCCGCCCCCGGGTCCTGGGAATTCTCTCCAGCCGGGCATTTTGTCTCCGCTGCAGGCAGGCCTTCTGCTGTGACCGAGAGCTCAGCACTGCACCGGGGGCTTTCAAGGGCGCTGCCTGTGCCAGTGCGTATGGCCGACGACCTGTCCCTGGGCCGTCAGCTGACGGCACTGCCTGCTCCCAGCTTCGCCGATCTAGCTCAGGGACATGCAGGCACATGAAAGCCTTTCTTTTTAGCTCACACTTTTTAATTGATATATTCTGCCCACTGCAGACTTCCACTGCTTTTGATAGAGCAGTTTGATTATGAGCAGAGACGAATCCATCAAGGCTGGGAAGTGAGCACAAACCCAGGAAGAGGAGGACTTGGGTCAAACACAAGGACAGTGAACATGCAGTCCTGCCTCCCCTTTGACCGGAAGGTTTGAGCGAAGGGGCAGTGACTGCCTACAAACGAATAAGGGAAGGTGATGATGTTTTAATAATGTTGCGGGCATGACAATAACTTCTGTGTGTGTAATATCAATGCATAATCCACAGATTATTAAATTCTGGCTGAAGACATCTGTAATTTGAATCACTGATTCTTTTCTCCAGAAATTTGATTGGCAACTAAATGTTAATAACATATTTGAGTACTTAGATTCCCTTTCTTAGACATTTTTGTCATGTGGGACCTGGATATAATTTCAGAACAAAGGAAGCCGCAGGTTCATTTAGAAGCTGCTCTCCTATTCCTCTTGTTTACTACAGGTAGTTTACTGTGCTAGCATCTGTTAGGAAAAAAATGGGATATTCATTTTTCAATTCCCTGGTGCCACCACACACAGTTGGGTGGCTTATAGCCCACCCCATCTTAGGAGACATGATTGATAAAAGGAAGAGGCCATGCAGAAATGGCAGCTCTCCTGCTGAAGCCACGATATCCCTCCCAGGGCCGTGACCATAGTGCCTCCCCTGGATGGCCAGGTCTTGTGCCGAAGTGAGCACATCTCTCCCAATGGCTGTAACTGCAGTCCCTTTCCCAGAGCAAACTGGCGAATGGTCAAGCCACTCAGGAACAATGAAATGTTGCAAGTAGATGACTTTCCTGTGGGTCCAGCTTTGCTAATTTACACCAAAAACAAAACAAAACAACCTTGAGTTTCTAACAAGCCAGGGAATGGACGTTTAAATAATAAGAAAAGTGATTTTATTTTTAAAATAATTTTTTCTAGTATTAAATTATTAAAGGAAAAGGTGACATCATTCACATATCCGAGACTGTTTTGCATCCCTCCACAACACAAGCTTAGTACCAGATATAAAGTTCTGATTCCTGGTTAAGCAATGGGCCACTAAATACAAGGAAAATTAGTCTTCATAATCTGAGAACACTGGCTCACTTACACTTTGCATATTTCCACGTGCTTTGCCTTAATTAGCATCATGCCTCTGTATCTATCTAATCAAGACATTCAGAATCATGTTTGTCCTGAAGCTGGTGAAGAGAATTGTTCTACAACGTCATTAAGTGTTCAAGTATCAAGCACACTTTAAAACCTTTTAGAATATTTTTGAAACATTTTTTTTAAATTTCTGGTAACATAAGGAAACAAATCGTCCCTGGCATCAAATTTTGTAAGACTGACATGCTAAGTCCATAGTGATGCCATTCATTACGAGTGTTAAGATTCCTCAAAGAATATCACATCCAGATTACCTCATCCTAGAAGCTTTAGGGCTTTTCAGTTCCTGTCTGAGTTCATCCTTGCTCTAGGCATCTGGTGTATAATCATGGCTCATTAGCAATATCCAGGACAGTGAGCTACAAACTCAGTTACGTAACTAAACAATCAGGAAGGAAAAGGTGGGGTGCTGTGGATGAAATGCTAGTGTCCCCTCAAACCCGCATGCAGATGCCCTACCCCCAGGGCGGCGGGGTGAGGAGGAGAGCAGGTACAGAGGGAGGGGCCTCTGAATGGGGTCAGAGCCTTACAAAGGCCCCGGAGAGCTGCCTTGGCCTTCTGCCACATGAAGACAAGAGAGTCCATAGCGGACACCAACTCTTTTGACCTACTTGACCTTGGCCTTCCCGATCTTCAGAGCTGTCAGAAATACATTTCTGTGTTTATACGCACCCAGTCTGGGGCGTTCTGTTAAAGCACACCGAATGGGCAAAGACTTGTGGAAAAACAGTCAAGACAGTATGTAGATTTTTGTTTTGCCCCGTATTTTGGTGAAGTTCATTTCCTCAGTGAACTATGCATTGTGATTAGGTTTCCAGGGAGAAGAAAACTGCCCACTTACACATTAGTCCCTATTATGGGGGGCTGAGTGTTCACCAAGAGAAAGCCATTCTTTATTGGGGTGCCAGGCAGGACCCCCGTTGCCTAGTGTGACCCTGCCCCCCATTCCCGGAGCTCCTGTTGCATGCTCAGCACACCCGGCCAACAGCCCTGCCTCTCCACGAGGCTCAGACCTGCGCAGGCCTGTCATCCTCAGGGGTGCGTGCAGGAGAATGTTAACAGGCAGAAGAAACCGCTTTTACTTCCTGGAGAAATGATACAATTATGCTACGGACTTTGGAATGGATGTTCTTAGCATTAGAGGAAACGGATCCAGGCCATCTTTCTGCTTGGTTCAGCCTTATGACTACATGATTTGTATCACCTGAATGTGGCTTTGATAGAGCAGAAGACATCATGCCTCTCAACCATGTCAGCTTGGGACCACAGCCCCTAAGTCACCCCGTTGTCTCTTGTCCCCAGCAGCACCTCCTGCCTGTACTTCTCCTCCCACCCAGCCAGTGGGTCTTTGAAAGCTACAAGTCCGATCTTACTGTTTTCCACATAAAATCTTCATCTTCCAAGATGAAACACAATAGGGGGAATAGGATGAAGGCTGCCCAGGTGACAGGTGAACAGGGTCCCGCAGGAATGGAGCCAGCTTGTGTTCAGGCTGTTCTCGGGGGGGCTCTGCCTTCTCTCTGGGCTGCACCCAGGGGCCCCAGGGAGGCCAGCCCAGCCTCTCAGCCTGGCTCATACATCCTGGTGTCTGAAGCCCAGCTTCCCAGCTGGACTGATAAATTCTCATCCGTCAGAACTCAACTCAAAACCACTTCCTCCAGGAAAACCACTGACCGTCACCCCTAAAACCATATCCCCCCACTCCTCATATGTTTTTGTGACACCCACACTTCCCATGCCACCACGAATAACTTATTCTGAATATATTTTTTATTATCTGGCCTTCATGTCTCCCTCCCAAACAGGAGCTTAAGCTCTGGGAGAGCCAGAGGTGCCCCTGTTCTGCTCCTCCCATGTCCCTGGCTAATGGCAGGGGTGTGGACAAACGCTGGCTGAATGAATACACTATGGCGGACAGGAGGGCAGAAGGGCAGGGTGTGAGCCTGGAGGGGCGGCGCTCCCGACCCCTCGCACAGCTGACGGTCATCAGCGGGCATGAAGACTGTTGGTGGAGCAAAGGTGGAATGAATGAGGCAGGATGAAGGAGGGACTCCGGAAACGAGGAAGTGAGGTGGTGTCCAGAGAGAGGGGTCTCAGGTCTCAGGACTTGAGAGGCGAAGCAATTCCAGCTAGTGCCAGGCTGGTTGAAGGAAACGTGTGCCTGGCATCTTCTCACACTGGGTGTGCTGACGTCTGCTGCCAGTGGGCCCGCGCTGACGCTGTGAGGAGGGCAGAGATGGGGAGAGCTCCTTTCCATGGAGAACCCCCTGGAGGCACCAGAGGTTCATTTCCTTGAAGAAGCTCAGGTAGCCAAGCAAGTTCTTAGAGCTGTGGTCCACCTGACCCGCCAGCTCGAGGGCACCAGTGTGCAGGGGGCAGAGGGGGGCATGTGCCCAGGCAGACCGGCTCCTCTGCCCAGGCAGGATGGGCACTCAGCATGTCCGGGAGACCCTGGAGGATGGACAGAAGAGAAATGACTGAGGGATTTCCTGGGACGTGGGCAGGGCCCACCCAAAGTGCAGCACTAGCGGACCCAGACCCAGGAAGGGACGTGTTAGGAGGTTGAAGGGGTGGGCTTGGGGGAGAGTCTCGGACCCAGGACCCAGGACCAGCCCAGGCCTTGACCCTGACTGACTTAACAGCACTCACTTTAAACTCACTCTTCCTTTGCCCTCTCCTCCTCTTCATCTTCTTCTTTTCTTTTCATGAACCAAGGAGGAAAACGCCTTCCGTCTGACTCAACGAACAATCCCCTCCATTACTGAAGCATAAACGTGAACCACAGCAAATGCAGACTCCTCGGTTCTCCGCACTGCGGCCGCCGTCACGCCCAGTGCCCGGGGTAGGTACGGCCGGCACAGGACCTGGATGCAGAGCCCGCGCCTGGGCTTGCAGCGCAGAGATAACACTGCAGCACCCGAGACGGTTTAGCCGCACGCTCCCTCCTTTTGTGCTGGGCAGTGGGCAGCTGTTTAATTAGTGGTCCACCACCTCCCTATCACAGGGCCAGAAATAATTGCTTCATTGTGCAACCTGTTAAGGCAGCCGCATGGGAAAGTGCCAGAGACAGATCGTTCTGGGGCTTCTGTACAGGCTGTTTTGTAAATAAATCATACTTTTTAATTGCTCTGTCAGAAGGATCCTTCTTTAAGCAAAAGGTGACTGCGGCTGACTGTGGGAGCACCACAGGACAGCTGTGCGGTCTGGCAAAGGGCTCCCAGCACTCGTACTCAATATCCAGAGCGACCCCTCGGATTCCACGTACATAGTGCCAATTAAAGGCACACAGTGGTGCGACCATGTTCACCGTGACGGAAGCAGGCTGGTCGCTTCCCATAACAGCCTCCCGGGTGAGCAGAACAAAGGGCCCGTCCCATCTGCCCCTAGCTCAGCAGGCCTCCTGTTCCAGAGGCTATGTGCCTCCCTCGGCTCCCTGGGGACCCCGCACAGACAATACGCCCAGGTCCAGAGGAGCCCCGTTCTGACTAGTGTGCTGATGCCTGCTGGATGCCTCGGACAGACCCACGAAGGGTCGGGTGCTTGGGATGACGACCCAGCAGGTCCAGGACACAAAGCTATGCTGAGTCCATGTGCACAGATGGGACCCACTTGAGCATCTCCAAGGGATCCGGGGGCTGGAGTTTTTCCCTCCAGGAATGGTAAAGAGTCCGCAGTCCTGTGGCTCGAAGCAGATCACCGTGCATCCCCCTGCCGCACCAGGCATCTGGAAGCACCCATCTCTCTGCAGCTTAGGCCCCCTCCGGCTCTCCTGCTGAATCTATGGCTTCACTGAGGACAGCCTGATGTGCCCACAGCATACCTCCCACTCCTATCAAGGAGGATAGAAAAGAAGGCATCTACGGTGGGCTCTCCAGGGTAAAGCCCTGTAACGCCGGCATCGTCAAGGCGAAATAGCTTCCACCTTGGCAATTAACTACAAAGTGTGTTTCTGATCACAGCTCATCAATGATCAACCACCCCCACAGGAAAGGCTGATGTTCCAGGAGGGGCCAGAAGAGTTCCAACGCAGATGGAGGCGCCCACTCCACCCCTGGCCTTCGTGAGCAAGCAGGACGGGGCACACCCCAGAGCTGGCCTGACACGTCTGCCTTCCTTGTGCATCTCTTAAATCCTAAAATTGAGGCAAGCCTCAGTACATCACAGAGGCTGAACTGCTGGCAACATCAATAACAAGGAACAATAACAACCACCGTAAATTATGCCTTTGACGCAAGGGGAGGGAAGGGAGCTGAATCCAGGGACGCGCAGGTCCCCAGTGCAGTGGCCCCAGTCCGCGGCAGTTAACAACTATTATATAAACATAATGGAATGCGGCCAGGGCTCCAACTGATGGAAAAAACCTGGTCATTAGCCGCTGGGGGATGCCCGATGCCCGCACAGCCCTCCAGCTGCCATCCAAGTGTGTTTCCATAAAAACTCAGCTCTCTTAACAAGGAGTTTGATGGAGTGCTAACAATCCTCAGCTTCGGGTTCAGCTGTTAACCCACAAAGTCATCATTAACTGCTGGTAATGACTGGTTTCTTGGGATTATTGCTTAATTATGAACTTGATAGCCAGTCCTGCCTCCTGACTTGGGGAAATAGTTTTCCATTGCCGTTGATCACTAGGACCTTCACTTCTCCACGATGCATCTCGGACAGTGGAAGCAACAGCTGTGGGAGCGCAGCGGGCGGCAAGGATGCGTCCCAGAGCCGGGGTCGGCACAGCTCCGGACAATTGTCAAGCCCCATGGCCAGGCTTCTCTGCACACGGTCACCAGACACCAGAGGTTGCTGGCACCAAATCAGTTATTAGGGACCACTGACCCACTAGAAACAAAAAGTGGCCCTTTCCAGTTGGACAGTTCTGTGCCCCAACTGGCTGACGTGACTTAGGATCCAGGAAATGATGCCCCCTCCCCCACCACACACCCTCACATTCCCGTGTCCTGGCACTGACATGGGTAGATGATTTCAGAGGATCCACCTCGCAGGCTCGCTCTCTGCACAGTCCAATGCGGGGAAAGTGGATGCTGACTTTCCAGTTCAGGTCACCAGAGCCCCAGAGGCATGGATCCACACAGACGGGACTCTCTGGGACAATTCCTGGACACCCAGTGATGATTTTTTTCCCCCAAATGATTGCCTTACATGGCACTTCCTTTTTAAAATTTCACCAACAGTGTGCATGGATAAGGCTACATGCTCTTTTTCCTCAGAATCAGTCCTTTATGGACTCGAACCACTGTACTGTTACTCCTTCCATGTTTTCCAGCGGCTTTGAAGTTTAGGGAATTTTCCTTTGCTATGTGTAGCCATCATGTCTCTGTCTGAAAATAATGGCTGTGTTTACTGAACATTCATTAGTTAACAGTGGGGGAAGGGTTTATCTGCACTTCTGTGGATAGCGCTATTTAATTCAAAGCAGTGTGCTACTGTTACTAACCTCATCTTTTATGATATGCCTAGCAGGCTTATACCATGGTAGCCACTCGAAGATAAACGCCGGACCATAGGGGGGTGTGTCTATGCATGTACGCATCCTGCTGTTTCAAATAACGAACTTGCTTTCCTCTTTATCCATGGTGAGTACAGGCCTTCACACTCTTCTCCTGAGACAAGCCTGTGTGAGGAGCAGGGAGGGGTGGCCTATCACAGGGGACACAGAGAAACACCTCCTGGGCACAGGCAATGGCTGATGTGGGTTCCAAAGGAGGTTCTTGCAGCCCAACTCATCTCAGAAAGCCAAGCTGTCACCTAGAGAGGACACCCCAGACTGATGGATGCTCAGGACTGGGTCCTAGGCAGGGGCCTGGGGGAGGGGCAGGGCCTGAAGATGACAGGCTTCCCAGTGTCCTCTCCTGGGACATCAGCCCAGAGACAAGACTGTAAGCCTTACATTAAGGGCACCTTAAAGGCAAAGAGAACTGTGACCCCCCCTCCTCCTCCTGGGTTGCAGGGAGGGGCTGCACCCACTGCCAGCTGATGTCCCCTGAGTCTCCCAGGGCTCTGTCCCTAAGTTGCTTGGGAGCTGGGGTGTGATGTAAAGCAAAGGAGGATGCCCCGACCTGGGCTGTTGGTCACAGTGGCCTGGCGGCCCTCACAGTGGCATCACTACATGGAGACAGAAGGACCCGCCAGGAGTCACATCCCCCAGGACACCAAATGCAGCAGGGCGAGCAGGTGCCTGGAGAGGAGCTGAGCTGGGCGCCAGAGAGCAGGTCCTCATGCCAGGACCCGACTTTCCCCTGTGGCCCAGGGGACGCCCATCCACCACTGATCCACATCACCCAGTGGGACGGGCGGCCCTGCTGGGGAGCAGGGACTGCTCATGGCACAGAGCCAGCCTGGCCTTAAAGCTCCCTGGTCTGTGTGGTGGATTCTGACTCCTTCAAGTAGCAGGTGGGGGTCGGGGAAAGAGGATCGATAAAATAAGCCATTAATTTGGGGCATATTTGACTGAATTGTGCCTCCAATTGCCCTCTGATCCCTAATGCCTGTGGGACGTGAGCCTTAGCCTGTAAACCACTTTCCACCACTTTCCAAACCCCTGCCCCCTAGATCTGGGATATGAAAGGCATAACTGACATTTTTTTCTGTCTCCACCCCTTGTTTGTAAGAAGCTACTAACACGGATTTAGGGGAAATATTTGGCAGACACACTTCCCCGTGCCAGAATTAAATGAAAGCATATTAAAAATTCCTTTGAACGTGTTCCACAAATTTGAAAGAATATTCATAAACCATACTTGGGAACACACACTACTCAGCCTTCCTGTGAACAGCACATTGGATTCATTTGGCAAAAATGGAACTTCAGGCGCCCCACACCTCCGCCTGACACAGCCACCCTGCTGCCTGTGCAGACCCCACACCGGCTGGTGTCCGGCCTGACAGAAAGGGCTCCAAGCAGATGGGGATTCAGACAGTTAGTGTTGGCAGTATGTGCCCTACCCGACTTCAGTGCTGGTCCTTAATAAAATCAATACTGGAGTTGAATAAATATGCTGTAAACTCCTGGAAGGTAAAATTCACTGCCCGCCCCTCCGTCTCCCTCTCACGCTCTCTGTCCCTGGTCACACTAATGTGGCAGGCGCTTGCAGAGCACAGTCATGCAGACAAGCAGTAGGCTGTTCTCTGCAGAGGTGGTATTTGCTTCAGATCACAGAAACACTACATTCTAGAAAGAGTGACATGTTTTATGTCAAGCTTCTTATAACAAACAGGCATATTAAAGCACAGAGGACATAAGCTAATGATATGGACATCTATATCTCCAATGCCCGCATACATCCCTATACTCTAAGTCATTCAGATTATATAGAAATCATGTTTATATGAGAATCTCATTTATATTAGCTAAGTCTGGAACTATGGGTTTGCTTGAAATCGGCTTGTGTTCCCAATTTCGGTATTTCTTTTCTTTACATTTTCTCCATATCATTCCCTTGATCACCTGTAGCTATAATGAGAAGGTGCTACTGGCCCCTTGTCACATACATGCACTAGTGGCAATGTCCTTAGCATGCCCATTGGTCTGTTGGTCACCTGGCCCTAGACTGGAGTCCAGAGGCTCTCTGGCAGTCAGGGGGTGCCCACCACTCTTCTCTGAGCTACCCTGCAGACATCACTGCAGTGAGCAAGGCAACAGAATTCAGTTAAGGGTCACAGCCCTACGTGTAAACTGATTGTTAAAACTTTTGCATATCAGCCATGTAACATTTCTTCTTTATCTTATGACCATGATAAAGAACACTGAATTTTTTGAAAAACCAAAATTTTCTTTAAAAATAAAACACTCCACACATGTAGCATGCATGAGAACTACTTTTAAGGGGGATTGTCTTTTTTCCTTGGTTTCTTTCACATTTTCTAATACTAAAAAGAATAATGGTAATATACCACATGGTTTTCTCACCTATAACATGAGGAAAAGCAAACAGATGCTATTGTTTTCTGACTCATTTTGGTATTTTACTTATTAATTGAGTGATTTTGTGATCTCTTGAATTGTATAACAGTATGCTTCATAAAATTATGAGTCAGAATGGGATTCTAGTTCTTGGCCACTGAATTAATGGAACTTCAAAATGATGAACAACTTGAAGTCAGGCAGTTACAAAATTTCAGAAAATGTTAGTGTTTTATTGAACAAACAACCCAGCAGAATTAATAGTCTTGGGCATTGAAACTTCTTTGCTGTCAACCCTATTAAAAGAATATTTATCCTATGAATGCTAAATAAACATTTTTTCAGGAAGAAAATGTGGACATTATTAAAAGGATTTTTGAAAGATGTTGTATCATTTTTTGACCTTATAGTTCATTTTGCTGTGAAATCTCAAATGTGGTTTTAAAATAAATTCATAAAATATGATTTTATTATATATAATGTCTACAAAATAGCACAACAACCACATCTAAATCTCAAATTCCAAACTTCACTGAAGTGGTCATACTAGATGTAAGAGTTAAAGGTTAACATCATTAAACTAGTAATTTCATGTCGTCTACATCCTATATCTAAAGGAACCTAGATCTCATTGAACCAAGAGCAATAAAATGACAAATGAATAACAATATTTTCCTCCTATGCATGGCTCTCATTATGAACACTCCTGTTTCTGTAGTAATTATCCAGTCATCCTGGAGCCTTCGACCAGACCTTGACACCCCCAGGGCTGACAGTCCACAAGAATCTAAGTCTTCAAGGCCAGAGACTCTGCTGATTTTATTCATTTCTGTGCCTCCCGGGCCTGGGACAGTTTCTCCTCACACACAGGTGCCACTCAATACAATTGGTAGTTGAGTGAATTCACAAAATATCAAGAAGGGTCAAGAAGTCGCTGGAAAGGGTAAAACTTCCACACATTGCTTAGTGCTGATGACATTCTTCCTGCGGATGATTGAAGGACACTAAATTCTTCGGCTTCTAATCTACTCCCACATTCTTTGTTGAGGTGAGAGATATTTTGGACTGGAAGACATACGTAAGTATTGGAAGACAGAATTGGAGACAAGAGTAGATAAACAGATTGGAAGAGGGTAGCTTTCTAACTGTCCATACGTTCTCACCCCTGGGCCCTCACTGGTACAGCTTGGATGCTGAAAGTAGTCAGAAAGGGCATCACCGACATGTGGGAGATCTTGAGTGGCCATGGGGTAGCCAACGGCGGGAGAAGACTTTGAAGAGCAGGTGCAGTCAGATTCGACATGAGAGGAAGGTATCTTTGGAAACTACAGCTTAGAGAACAGGACAAGGCGGGCAGAGGTGGACCCGGGGACAGCCCAGAGCAAGGAGGAAAGGAACAGCTGTCCTTAGGGTCAGCCCAGGCTGGCCACGGGTATAAAACAGGTGAACTTCATCTTCTTTGAGGACAAGGTTACTGGATTTCTAGATAAGAAACAAAACATAGACACAGCTGGGTGCAGATGTCGGCAAAGCAATTGCCAACATCATGCCCTTTCCTTCTAGACACGAGGAGAGACAGAGACAGGCTTGTACAATTTAGAGTCCTTGCTAGTTCAAAGACAGGCCCCCAAGGATGTGGATTTATTGACTCATGGCCAAGCTGGAATTTGCTATCTTTTGGATTTGGGCATAAAAGTCAAGCTACCCGAGCTTTTTGCATGGCACATGGCTTGAAGTAACAATAATTTCCTTGGGTGAAAGAACTAACATCCACACCAACTTTCTGGCTCAGACAACGAGCTGACTGGAACAGTGACATTTGCTTGGAGTCAGTGAAGCCCACGCAATCCCGCTGGCCCATAGGACGGCAGCAGGCAGCAAGCTCCTCAGCTCGGGTTCCAAGGAGTGCTGAGCTGCCCTAGCCTGCATGAACAGAATCGCTGGGAAAGCAGAACTGCCCCGGTCAGACCACAGCTTGAACGCTCTGGTCGTTTCGCTCTGCGTTTCAAAGGGTCAAAGAAGAATTATGTCCAGAGGAAAAACAATAATTGGGCAAAAGAACTCAAACACCAATCAGAAGAAAGAAATCAGGCCTGCGTAGCTTAAGAGAAGAAAGGTTTTGGTGAAGCTCTGAAAAAACAAAAACTAAAAAATAACTCCCAATATTTGAAAGTATTTTGTGTCAAAAATAGATCAGCTTAATTCTATGCAGCTCTGAGAGTTAGAACGGGGAACAATGAATGGAAGCTACAGAAAGGAATTTTGACCTGGAGTGGGAAAACAATTTTAAGAAAGCTGACCAACGATAAACTGACAACTTTGGAAGACAGCAGGTTTCGTGATACTTGAAATGTTTGAGAAGTGGCTGAGGATGCCTTATCGGAATGCTGTTAGAAAGCAGATGGTCACTGGACCAGCCTTCATTCCATCTGTACCTTCCAGCGAGGTAAGACAGGTGGCCCCTGAACACCCGAAATGTGGCCGATCCAAACTGAGATGTGCCGGAACTGTGAGGTGTTGCCAAATTTTAAAGACCCAGTGTAGACAAAAAGAAAGCAAAATATTGTATTGTTCTATATTTTTGTGATCACATGTTTAATTGATTATATGTTAGCTATATTGGATTCCATACAGTCTATTAAAATAATTTCACCATTTGCTTCTTTTTATGGGGACTACTAAAGTATTTAAGGTTGTATATGTAGCTTGCATTATATTCTATTCAACAACGTTGGTCTACAACCCAGATATCCAAACTGTGGTCCCTGCATGAAAAGCAAGCTTGCAAGAAGAGCAGAATACCCTCTCTACCTCAGACCCATGGATCAGAATCTATCTTTGAACAAGACTTCAGGAACTTGTTATAGATTATCAGGCCTCTCAAACATTTTTTTTTTTAAATAGACCATTTATTTTTAGAGGGAAGAATGCTATAAAATTATGCTATAACAGTAATTTTGAGGATGTGACCTTTTTGTAGATTACAAATAGGCTTTCTCAGTTACCTCTCCCACCCCTGCACATCTTTACCCTGGTAAACTCACTTGAAAACCACAGGTCTGCATTACTTTTAAGATCTTAAGACATCTCAAATCTGTACATGCTATCTATGAGTGTGGACATGGTTTCATGGCCAGCTGTGACATTGCACAGTTCATTGACTGTCAAACTTGTCCAATTGTCAGAATCATTGGAGACCCTTATTTTAAAAATTCAGATTCCTTTGAATCAGAATTGCCAATGACAGTAAGTTAGCAATCTGTTCATTTAAGAGCTGTCCGGGTGAATTTAACAGACTTACAGTGAATCCTGCTACAAACTTCACAAGAACAACACTATGAATCCATATTTTTAAGTATAACACCAAGTTTTTGCTTTATATTTCTAATTCTACATTTTCTAAATTTCTGAAAAGATGGAAGGAGTGGTAACTATCACCTGGTTTCACTGATTTAAGAAAATCCCAACCAAAAGTAAAAACTTCCCAATCTAGCATAAATAATTTCCTTATAGAAATCAGAGCAAAATATTTGTTTTGAGAAATGCTATTTGTGTGAGTACGTGTGTACAGGGCTGCCTAGAGTAGGACAAATATTTTGGATTTTTCTGAAATATTCTAAAAATATTTTCTATAAAACACAAAAATACAAAGCAGACATTTTTACATTTATACCATAAATTAGCTTGTCATCTTATTGGAACTGGAAATCGTCTTTAAAATAGAAGGGAGGGGAGAAGTGACAGGCTACACATACTATTCCTGAACACCAACCGCACACATACTGTGTAAAACTTATGTTTCCCCTGTGTGAAGGGAGATGAATTGTCATGCTATTTCTTACCAATCTCTGATTCAGAAGACCAGAGACTTAGTATGAAAACTGTATCCCCTTTAAATTCATGCTTAAAGTTGCACTCAGGAGCTAAAACAATGACATAGGGAAGTGTGGTAACAGGAAGCAAAATCACAGAAGATGTCTGTGTCCTTGAGGTCCAACATGAATGCGTAAGTGGATTTGGTAGGAAGGACACTGTCACAGAGAATTTTCCAAGCAGAGACAAAACTTCTGAAAGGAAGGTAGGATATTATTTTTCAGTGTACATTGTTAAAGAAATAATGTATCCTGATGCTTATTAAAATGGTAAGGAAGACTTTAGGTCTATTGTAATAAGAAGAAAGAGGGATTCAAGCCCAAATATGGTGAAGGCTGGTGGGGATTTATAGCCAACAAGCAGACTGAGGGGGTCAGTGGTTGGATAATTACTATCAGAAGACATCAAGCATAGGGGAATTTGTGCTAAAGTGACCTAGGCAGGGCCCTGCACCCTGCCTGTCCTGGCAATACTGCCTCCCATTCTGGGTGCCTGCATGGATGAGCCGCCCCAGGCCAGGAGCAGACTGCGGCTATTATTGCCCTCTCTCTGGAGGATCACAAACTGCATTAGTTTGAGCGTTAAATCAAAACTATGCACAGCAGTCTCCTCACATGGACTCTAGCATTTTTATGACATAATCCTGCTATCATCCCCCAACTCACATGCTCTATACCCATGATGTTATTGAAAAATTCTCAACAGATGTCATCTGAAGATGAATGAGGCTGGCCCGTAGGTGTCTCGGCTGGAATCTGAATCCTGCTCAACTCCACTAAAAATGTCACAGAAAGAAGAGTTAGCTCAAGAAATGCCAGCTGTGCCAGAAATGGCCATTTCCCATCAGTCTGGCAGCCATTTGGTGTGTAAAATCTTTGCTTCTTGAAGATGCACATTTCCTTGAGGATGTTGGCAGCGCAGAACAAGGGCAGCTAAGGAGGTGAGATGGAGACGAGGCTCAGGGAGTGTTTGGTTTAAAGGAGCAAATCCATGCTGGCAACACTGAGACCCCAATACTGACCCAACAGGGAGGATTGGTCCATTACGCACTTTACCAGTCACAAAATGGGTAGGAAAGCCCCATCCTCCTGCTTCTCACTTGAGCTGGAGATCCAGTTAAGAAAACCATGGCTGCAGGTGGCAGGCAATAAACATGAGGAAGAGAGAGAAATCCAGCCCCAAGTGCCCTGCAAAGGGTTCCCAGCGGTGGTGTCCTCTAAGGCGGCTGACAGAGGAGCCAGTGGCAGGTGCAAAGACCCAGAGCTGTCGGGCACAGGGAAGCCATTACAGAGAAGCAGACCCCTGGGAAAGCAGGGACATGGCAGGAGGGGAGCCGGGGGTGGTGCCCACAGGGAGCAAGACTGCCTCTGAAAGAAGAGTCCAGGCCAAAGGAGCGGAGGGCACAGCAGGGAACATGGACAATGTCTGTCCTTTCCCAATGGGCTGCCCGTAAGCACGGCTTGGGATGGAGAAGGACCCAGTGGAGATGGCAGAAGGGCTCTGTCACCGAGGGAATAGTCAGGGGTTACATATGTAACTTGAATACTAACACTTTCTTCTCATCTTTTTTCAGAATAAATAGCTTGAGCTATTTAAACATGTTATTTTTCCTCTAGGACCTCCTCAATATTGAAACATTTAATGATGGGGGTTGAAAAATTGTCCATATGCTCTTGCTTGACAAAGACACGAACCAAATCTCACAGGCAATTTACTGAGAGGTGTGGGTCAACAGAGGGTCAACTGGTGAGAGAAACTGTATTTTGCAATAGCCTAAAGTATGAATGTTTGAATTAACAATCACCAGATTTCACACCCATCTTCACTTCTTTTCCCCCCTAGTTTTATTGAGATAATTGGCATATAATATTGCATAAGTTTAAGGTATATGTGTGTTGATTTGGTACATTTATATGTTGCAGTATGGTCACCCCCATAGTATCAGTTAACACCTCCAACCTGTCACATGATTGCCATTTCTTTTTTGTGGTGAGAATATTTAAGGTTCACTCTCTTAGCAACTTGCAAGAATATGGTACAGTGTTATTAACTGTAATCACCATACTGAAAAGTAGATCCCCAGAACTTATCATTTTATAACTGGAAGTTTGTACTTTCTGACCAATATCTGCCTATTTCCTTGCCCTCCCATGCCCTAACCCTGGCAGCCACCAGTCAAGCCTCCACTTACATCTGAGCATTTACTTCTGTGCCTCAGTTTCCGCATCTGTCAAAGGTAGTTGTCGGGAGAACTGTTTAGTTCATCTATGCCTCCAAAGGTTTCTGCTGTGTTTTGAAGGGTAAATTTCTGCACCCAACACCATGGAAGCATTGCCTGACTCCCATGTGTTAACTTCCATTGCCAGTCATTCATGCCATGTATTCAATAATTCTGAGTTTCTACTTCTACTCGGGCCCATTTGTTTATTATCTGCTTTCTTGATTAATGGTTTCCTTTATTATTTCCTTCTTCCCCTAAAAAGCCTGGACATCTCTTGTTGATTATGTCATCTTATTATTTCATATATCACCACCAAATGTTAGAAGTCTGTTGTTAATTTGTTTACAGACATCTTCCTCTCCAGGTATAGGTGGAGATGCTTCAAGGAAGTAAGTTCTGGGGCCTCTGAATTACAGGAGAAGAATTTAGTTAGTGATTGCACACAATGTAAAGGACCCTTCAACTTACAAAACCATGCCAAGGTCCTTAGAGCTGCCAGACTTACAGATAATGAGCCAGTTGACCCTGAAACTGGAGTCATATGGCATGAACTCTGACAATCACTATCCACTGAAGGTTAGTCAGAAGAGAAGAAAGAGCATAAGGTGAAGGACAATATAGCTTAATGAGAAAAGAGGATTTGATTCACAAAATTCATGCACAAAAATCATGCACAGAAATATGGGAATGCATATGTTGAATTCTATTTAGGTTGTTTGAATTTTTTTTAATCTTCCTGATTTTATTTTGGCCCAAACTTTAAAGATTTTCCTGAGGGAAACAGTAGCAGGCTCAAGAGAACTGAGAACGTGGAGAGGCTGTGAGTGTGGAGAAACATTTGCCTCTCAGTGACCCTGACATGTTGGTTTGGAAAACATATTTCCGACTAGCAATTTCCATCAACATGACATTTTCATCTGTACAATGATTATAGTGAGCCCCCTTCATGTAAGTTGAACATGAATATACTTTAGGGCCAGAAGAGGTATCCAGCTATCTTTTTACAAATGAAAACATTGTGTTAAATTCTATTTAAGTGTTAGTTCTTAGGTGTCATTTCATGAGAAAATCACTTTCCTCCACTTAGAGCGTGTGCATTTGCCAAACTCAGTTATCCATCAACTACACTGATTTGCAGCATTCCATGTTATCGCTGAAAGGACCATCCCGGCCTCAGGGGATGAGTGTGTGCGTTTTGCTGGGGCCTCACTCCTCGCACCCCCATGCCTACTCCTCCTCTGTTCCCAGAGGATGCTGTGCCCCACATCTTGCTTCAACTCCAGAAACACAGAATTCCCAGCTGAAACAGTGTCTGTGATGTCCACTTCTCTGCCCACCTCCATAACTAGCCTGCTGCCCCCTGTGATTATTTGGCTGGCCCTTTGCAATCTATCTCTTTGCCAGACTGTTTACTTCTCATTTTGAAAGCTCCCCAATTAGCGGCTACTCCAGTCTTCCCACTGAATTTGACCACCCCGACCTCCTCTTCCCCTTCCTGTTTGGAATACCCAGCATGAATATCAGCTGCAGAGCCACCAGCCATTCATAACTATCCCACTTGTCCTGACTTTCTATGATTTTATTCCACTTAACTGTTTGGTGAGACTTTAATATTGTAGTGAAACTGGATTGACAGGTCCAGTAGTAATTGATTGTTTATTTCTTTCTGGTTTTTTTTTTTATTTTAATGTTGACATTTGATTGATTTCATCGGCAACAGCCTGGGGTCCTGTGGAGAGTTTCTTTGTTGGCTGGTTGGTTTTTGCTTTTTTGTATTTGTTTTTTCCTTTAGGAATTACTGAAATCCATTCAAAATTATCTCAAGAAATGTTTATTCTTAATTGATATGGTTTTATTTATTTATTTAAATATTTATTTTTGAAATATAGTTGATATGTAATATTATAGTGGTTTCAAGCATATAACACAGTGTTTTGATAATTATCTACATTACTAAATGCTTACTCCAATTAGTGTAGTTACTGTCAACATAGAAAGATATTACAGAACTTTATTCCGTAGACTGAAAGATACTATAGTACTTTCATCCTCATGACAAATTTATGTTATGATTGAGATTTCGTGCCCCTTTATTCCCCTCGTCTATTTTAACCACACTAACCTCTCCCACATGGCAACCACCAATCACTTCTCAGTGTCTATGAGTTCACTGCTGTTTTACTCATTTTATTTTGTTTTGTTTTTAGATTCCACATATAAGTGAAATCCTATATATTTGTCTTTCTTTACCTGCCTTATTTCACTTGGCATAATACCCTCTAGGTACAGCCCTATTGTTGCAAATGGCAGGATTTCTTTTTTTAATGGCTGAATAATATTCCATTGTGTATATGTACCACTTCTTTATCCAGTCATCTATTGATGGGTACTTTGGTTGCTTCCATAGCTTGGCTATTATACACAATGCATCAATAAACATAGGGATGCATATATCCTTTCAAATCAGGAATTTTGTTTTCTTTGGGTAAATTCCTAGAAGTGTAATTTTTGGGTCAAATGGAATTTCTATTTTCAGTTTTTGAGGAGCCTCCATACTGCTTTCCACAATAAAACCTCCATCATACTGCTTCCACAGTGTCTGCACAAATTTACATTCTTACCAACAGTACACAAGGGTTCCCTTTTCTCCTCATCCTTTCAAACACTTAGTATTTCTTGTCTTTTGGATAGTGGCCATTCTGGCTGATGTGAGATTATATCTCACTGTGGTTTGGATTTGTATTCCCTTGATGATTAGTCATGTAGAGCATCTTTTCATATGCCTGTTGGCCATCTGTACTTCTTCTTTAGAGAGATGTCTGTTCAGGTCCTATGGACATTTTTTAATTGGGTTATTTCTGCTTTTTAAAATTTTTGGTATATATAATTTGGATGTTGACTCCTTATTGTATGAATTGGTTACAAATATATTCTCCCATGCTGTAGGTTGCCTTTTTGTTCTGCTGATGGTGTCCTTTACTGTTCAGAAGATTTTTGGTTTGATGTTGTCCCACTTGTTCATTTCTGATTTTAATTCCCTTGCCCATAGAGATATGTCCACGAAAAAAAATTGCTCATACTTATGTTCAAGAGATTTTTGCCTATGTTTTCTTCAAAGACTTTTATGATTTCATGACTTATATTTATGTCTTTGATTTTACTTTTGTGTTTTGAGTTAGTCATCCAGTTTCATTCTCTTGCATGTAGCTGTACAGTTTTCCCAACACTCTTATTGGAGAGGCTGTCTTTACTCCATTGTATATTTGTGGCTCCTTTATTGTATATTAATTGACCATATATGCATGTGTTTATATCTGGGCTGTCTATTCTGCTCCATTGATCTATAGGTCTGTTCTTGTGCCACTACCATACTCTTTTGATTACTGTAGATTTGTAGTATAGTTTGAAGTCAGGGAGCATAATACCTCCACCTTTGTTCTTCTTTCTCAGGATTGCTTTGACTATTTAAGGTCTTTTGTGGTAGATTATGAATTTTAGGAATATTTGCTCTAGTCCATTGCAAAATGCTCTTGGTATTTTGTTAGGCAGTGCATTGACTGTAAATTGCTTTGGGCAGGATGGCCATTTTGACAATAGTAATTCTTCCTATCCATAAGCATTATATATATTTCCATTTATTTGTATCTTCTTTAATTTCTCTTATGAGTGTCTTATAGTTTTCAGAACACAGACCTTTCACCTTCTTGGTTAGGTTTATTCCTAGGTACTTTATTCTTTTTGATGCAATTGTAAATGGAATTGTTTTGCTTATTTCTATTTCTTCTAGTTTGTTATTATTCTATAGGAATACAACAGAATTCTGTGTACTGAATTTCTTTTCTGGGACTTTGCTGAACTAAAAACTTATTAGTTCTAATATTTTTTTTTAGCATTTTCAGGGTTTTCTATATATAGTATCATTTCATTTGCAAATAGTGAGTTTTACTTCTTACCAATTTGGATGCCTTTTATCTCTTTTTCTTGTTTGATTGCCATGGTGAGGACTTCCAGTACTATGTAGAATAGATCACACATTAGGACACACAATAAACCTCAATAAATTCTAAAAGATTAGAACATATAAAGAATCTTTCCAGACCACAGTGGTATGAAACTAGAAATCAATAGCATGAAAAAAAAACCCCAAAATCCCCAACACATGAAGGCTAAACAACATGCTTTAAATAATCAATGGATCAATGGCAAATCAAAGAAGAAATCATACAGTGTATGGAGACAAAAGAAAACAAAAACACAATGGTTCAAAATATGTGGGATGTAGGAAAAGTGATTCTAAGATGGAAGCACATAGCAAATGCAGGCTGACCTCAAGAAACAAGAACAATCCCAAATAAACCATCTAAACTCATAACTAAAGGAACTAGAAGAAGAACAAAGCCCAAAGTTAGTAAAAATCAACTGAACAAAGAGCTGGTTTTGCTAGAAACGAACAAAAAAGACAAATCCCAGTCAGACTTATCAAGAAGAAAAAAGAGAGGGCACAAATAAAAAAGATCAGAAACAAAAAGTAGAAGTTACTACTAACACTACAGAAATTAAAAGAATTATAAGAGAATTCTATGAAAAAGTATATGCTAATAGATTGGACAACCTAAAAGAAATGGACAAATTCCTAGACATGTACAACCTTCCAAGACTGATGCAGAAAGAAACAGAAAATTTGAACACTCTGGTTACCAGTAATGAAATTGAACTGGTAATCAAAAACTCCAAACAAGCAAATTCCATATCTAGATGGCTTCACAGGTGAATTCTACCAAACATTTAAAGAAGAGCTAACACCCATCCTTAAAAGATTCCAAAAAGTAGAAGAGGAGGGAATACTTCCAAACTCATTCTATGAGGTCAGCATCACTCTAATACCAAAAACAGGCAAAGAAAATACATATCAACATCCCTGATGAACATAGATGCAAAAATCCTCAACAAAATATTAGGAAAACAAATTCAAAAATACATCAAAATAATCATCCATTACAACCAATTGGGATTTATTCCAGGGATGTAAGGATAATACAGTATTAGTAAATCAATCCATATGATAAACTAAATTAACAAAAAGATAAAAAACATATGATCATGTCTATAGATGCCAATAAATATTTGACAAAATCAACACTCATTTATAACAAAAGCTCTCAATAAAATGGGTACAGAGGGAACATACCTCAACATAATAAAGGCCACACACAACAAACCCATAGCTAACATCATACTCAGTGGTGAAAAGCTGAAATCTTGTCCTCTAAGATCAGAAACAGAACAAGGGTATCCACTCTCACTGCTTTTATTCAACATAGTCTTGACATGGTTTGTAGCCTAATCAATAGATGTATGCTAAAAAGCCCCACAGCAGAGTTGTGAGTGAGGGCAAAAAGGGAAGGGGGAGAGAGAAGGGAGGCCAGGAGAGAAGCCTGTATGTGATGTGAGCCGAAGGGACACCGTGAGATGAAATCCCCAGGATTTCATGAGTATTTGCCGGTCCATCTCCAGTTTTATTTGTAGCTTTTCTAATAGAAGGACTCTTCCATTTTCCCCATAACCTCCTCCATGCCATGAACATTCACCACATAGACAGATTCTTTGACTGTGTGTGTATGTGTTCGTACATGTGTTTCCCCAGTCATGGAAGGAGCTGAGTTATGCAGAAGAGATATACAAAGAAAAGATACTTGGGTTGGAATAAGTCCAGAGGAAGATACGAACATGAGAAAATCCTGGAACCCCACAAGGTGGAATCAAATTCTTAAAGAGGTATCCCCTGCACTACAATACCTGTGTCATCTGCAGAGTTAACACAGTGGCGAACATGGGCATATGTGCAGTCGCGGCTAAGAGCAGCATGGAATTTTATGTTTTGCAAAGTGCATCCACAAAATAGATTAATCTGACTGAATTCCCATTACAGTACTGTGAGTTAGGAACTATTACTGTTGCCATAGCACAGAAGAAGAAATTGAGGTCTAGAGAATGAAAGAACTTGCTCAAGATCACAGAGTGGTTAAGCAGAGAAGCCAGGTCTCAATAGAACACCTGGAAGATTTTCACAGAGAACAAATTGGAGAAGTGGTCAGTTACTCGAGATGGCAACAGGGAATTCGGGAAGGGCTTATCTTTCACTGCAAATGGTACCGTAGGTTGACAGAGACTAAGGAAAGGGGCAGCTGAGCAAATGAAGCAAACTTGGTTGCCATGGGGCTCTTCAAAAAATGTAGTCAGGCATGAGAAGTGCATGAGAGTCCCCCAGGGGACCACCCTCAGGGGTAAGTCATCCAGGGGTTCCTTTGAGTAAAGGTTTTCCAAATGGGCATGTAGGTCCTGGGGCAGCAAGGATGGCCCCACCTGAGGGCTGGTGAGTAGCTCTGTATGATGCAGGTGTCATGCTTAGAACATTTAAGAAGAGAAGCTACTACTTCTTCAAAGAAAAGGCAATGGACTCTCTTAGCAATGACCGTGGAGCTGCGTCTGTAAAGCCTGTCCCTACCCCAGCTGAGCGGTGGTTTCTGATCTCCATGAAGGATGTGATATTCCAAGGAAATCCCAAGAATTGTATAATGATCTCACCTTCCTACAGAAATTCAGAGAGTGGTTTAGTTCCAAAAGTGCTGGGAGGTTTAAAATAACTTAGCCACACAGAAAGTCACCAAAGTTGTAAAGCCAAAGGGTACCCGCCCTCATGCAAAATGAATTGATGTCCCCAGGTTTGGAACTGTGATTCCATTCAAATGTCACTTCCTCCATGACACATTCCTGAAGCCCTCCCGCAGCTTAAAAAATACTGCCCTCTGTTGTCACAGAACTTTGTCCCTGTCTTCTGCATGTTAATTACATTTTCTGTGTGCTTTCACATTTCCTACGCTGGAATAAGTTTCTTGCGAACAGGCCCTTCCATCCCATTTGTCACACATAGTAGTGTTTGGGGAGATATTTGCTGAGTTGGAGTCCTAAGTCTTCAGAGGAGAGAGATGAAAGATACTGGGGAAAATGTCAGCTGGCTTAGCAGTAATTTAAATATTTTCAAAAGGGAGATTTGAAAGCTCAAATAACTAGTCTTTCTGAATGTAGTAATTGCCTGAGAATTTTCTTTTTCTTCCTGTACATCTTAGCAAAATTAAAGGTTTCTGCAAGCAATTAATCAACACAGTTTCTTGATCTCAGACCATAGCTATTGGAAGGTCTGAAACTTTTGAGTTCTTGGTAGTTTTTCTTTAAACCTTGTATTCTTGGTAGTCCTTCTTAAGGACATGTGAGGTCATTTCTGGCCAAAGGCTCCACTTAAACTCCTGGAATATAGAGAAAGAAGCCTGAGAAAAGTCACATGAGGGATCCACCCAATCTAGGAAGCTTTGACATCTGGCTGGAGTCACATGCTGGGCTAATCCAATTATATGGAAATGGTAGTTTTTAAAGAAAACAAAATTCATGCTGAGTTTTGGCAGAACACATGTCACAGTAGATGAGAGCTCCTTGTGAGGAATCACTGTCCCTGGTCATGTAAGTAATTGAGTTTAAATAAATGGGTGCTTTGGGGGTGAACAGTGCAGTTGGCACCAGTTGCTGTTTTACAACGTTCTTCATGTAATTGGGAAGGGCGCTGGCCCTCGGAGAACACTTAATCTAGCCATACGGACTCTGACACACTGGCTCTTGGTTCACTGTCCTTGTTAAATTATCTTTTGTTATGACTCCCCTCCAAAATCATAAATGCTATTATCTTGAGGCCCAATTCTGACTTAGTCTTATTTGGTGTAGCTACATGGAGACAGGACCACGAGCATCGGCAACTTCCCTAGGGCAGGAGGGATTTTAGCAGCATCAAAGTGAAAAATAAAGTCCTGTACATCAGCAGCTGCTCATCCTAAGCAAAGAGGCGTCACCACCAGATCAGAGCTCCCGGGAGGTGCTGACGGGTTGCCTGTGCCCCCCAGCGATCTCTGCAGCCCCATCACCATCTTCTCTGTTGCATGTGGTTACAGGGAAAATGTTCTTGCCTTTAGGCAAATTTGAACCAACAACTTGATTCTTGTAAATACATTTTTTATTTTAAGAAAGTTTTACATTTAGAGAAAATGCTACAGTCAGTGCAGATCCTCCCACACACCCACACCCGCCTTGCCTGTACTTAACGTCTTCCTCTGTGCGTCGCATTTGCCACAAGTGAGCAGCTATATTGACACATTATTACTAACTAAAGTCCATACTTTGTACAGATACCCTTCGTTTCTCCTTAGCACCTGTTTGGTGTTTCAGGAACCCCTCCAGGTCACACGTGGTCTCACAGGTGCTCAGGCTCCTTCCGGCTATGCTGGTCACGCAGGCTCTCCTGGAAGGTGATGCCCTTGACCGTGGGAGGAGGGCTGGTCAGGAAGTTTGTTCATGTCCCTCAATTGTGATTTGCTGATATTTTTCTCTTGATTAGGCTGGGCTTATGGGTCACAGAGAAGAGCCCAGAGGTAAATTGCCTTCTAAGCACATCACATCCCGACCCATGCTGTCACGATGACTGATCACAGTTGATGGTGGTCTTGGTCACCTGACTGAGGTCATGTGTCAGTTTTCTCCACTGTAAATAGTCACCTTTTCTTCCCCTTTCTTACTCTTGTCTTTGGAAGAAAGCTGCCATGCGGGGCATGCTCTGAAGGAGTGTTAGCTCTGGGGCGGTTCCCAAGAGGAAGTGCCCTCATACAAATCTGTGTATGTCTGTTTCCCCATTTATGTTTAATCAACCAGTTATTGACAGGATGGGATCAAGGATATTCATTTTACACTTCGAGATAGAACCTGATTCTACTTTATTCTGTGCTGCTCAAGGAAAAATGGCTTCGTCTACCAAAATTCTTTCACTTTCTCCTGTCCCTTTTTGACACACATACCTCATATTGTGCATGTGTGTGCATATGCATGCATATGTGTGAACATGTTTATGTGCATGTGGGTGTGTATATACTCATGTGTGCATATGTGTGCATATGTGTATTATGTGCACATTTGTGATGGCATGCATGTATAAGCAAGCATGTGTATATGTGTATGTGCACATGTGCATGCCTGTGCTCCCATGTATGCATTTGTTTATGTGTGTGCATGTATTTTGAGCACATCTGTCACTCTGAGATGTTCAGGGTCATCTTAAATGTTTCCTACCACAGTCCTAAATAGCCATTTCTCTAATAAGCTCTTGTTCTTTCCATTGCAGAAAGGTGTTGGAAAACAAGATCTGGCAGCTAGGTGTGCTCATTGCTACTGGGGAGTCATTGCTCCAGAACATCTCAGCCTACAGAGAAAAACCTATTGTTGCATACCAACCTGTGAATATACATGTATTTAAAAATATCCCAACATGCAGTCATCCCTACATAAAGGTGAACATGAATTCCTACTACCATATCCAAGTCCAATCCTGTACTACACTGATTCCTTGTTATTTTCATAACTGTTACTTTCCAGCAATGAGAAATATGGGTCCTATGATTGTCAACCACTTACTTAATCCATCATTTCTAATATACATGTATAGCAGGTTCAGAGCTGTTAATTGTACCCACATGTTACCAACTAGAATGCATTGCTTATGTACAGGCTTGTTTTCAATTAGTCTTACAATGTCCACATATTTTCAGAATAACTTAGGTCAACACTTCTGCCGCTACCCACTTCAGTGAAGTTGTTTCATATATTTATAAGACAGATTTTTCTGTCACATTTTCATTTCCTTACTAAGATTTCTTCACCTCCTAAATGATTACTTTAACTTTGCATGCATTAAGGTTTACTCTTTTTGCTGTAAAGTTTTATAGGTTTTGACAAATGCATGTCATTTGTTCACAATTATAGCATCATGCAGAATATGTATGATATTCATAAAAAAAAATCCCCTGTGCATCACTGTTCAACACTCCCACCTCTGGGATCCCTGGTGACCATGAATTTTTTACCATCTGATCTCTGTAATTTGATTTTCCAAAATGTCATTTAACCAAAATCATATAGTTTTCAGACTTCCTTCTTTCACTAACCCATAGGTATTTAAGAATAATCCATGTCCTTGCATGACTTGATAGCTTGTTTTTATTTATTTAATGCTGAATGGCATTCCCTTGTTGGAATAAACAACAGTTTTTTTATTCACTCAACTATTGAGTACTTCATAATTGTTACCAGTTTTTGGAAAATATGATAAAAACTACTACAAACATTTGCATGAAGACATTTGTATGAACACGTTTTCAAATCAGTTGGATAAATGCCTAGAAGTGTGTTTACTGGACTGTGTGTTAAGAATATGTTTAACTTTATAAGAAAACACAAGAGTGTATTCTGAAATGACTGTACTATTTTGCATTCCCACCAGCAAGGAATGAGACTTCCTGTTGTTTCACAGCTTCACCTGCAATTGGTGTTTTCAGTGTTTTTGAATTTTTTCCATTCTAGCAGGGTACAATTGTACTTTGCTGGAATTTTCCTAGTGACATGTCAAGTTTAGCATCTCTTCAGATGCTTCTTTCTCATCATGTCCTCTGGTAAGGTTCCTGTTCATATATAATGCCTATTTTTAATTGTTTTTTACCCTTGAATTTTAGGAGTTCCATATCAATTTTGGATACAAGATCTTCATCAGGCTTGTGTTCTAATATTTTCATCCAAACTGTGGGTTCCCTTCTCATTTTCACAACTGTGCATTTTGCAGAACAAATGCATTTGATCAATTAAATCACTTTTTCTTTCTTGGATGGTGTTTTTGCTTTGTGTCTAAAAATCATCACCAAGCTGCAGATCATGCATATTTTCTCATTTATTTTCTTTTAGAAATGTTGGAGGTTTACATTTTATGTTTAAGTCTATCTTCCATTTTGGGTTAATTTTTGTGAAAGGGGTAATGAATTTTTTTTTTTTTTTTTTTGCCTAAAGATATCCAGTTGTTCCAGCATCATTTATAAAAAAGCTTCTCCTTTCTCCATTGGATTGCCCTGTGCCTGTATGAAAAATCAGTTGGATCCACTTGTGTGGGTCTATTCCTGAGCTCTGGTGTTCCATTGATCTATCATCTATTTTTTCAGTAGTGCAAGGCTTTCTTGATTGCTGTTGCTTAATAAAAAGTCTTGAGGTCAGATGATGTTGGTCACGTGACTCTCCGATGTATTTGTGTTTCTTTAGTGTTGTGTTGGCTATTTGAGGTTTATTGACTTTCCACATAAGCTTTAGAATGAGTTTGTTGGTATTTATAAACTTGCTGGGATTTCTATTGAGATTGCAATGATATTGAATATACACATCAAGTTAAGAAGAATTAATATCTTAACAAAATTAAGTCTCCCCCCATGAACACAAGAGAGCTCTCCTTTTATTTAAATTTCTTTTGTTTTATTTCATCTGTATTTTATGGGTTTTCTCATACAGATTTTGATAGTTTTACCTGTATTTATACATTTTTGATGCCATTGCAAAATGGTATTCCTTTTTAATTTACAATTTAAATTGTTCACTGATGACCTTTAGGAAAATAATAGACTAATGTACATTGACTTTGCTATATTTGCTTATTAATTCCAGGGGTTTTTTAAAACTAATTTTTAGGATTTTAAGCAGACAATCATTGTCATGGACAAATGAAAAGTTTTGCTGGTTTCCTTTCACATCTGTGTGTATATATATATATTTATGTATATTTAATTTATTGCACTAGCTACAACTTAAGTACATAAAAATTGTGAGAGAGATCATCTTTGTCTTGCTTCTGATGTTATGGGGTTACTGTCCAGTCTGTCACCATTATACATGGTGCTGGCTGGAGGGATCTGTGTTTTGTTTTGTTTTTTGTAGATGTCCTTTATTTATTTATTTATTTGTGGTTTTTTTTTTGTAGATAATTATTTTTTATTGAAGGGTAGTTGACACACAGTATTACATTACATTTGTTTCAGGTGTACAACACAGTGATTCAACATTTATATATATGATAATTCTAGGTACCAGCTATCACCATACCAAGTTGTTACAATATTTTGACTATATTCCTTATGCTATACATTATATCCCGGTTACTTATTTATTTTACAATTGGAAATATGTACTTTTTTTGTTTGTTTGTTTGTTTGTTTTTGTTGTGAGGGCATCTCTCATATTTATTGATCAAATGGTTGTTAACAACAATAAAATTCTGTATAGGGGAGTCAATGCTCAATGCACAATCATTAATCCACCCCAAGCCTAATTTTCGTCAGTCTCCAATCTTCTGAGGCATAACAAACAAGTTCTTACATGGAGAACAAATTCATACATAGTGAATAAGTTACATGGTGAACAGTACAAGGGCAGTCATCACAGAAACTTTCGGTTTTGCTCATGCATTATGAACTCTAAACAGTCAGTTCAAATATGAATACTCATTTGGTTTTTATACTTGATTTATATGTGGATACCACATTTCTCTCTTTATTATTATTATTTTTAATAAAATGCTGAAGTGGTAGGTAGATACAAGATAAAGGTAGAAAACATAGTTTAGTGTTGTAAGAGAGCAAATGTAGATGATCAGGTGTGTGCCTGTAGACTATGTGTTAATCCAAGCTAGACAAGGGCAATAAAACATCCACGTATGCAGAAGATTTCTCTCAGAACAGGAGGGGTGAGGTTCTAAGCCTCATCTCTGTTGATCCCCAATTTCTCACCTGATGGCCCCCCTGCGACTGTGCCTGTCTTAGGTTGTTCCTCCCTTGAGGAATCTTACCCGTCTCTGGCTAACCAGTCATCTTCCGGGGCCATACAGGGAAATGTAAAGTTGGTAAGTGAGAGAGAAGCCTTATTGTTTGAAAAGGTTAGCTTTTTACTTCTTTGCATATTTATGCCCTGTGGCTTCTATGCCCAGCATTTGTCTTGAGGTATCTTTACCACTTGGAAGAATTATGATACTCGGTAAATTTGATATGAGGCATGAATTCTATTTAAGGGTTGTAATTAGGAAGGAAGAAGAAAAGCTATAGAAGTAGCAAACATGGGAAGATTGATTATTTCTTTGACATATCTTCTTGCAGAGTAACTTCACCATGTATAGGTTTTAAACTACTAATTAAATTATGCACACACATTAACATAATAGGAGTACAGTTACATAACCAAAGCATACCTGTAATTACCAGCCATCTCCAGTGAAACCAAGAAAACCAGTTAGGCACTTTAGGCATTTGTGAAAACTTATCTATGATATGGTGGATATTGTCCAACTGAACTTGAACAGTCTGAGAGAAATCAGACAACTTAAAACAGCCCATTCCTGGGGACTGTTCACATCCCATATGTTCTTTTAACAGTAAATAGTCTGTAGTTGTAAGATTTTGGAGCGCTACAATTTGCACTTCTCCTAATTCTTGATTGAGTTCCAATAGTATAGATCCAGTCAAATTTGTTGTTTTACTATATGCACAGGCCAGTTTAGATATCTCCTTCTTCATTCCCATGGAAAGTCCAGGAACTGGTTGGATGAGTGCATCTACAGCTGTAGCAGTGCGTGGATCTTTTTTGGGGTTTTTTGATGATCATCTTCTGGCATGACTCTTCCAGAGAGTGCTAATGTTGGAAGTTCTTTTTCATATCATATCTTAGTACATTCTTGGGGTAGCCCAATTAGGCTTTGATCCTCTGTATAAACACAAACAGACTCTTTGCCTACACTTTTATATGCCCTTTATACCCTTGTGTAGGACTCATTGGAGTTCTCCACAAAGGAACTGACTCTTTTTTTTTTGTATCATTAATCTACACTTACATGATGAATATTATGTTTACTAGGCTCTCCCCTATACCAGGTCCCCCCTATAAACCCCTTTACAGTCACTGTCCATCAGCATAGCAAAATGTTGTAGAATCACTACTTGCCTTCTCTTTGTTGTACAGCCCTCCCCTTTCTCCCCCCGCCACCATGCATGCTAATCTTAATGCCCCCCTTCTTCTCCCCCACCATCCCTCACTACCCACCCATCCTCCCCAGTCCCTTTCCCTTTGGTACCTGTTAGTCCATTCTTGAGTTCTGTGATTCTGCTGCTGTTTTGTTCCTTCAGTTTTTCCTTTGTTCTTATATTCCACAGATGAGTGAAATCATTTGGTATTTCTCTTTCTCCGCTTGTCTTGTTTCACTGAGCATAATACCCTCCAGCTCCATCCATGTTGCTGCAAATGGTAGGATTTGCCCTTTTCTTATGGCTGAGTAGTATTCCATTGTGTATATGTACCACTTCTTCTTTATCCATTCATCTATCGATGGACATTTAGGTTGCTTCCAATTCTTGGCTATTGTAAATCGTGCTGCGATAAACATAGGGGTGCATTGGTCTTTCTCATACTTGATTGCTGCATTCTTAGGGTAAATTCCTAGGAGTGCAATTCCTGGGTCAAATGGTAAGTCTGTTTTGAGCATTTTGATGTACCTCCATACTGCTTTCCACAATGGTTGAACTAATTTACATTCCACCAGCAGTGTAGGAGGGTTCCCCTTTCTCCACAGCCTCGCCAACATTTGTTGTTGTTTGTCTTTTGGATGGTAGCCATCCTTACTGGTGTGAGGTGATACCTCATTGTAGTTTTAATTTGCATTTCTCTGATAATTAGCGATGTGGAGCATCTTTTCATGTGTCTGTTGGCCATCTGTATTTCTTTTTTGGAGAACTGTCTGTTCAGTACCTCTGCCCATTTCTTAATTGGGTTATTTGTTTTTTGTTTGCTGAGGCGTGAGAGCTCTTTATATATTCTGGAGGTCAGGCCTTTATCGGATGTGTCATTTTCAAATATATTCTCCCATACTGTAGGGTTCCTTTTTTTCTATTGATGGTGTCTTTTGCTGTACAGAAGCTTTTCAGCTTAATATAGTCCCACTTGTTCATTTTTGCTGTTGTTTTCCTTGCCCGGGGAGATATGTTCAAGAAGAGGTCACTCATGTTTATGTCTAAGAGGTTTTTGCCTATGTTTTCTTCCAAGAGTTTAATGGTTTCATGACTTACATTCAGGTCTTTGATCCATTTTGAGTTTACTTTTGTATATAGGGTTAGACAGTGGTCCAGTTTCATTCTCCTACATCTAGCTGTCCAGTTTTGCCAGGACCATCTGTTGAAGAGACTGTCATTATGCCATTGTATGTCCATGGCTCCTTTATCAAATATTAATTGACCATATATGTCTGGGTTAATGTCTGGATTCTCTAGTTTGTTCCACTGGTCTGTGGCTCTGCTCTTGTGCCAGTACCAAATTGTCTTGATTACTATGGCTTTATAGTAGAGCTTGAAGTTGGGGAGTGAGATCCCCCCTACTTTATTCTTCTTTCTCAGGATTGCTTTGGCTATTCGGGGTCTTTGGTGTTTCCATATGAATTTTTGAATTATTTGTTCCAGTTCATTGAAGAATGTTGCTGGTAGTTTCATAGAGATTGCATAAAATCTGTATATTGCTTTGGGCAGGATAGCCATTTTGACGATATTAATTCTTCCTAGCCACGAGCATGGGATGAGTTTCCATCTGTTAGTGTCCCCTTTAATTTATCTTAAGAGTGACTTATAGTTTTCAGAGTATAAGTCTTTCACTTCTTTGGTTAGGTTTATTCCTAGGTATTTTATTTTTTTTGATGCAATTGTGAATGGAGTTGTTTTCCTAATTTCTCTTTCTGTTGGTTCATTGTTAGTGTATAGGAAAGCCACAGATTTCTGTGTGTTGATTTTGTATCCTGCAACTTTGCTGTATTCTGATATCAGTTCTAGTAGTTTTGGGGTGGAGTCTTTAGGGTTTTTTATGTACAGTATCATGTCATCTGCAAATAGTGACAGTTTGACTTCTTCTTTACCAATCTGGAGTCCTTGTATGTTTTTGTTTTGTCTGATTGCCGTGGCTAGGACCTCCAGTACTATGTTAAATAACAGTGGGGAGAGTGGGCATCCATGTCTAGTTCCCGATCTCAGTGGAAATGCTTTCAGCTTCTCGCTGTTCAATATAATGTTGGCTGTGGGTTTATCGTAGATGGCCTTTATTATGTTGAGGTACTTGCCCTCTATTCCCATTTTGCTGAGAGTTTTTATCATGAATGGATGTTGAACTTTGTCAAATGCTTTTTCAGCATCTATGGAGATGATCATGTGGTTTTTGTCTTTCTTTTTGCTGATATGGTGGATGATGTTGATGGACTTTTGAATGTTGTACCATCCTTGCATCCCTGGGATGAATCCCACTTGGTCATGGTGTATGATCCTTTTGATGTATTTTTGAATTCAGTTTGCTAATATTTTGTTGAATATTTTTGCATCTACATTCATCAGGGATATTGGTCTGTAGTTTCCTTTTTTGGTGAGGTCTTTGCTTGTTTTTGGTATTAGGGTGATGTTAGCTTCATAGAATGAGTTTGGGAGTATCCCCTCCTCCTCTATATTTTGGAAAACACTAAGAAGAATGGGTATTATGTCTTCCCTGTATGTCTGATAAAATTCTGAGGTAAATCCATCTGGCCCGGGGGTTTTGTTCTTTGGTAGTTTTTTGATTACCGCTTCAATTTCGTTGCTGGTAATTGGTCTGTTTAGATTTTCTGTTTCTTTCTGGGTCAGTCTTGGAAGGTTGTATTTTTCTAGGAAGTTGTCCATTTCTCCTAGGTTTCCCAGCTTGTTAGCATATAGGTTTTCATAGTATTCTCTAATAATTCTATGTATTTCTGTGGGGTCCGTCGTGATTTTTCCTTTCTCGTTTCTGATACTGTTGATTTGTGTTGACTCTCTTTTCTTCTTAATAAGTCTGGCTAGAGGCTTATCTATTTTGTTAATTTTCTCGAAGAACCAGCTTTTGGTTTCATTGATTTTTGCTATTGTTTTATTCTTCTCAATTTTATTTATTTCTTCTCTGATCTTTATTATGTCCCTCCTTCTGCTGACCTTAGGCTTCATCTGTTCTTCTTTTTCCAATTTCAATAATTGCGACATTAGACCATTCATTTGGGATTGTTCTTCCTTTTTTAAATATGCTTGGATTGCTATATACTTTCCTCTTAAGACTGCTTTTGCTGCATCCCACAGAAGTTGGGGCTTAGTGTTGTTGTTGTCATTTGTTTCCATATATTGCTGGATCTCCATTTTGATTTGGTCATTGATCCATTGATTATTTAGGAGCGTGTTGTTAAGCCTCCATGTGTTTGTGAGCCTGTTTGCATTCTTTGTACAGTTTATTTCTAGTTTTATGCCTTTGTGGTCTGAAAAGTTGGTTGGTAGGATTTCAATCTTTTGGAATTTTCTGAGGCTCTTTTTGTGGCCTAGTATGTGGTCTATTCTGGAGAATGTTCCATGTGCACTTGAGAAGAATGTGCATCCTGTTGCTTTTGGATGTAGAGTTCTAGAGATGTCTATTAGGTCCATCTGCTCTACTGTGTTGTTCAGTGCTTCTGTGTCCTTACTTATTTTCTGCCCGGTGGATCTATCCTTTGGGGTAAGTGGTGTGTTGAAGTCTCCTAGATGAATGCATTGCAGTCTATTTCCCCCTTTAGTTCTGTTAGTATTTGTTTCACATATGCTGGTGCTCCTGTGTTGGGTGCATATATATTTAGAATGGTTATATCCTCTTGTTGGACTGAGCCCTTTATCATTATGTAGTGTCCTTCTTTATCTCTTGTTACTTTCTTTGTTTTGAAGTCTATTTTGTCTGATATTAGTACTGCAACCCCTGCTTTCTTCTCACTGTTGTTTGCTTGAAATATGTTTTTCCATCCCTTGACTTTTAGTCTGTACATGTCTTTGGGTTTGAGGTGAGTTTCTTGTAAGCAGCATATAGATGGGTCTTGCTTTTTTATCCATTCTATTACTCTGTGTCTTTTGATTGGTGCATTCAGCCCATTAACATTTAGGGTGACTATTGACAGATATGTACTTATTACCATTGCAGGCTTTAAATTCGTGTTTACCAAAGGTTCAAGGTTAGCCTCTTTAGTATCTTACTGCCTAACTTAGCTCGCTTATTGAGCTGTTATATACACTGTCTGGAGATTCTTTTCTTCTCTCCCTTCTTATTCCTCCTCCTCCATTCTTCATATGTTGGGTGTTTTGTGCTGTGCTCTTTCTAGGAGTGCTCCCATCTAGAGCAGTCCCTGTAAGATGTTCTGTAGAGGAGGTTTGTGGGAAGCAAATTCCCTCAGCTTTTGTTTGTCTGGGAATTGTTTAATCCCACTGTCATATTTGAATGATAGTCGTGCTGGATACAGTATCCTTGGTTCAAGGCCCTTCTGTTTCATTGTATTAAATATATCATGCCATTCTCTTCTGGCCTGTAGGGTTTCTGTCGAAAAGTCTGATGTTAGACTGATGGGTTTTCCTTTATAGGTGACCTTTTTCTCTCTAGCTGCCTTTAAAACTCTTTCTTTGTCCTTGATCTTTGCCATTTTAATTATTATGTGTCTTGGTATTGTCCTCCTTGGATCCTTTCTTTTGGGGGTTCTGTGTATTTCCGTGGTCTGTTTGATTATTTCCTCCCCCAGTTTGGGGAAGTTTTCAGCAATTATTTCTTCTAAGATACTTTCCATCTCTTTTCCTCTCTCTTCTTCTTCTGGAACCCCTATAATATGGATATTGTTCCTTTTGGATTGGTCACACAGTTCTCTTAACATTGTTTCATTCCTGGAGATCCTTTTATCTCTCTCTATGTCAGCTTCCATGCGTTCCTGTTCTCTGGTTTCAATTCCATCAATGGCCTCTTGCATCCTATCCATTCTGCTTATAAACCCTTCCAGAGTTTGTTTCATTTCTGTAATATCCTTTCTGGCATCTGTGTTCTCCCCCAAGACTTCATCCCATATCTCTTGTGTATTTCTCTGCATCTCTGTCAGCATGTTTATGATTCTTATTTTGAATTCTTTGTCAGGAAGACTGGTTAGGTCTGTCTCCTTCTCTGGTGTTGTCTCTGTGATCTTTGTCAGCCTGTAGTTTTGCCTTTTCATGGTGATAGGAATAGTTTGCAGAGCTGGGACGAGTGACGGCTGGAAGAACTTCCCTTCTTGTTTGTTTGTGGCCCTCCTCTCTTGGGAGAACAGCAACCTCTATTGGCTTGTGCTAGGTAGCTGCACACAGGCAGGGCTTCTGCTTCCTGCCCGGCTGCTATGGAGTTTATCTCTGCTCTTGCTGTGGGCGTGGCCTGGCTCGGGCCGCTATTCCCATATGGCGGAGTCGCGTTGGAGGGGGAGCAGCCTGTAGGCTATTTATCTCTGTAAGCGACCTTCAAGCTCCCTGCAGCCCAGGGGATTAGGGTGCCCAGATATCCCCGGATTCTCTACCTCTGGATTAAGTGTCCTGCCCTGCCCCTTTAAGACTTCCAAAAGCACCCGCCAAAACAAAACAACGACCACAAAAAAAAAAAAATGGCCACTCGCTTTTCTTATGTCCTTCAGCACCAGGCCTCCGGTACCCGCTCACTGTTCTTGCTGCCGTGTTTCCCTAATATCCAGGGCCCCCCTGCGCACACACTGTGTCTGCGCTCTGGCCCGGATGGAGGGGGCTGGGTATTCAGCAGTCCTGGGCTCCGTCTCCCTCCTGCTCTGCCTATTCTTCTCCTGCCCGAGCTGGGGGGAGGGGCACTCGGGTCCCACGGGGCCGGGGCTTGTATCTTACCCTCTTTATGAGGCACTGGGTTCTCGCAGGTGTGGATGTGGTCTGGATGTTGTCCTGTGTCCTGTGGTCTTTATTCTAGGAAGAGTTGTCTTTGTTATATTTTCATAGATATATGTGGTTTTGGGAGGAGTTTTCCGCTGCTCTACTCACGCCGCCATCTTGGCTCCCTCTCCTAGATGTCCTTTATTAAATTGATAATGTTCTCTTCTTTATTAGTATGCTGAGAGTTTTTATCTTGAATGGATGTTTGATTTTGCTGAATTTTCTTTTACATCAATTGATATGATCATGTGATTTTGCTTCTGTAGACCATTGATTTGGTGGATTACATTAATTGATTTTTGAATGTTGAACCAGATTTGCATACTAGACTAAATCCCATTTGTTCATGATATATAATCCTTTTCATATGTCTTTGGATTTTATTTGCTAATATTTTATTGTGGATTATGTACCTATGTTTATATGAGATACTGGTCTGTAGTTTTGTTTTAAAGTAATGTCTTACCTGGTTTAGGTATTAGAGAGAAGCTTGACTCAGGATGGGTTAGGAAGTGTTTTCTCTGCTTCTATTTTATGGAAAAGATTGTGGAGAAGTGGTTATATTTCTTCTTTTAATTTTGGTAGAATTCACTAATAAATTTATCTGAATCTTGCTCTTTTTTTGAAAATTATTAATTATTGGTTGAATTAATTAATTATTGATTGAATAACTTTGGAATTCATAGATATATATTGTAGCTATTGGATCTAGAGATATGAAACTCTGGTTATTCAAGTCCTGTAACTGCTTTTGCAAGTTTTGGTTCTTTCTTTCTTTGAAGGCATAGATCTACTTCATCTAAATTACTATACTCATTTAGCTAAAAATGCCATGTTTAATTTCTGTTAAGATTTTTTATTTGAATTCATGTTATTTTGATAGGCACTGTTTAGTTGTTAATAATTGAGAATTTCTAACCATTTTTTTGTTACTTATTTCTACTCTGATTCCATGTAATCTAAGAACATCATGCAATGTGCAGTGTTTGTCAGTGTGTGATGCACAGTGCAGTTCATCGTGGTGAAAGACCCATGTCAGCTTGAGAATAATGAGCATTCCACCAGAGGACAGAGCATTCTGTGACAGCCAGTGAGGACAGGTGAGTTAGTGATGCCATTTAGATCTGCGTATCCTGACTGTCCTTCTGTCTCTTTGATCTGTTTATGACAGAGAAACATTAAGATGCTTGGGTAAATGTACTTATACCTGGTTTCTCTTTCTGTGCTCAGTTTTGCTTCATGTATTTGGCTTTCCTCGATCAGGCACACACCGACCTGGACTGCATGCTGCTCGGGGAACCGACACTTCACCACTCAAATCACCCCTTTGTCCTTGGTAAACCTTGTTCTGAAGTGTCTTCATCTAAAATTAACCCAACTTCTCCAGGTTTCCTTTAATTCTTGTTGGCCTGAGACATCTCTCTACATTCCTTTGTTTTTAACTTTTCTGTGTATCTTTATATTTAAAGGTGGTTTATTTTAGACAAAAACTAGGTAGGGGTTTTTTAATCCACTTTCTAAACCTATTCTGCAATCTCTGCCCTTAATTCATTTTTTAGATCACTTACATTTAAAGTGGTAACTTATATAGTTGGGCTAATTTCTAGCAGGTATGTAATTATTTTCACTTGCTTTACTTGTTCGTTGCTTCCTCTTCCTCCTCTCTTTCTGTTTTCTCTGGTTTTAATTGAATTATCTGATTCTGTTGTATTTCCTCTCTTAGCAAATCCTAGAATTTTATCCCTCATATTTATTTTTTAAAAACTTTTAATAGTTGGCCTACAGTTTCCTATATGCATTTTTGAGTAATTTAAATCCACCATTAAATGTGAGTCAAACTACGTATTGTCAAATTTTGAAAAGTCAAGCTGTACATATCTATCTATATTTATCCATCAGATATACAAATAGAAATGATTTTATATATATATATATATATGTATATTTATATTCTTATATGTATGTTTATATGTTTGTAAGGACATGATATTAAAGGTAGGGGGCAAGTTCATTCCAGAAACACACTCAGAGCCACTTCAGTCATCTAGCAAAGGAAAGGATAAATAGGAAGAGATTATTAAATGTTTTGCATCTTCATTGTTACACTATTATTGCAAAAATATATTCTACTTAATTTTGTTTAACTCTCATAGCAGCATTAGACTTTTGTATTTTCCAAATTTTTAAAAAGTACATTTTCAGAATACTTTATTTTTTATCTTTCCCTTACAAAAGCAGGTTCTATATTTATGTCTTTCTCAAGGTAGTATTTTTAATCCATATCACAGTGGGCCCACCTAATAGTTACTTGTTAAATGTAGATTTGGATGAATGAATTAGTCCATAAATATTGAAGAGACTTATGGGCAAAAGGTGTGGATACATACTGATTAATAATTTTCCTATGGTTTGACTCTTAGTTTCTAAGACCCAATGTTTTATAATGTATATATTTTTCAATTGAATGTTTTCTTCATTCAATGATAATATAAGAAAAATGTATAATAACATCCCCAAATATCCATAAATATTTTTCAGAAAATAGTGTGCCAAAAAACTATTGAATTACTTTCCCAATACTGTTAGTCATATAAGAAAACCATGTTTAGTCCACCTGAAAAATGTCTGGAGGTCATGGAAGAAGATGTCCATCCTTAGATATGCCTGGTGACAAGAAGCATCACAGGGCTCTCCTCGGAGTGAGAACTTCTCTGCATTGGCATGTCCATCCTGACTTCTCCCAATGTGCATTTTGCAGTTAGGTCTTATGCTTGTCTAGTTCTTGTTTGAGAAAATGGCAATACAACTGTTGAGAAATGAGCACCCTAAATAACAACATTGATTATAATAAAAATGACTATCACTGTAAGCAACTGTTAACTGTATTGATTGAGCACCAGGTCCATCGAACAGCAGGTTAAACATTTTACATCCTAAATGATAGTTTGTGTTTCTGTTGTCTTATGATATTATTTGATGGTTTTGGATGAACTGATCACATGCTATTAGTTTTTTAATATGCAGTGTTCAAAAATAAGCTTCTTGTTTGGATTTAGCACAATGTCTGATTGTTAGGAATGGATTATTGATATTACGTTGGGGTGGGAGAAAGGGTCATGTATGCAGTTCCCTTAAAATTTATGCTGGAAACTTAGAGTGAATTCAGGGCCATGGCTAACCCATAATACTTATGTACTAGATTGGGGAGAGGCAGGGCATGACCGGCGAGATGCAGGTGGAGCTGCACCCCTCACTCTCTTGGACAACGGCCCTTATAACTTGCCCTCAGGTGCAGGGGCCCAGAGTAGGGGCAGAACCTGTGTATTTCAGACCCTACACTGGATACTTTTCAGAAGGAACTGCTTAGTTTTGACATCGGAACTAATAAGAAAGGTGCAATCATCCAAATGTTACAGATCCGGAGCATAAAGCTGGACAGGTCTAGTGAAGTGCCCAAACTTACTTGCCCAGTTAGTGGCACAACCAGGACCCAGACTCGAGTCTGTGTGACCTACAGCAACTCTCTTGGGAAGGTTGGAAGATACCGCAACGACCAGCAAGTGTTCATTTGACTGAGTTTCACTGATCAGTTCAATGGAGTTTTAAGTCCTGTATCTAGAAGATGGAGAGAGAAACAAACTCCAGAGATTAAGGTCAATGTTCTATGCATTACCTAAGACTAGGATGCAGGAAATAAAGGACTCTGTGACTCTCAAAGAAACATAGCTAAGGAATGACAGGCAAGTGGCTGTGTGCAGGAAGGTTTGCCCTTACCAACAGTTCATTCATCTAAGGTGAATCAGTAAGGAAGGCAGATAGCATCTGGTTGAGGGAAAGAGAAGGAAGAAGTGACCCGGCTGTGTGAACCTGCTGAGGATGAGGTGGCTGCAGAAGCACAGATGACGCATTTACACTTTCTCCTTCAGCCTGCCGACGGGCCGAGAGTGAGCTCTGGTCACACAATACATGTCACTTGTCCAGACCAACATGTCCGTGGAAGGGAGAAGGCTAAGGCGGGTGACATGGTAGTCAGGGGACAATGGCAGCCAAGGGAATGTCTAGGCAACAATGAGCACTTCAGAAAAAAAAGAGCTGGAAGGTGATCTCATCGCCACCTCCAAAAACAGAGCTGTATCACTGAGCAAATAAGTTTAACTGTCCTCCAGAGACTCATGCCGAATTCGGAAGTAGATTCGCAGTGTGATGAGGGCCGTCATGGCTAGCGGAACCTGGTCATCTCTGCTCTGGATAAGCAGTCTTCCCCTGTGAGAAATCACACGATCAGGGAAGTTGTGATCCAAATGCAAGAAAGCAGTCTTGGTGGGGCAGGAACGTGTCACTCGCACCTGCTCCACAGGGCTGGCCAAGCCCTTCTACCCCACAGGGCACCTCCCCCCAGGGCATCTCTTCCATCTCTTACTTTATGGCTTGTATTTTTTAAACATTATACAGGACAACAATCTAGCCTGATACCTGGGAGAAAAATGCTATAGACAGCCTCCTTGTCTGGCTCAGGAGGGTGTGGTATGGCCCCGGGTGGCTCCTCTGAGCTCTGTGGAAGCAGGTTCCACACCCTCCCTGGCCTATCCCAGTGCACACTGCCTGCAAAAAGCCTGACACACAGGAGACACTATAAATATTTGGGGATGATTCTATCAATTGGATTGTGTGGCACCAACAGAGCTTCAATTATGACCACAGAATGAATTATCAGTGAGAAAGCACAGCTTGACCTCAGAGACCCCCCAGAGCAGCAGTCCACTGAGGCCACGGCCAGGATGCAGCCATTTTTCCAAGGTGACCAGCTTCTGTCCATTTTCACATCTTTACTCAAATGTCCTCTCCCTCCCAGAGTCCCCATTGCTCAAGTGCATTTGTGTGACGGACATTTGCTCTGGACAGACTTATGTCCCCCACATTCACATGTGGAAGCCCAACCCCCAATGTGAGGATACTGGCTATAGGACCTTTGGGAGGCAGTGAGGACGAATGGGGTCTTGGGGTCTGTGATGGGAGCAGCATCCTTGCAAGGACACGCGCCAGCCAGCTCTCATCTCGGCCAGGTGGCGGCAGCCAGGAGGGGGCCGTCTGCCAGCCAGAAAGAGGGCTCCCTCGGCACCAGGCAGTTCCAGCACCCTGACCTCCGCCCCTCCCCCTCAGCCTCCAGAACTATGAGAAATAAGTGTCTGTTGTTTAAACCCCCCAGTTGGTGGTATTTTATTACAGCCCCTGAGAAGACTATGACATTTCCTTCCAATTTTATTATTACTCACAAGTCATAAGAATTTTTCTAAATCACTGTTATATTATTCTTAAACTACTTCATTAACCATTAATCCATCAACCTATGGTTCTGGGATATGAACAGCACATGACTAGGGAATCACTGTCATATACTGAGTTAGTCCATGACCTGGCTGGTCCCCAGCCCAGTCATTGCATCATCTGCACAAAAAAGATAATGACAATGAAATGATGGCCCCTTCCAGTATTCTGTGTAACACCATGATAATTTTTTCTGAGGCATTATTTGTCAATATTCAGTTCCAGGGGTTATTCAGATTAAATATACAAACTCATCTCGCCCCTAAAGAGAGTCTCCTGTCCATGCCTCTGTGTGTGGGGTGCTCACTGGCAGGGGTGAGCTGAGTGAGGAAGGTGAGGCTCAGGGCCCCGCCAACCCCTAGGTGTCACCCACCTTGAGACAAGTGGTGTTCTTTAAGGGCAGAGATTGGCCGGCCAGGCACTCTCTGGGAAGCTCCCCAGGCAGGCTGAATTGTGGACAGACATTCGCTATGGACTGATTTGTGTCCCCCAACACAACAGCACACAGCAGAATAAGGAAGGGAGCTGCACTGAGATTTGCAGGTTGGGGATGGAAGGAGTTGAACTTCAGGAAAAAAACCTGCTGATTTTGGTTCCCCTCAATGCAGTGTGACTGGAAACATTAGCGGTCCATAGCCTAATTACAAGCAGAACCGATTCCTAATCTACAAGGCCACAGGGTGTGAAGTTTCTCATTGCTCAGGTCACCCTGACAGGGCACTTAGCATCCTGAGCTGGTGCTGGGGAAGCTGGGGGCAGCTCCCTGGAAGCTCGTGCCCTGAGTGACCCGGTAGGGACGTGTGCTGGTTCTCTCTGGTTGGCCCAGGGGTGGGAATGGGACACAGAAGAGGGGAGCTGCCATCATAGATGGAGCCAGAGCCCACTGGGCCCCTTGGTTTCCTGGCCAGCTCTGCAGAGGCTGCGGGTGGTGCTGAGGCCACACTGCTCTGGCCACAGTCACTTCGTGCCTTCAGGGCTGGGCCTTCCCATGCAAGGGCCGTGTTTCCAGCACATTCCTGCATAATTCAAGCAGACTGGGAATTTACCTTAATGAAGGAAAGATGAGTTATTTATTTTATGATGAAGGTGACATTTGTGTTCCATTTAATTCAAGAGAGGAAAGTTTCCACCTCCTCACTTAAGTTGGTGCTTCGGAAACCCAGGATTGTGGCTTTCAAATGTTCTCTGTGGAAAAAGCGCCCTGCCACCATAAAGTTCAGTCTCTATTAATTGTTCTGTTGCTAATAAACTAGAGAATGACACACTGTAGACTAAGAGTCCATCATGTTTCTCTAAGCTATTTGATCTTCAAAGAAAAGAATGCTAGTCCCTTCCACATAAACCACACTCACACAGTTTCTGTCTTTTCATGTTAATAAAATCCCGTAACCACAGTGTAGAAGGTCCAAACCTTTATGTTTCAGCAACATGTACCTAATTATAACAGAGGTAGATTTTTTAAAAAATGTCCTGTGTTTGCCTCGCTGTAGTCAAATGCAAGCCCAACCTTTAATCCTGCAGCCCTGGCATGGCTGCCCAGCTCCCCAGTCAGGTCTGCAGAGAGAGGAAGTGGCAGGAGAAGCAGCCCTTGGAGACCAGGGGCCACAGTTCCAGACCTGCTGTGACCCAGCGTGGCCAGTTCCAGGCCCTCCTGTCACGGGGCTCTCAGCCTCCCTGGAGCTCGCAGCTGCCTGCCAGATTACAGAGAGGACGTCCTCCTGCCTGGAGCCTGCGAGGACCTTGTGTGAGGTAGGGAGAAGGCCAGAGACCCCAAAGGCCAGCCCTTGCAGGCTGCTCCCCTTGGTTCCCCACTTACGGGTCATGTGCAAGGTCCTAAGCTCCTTGCAGCTGGTGCTGGGCCTAGAGGGACCCCACATGTCCATGCAGGCTGGCCTCTGGGAGCTGCCCGATCACACCCCAGGGCATGGCTAAATAACAAGGGTTGGAGGGTTGTTTCATCACAGAGGGATTTTGGAGACGCCTTTGCAGAGAGGTGGGAGGCTGCAGGCTGGAAAGAAGCCCCTGCCAGGAGCCACACGGCAGCTTCTGTTCCGCGATGAGCACCGCAAAATCCCTCCCATACCTTGCCTGGCCCAGGGTCTCCATAACACATCCCTTACTCATCCAGAGGGGCTTTCTTTTTGGGGTGCAAAGCTAGAGCTGAGTTCTAGACTTGAGTATCTGGGGTAATTCTTTCTTGCTGACTCAGTGATATAAGCTTGCTACCTGCCCCGAGGACCCCTGAGGGTAATCTTCACTACCAACAGCTTTATTGAGATATAATTGATACAGAAAGACTTGCACCTGTTTCCCTTGAGGAGTTTGGGCATCTGCGCACACCTGTGAGCACATCTCCACTGCCAAGAAGCAGATGGGGCGCACCTCCCAGGGCTGTGCCCTTTGTGGGTGTTTGCTTTGCTGTTGTAAGAACACTTGATATAAACATCCCCTCTTAGCAAACCGATCTGGACTTCCAAAATGAAAATGACTAGCAGCTCTGAAAGTGGAAGAGGCCCTCGAAAACACTGACCCCCACACCTGGGGGACAGAGAGCCCAGGTCAGGAGACCTACAAGGCTGAGCCCTGTGCTGGAAGCCAGGAAATGAGACCTGCACCCAGTCGCATCCCGCTCAGGGAGCTGACACACACAGCCCCCGGGGCTGTGGAGGGAATGTTCCAACAGAGTGATAAATACTCTCAGCCACATTTTCATTTTACCTAAATGTGCAGACAACTTTGAACAATATAATTCCCAGAATAAAGCAATAAACAATCAGGAAACTTCACTGTTTTCTGTATAAATAGCATGATTATATAATGGCAGTTATAATTACAGGCATTATGGAGATGCTCTAATGCCTTCCAAATAAAGCACCTATTAGGTAGACTCCACCAGACCTAGTTTTGTTTGAAATTCAAATTATCTAATGACTGTTACAATGTATTAATTATAACAACTGTAACACATTATCAATAGTGTTATGGATAAAAGCTATCCATAATATATAAATAAAATAATTGTGTGTTATTGTTTATAAAGAGAAAGCAAATTGACAGCCCAAATTACCTGAAATTTGGGGTGTAAATATTGACAATGGGGCAACTTGCCCTTCTGATGACTTTCAGAGAGACTGGTGGTGTTTTGCCCGGGAACATGCACTGCTGTGTCTCCAGCTGGGTAAGCCCCATTTGTGTCTTAGATCACGGTGCTCCAAAAACCATTTTCCTGACCTTCACATTTGACTTTGATTCTGCATCAACCATTTAAATAGGAAAATAGTAAGCTGGCGCGAGCCAGATAAAGCCTGTACCTGGGCAGATTTGTAAAATGGGAAGAAGATGCCGGCGTTTGCCACAGGCATATGGGAGAGATAAAAGCCAGATAAAAGCCTTTTTAAAGACAGAAAATAATGAATATGAGGGAAAGAGGGAAAAAAGAGAAGCGTGCTTTTTTTTGTTCCTTCTGTGCAAAGAAAAGTTTTTTAAAGAAAAATATTATTTTTTCTTCCCTGCGAAGAACTGTCTGTTCTGGTCCTTTCAGATTAATCAAGTGTTTAAGTCGAGGGCTCCTTGACATTTTGAAGGAGCTGAGACTGAGTGGTTGGCTCTGACATGCAGTCCTAAGGCAGAGAAGGTTTGCGTTTAATGGGATGCGAGGTCATTTCCCATGAGCTATTTAGGGGACCTTTGTAGCTTCAAAATGTGATTCTTCCTTCAGAAGCACCTCAAGCTGATTATTAAGCATGATTCATAAATGCTTCAGAAGGTGATCAAATTAAGTTTATACATTTATATTCAGATGCTGACAGAAAGCAGCCTTCTCTCCAACTGTAATACCCCAAATAACTGCTATGGGGTTATTTGTACATTTTTTTCCATGTTCGGTTCCTTTTATATATACAGCATCCCTTTTGGAGAAAAACAGACTTTATTTACATGCACCTCAGGAAGAGGGTGAGGGTGAAAATCCCGAGGAGACATGAGGAGATGACAATTAGCTCACTGCCTGGCTGTGGGGCCATAATCCCAGGAATGGCTGAGGATGAGGCTGCACATCTACGTAGCGTGTGGGGAGCAGGACCAACAGCAGGCGGGTCTCCATGACACCTTACGCACTGTACGTACTCAGGCAGCGTCCTTTACAGTACAAGCTGGGCTTAGAGCCTGTGTGTTTGGTGTTAGAGGCAGTACACCACATCCCCCATGACCTGTCCCCTGCTCTTCCCCCCAGTGGTACCCCCTAGCCTGCAGCCTGCAGTGAGGGCTGCTACCTTTTATTCCCAGGACAGACGTACTCAAGTTGGATAGTTACAGTATCGTCACTAGGGTTTGTCATGTGCAAACAGTCATGAAAGACAACTTCAGATCTGTGTTTGTTCTTGCACAGATCAGAGGGCATGGACACAGAGGCAGGCCAGTGCCAACTGAGGTCCAGACGGTCGCCGCACGTCAAGCCCTAAAAAGACACATGCTTTTATTTTACAACCAAACTCCCTAGCCTTAGTTGTGACATATCCCATGAGGCCTGATCCTGTATCAAGAAGCTAGAAAACACAGCTTCAAGTTAAATCTGACCGGTTGTCCTTGTGAGGCGAGACGCTCCTTAGTTGTCTCTCTCTCCCCTGCAGAGACTGAGAAAAGGGCCCAGCTTCCCCCATTTCAAGAAAACCTCGGATAAAATTTTGATTGCTTTAGGAAACTGTTTTTCTAGCAAAGAAGGGCCAGGCGAGAACCTGTAGATGCTCATCCCCACAGCCCTGCACTTGTAAGGCCCATGGAGAGGTGCTGGTCAAAGCCGTGGGTGTGAGCATACGAATCTGGAAGGCAAGATATTCTGTTAATACCTGAAGAACTCTTTCATTTTGGGATTCCTTACCTTCCAATATTCAATTTGCTCCAAGCTCCACTTGAGACATTACTCAGCTGATGACTGAAACTATGGAAGGAAGTTCCAGAATTTGCTATTAAGATGGTAGCTTTTATGTTAAGAATATGATTGCAGCTGTTGTCCTCCACCTGTACTGGGTGTTCTCTGCAAGAAGGGACCAGCACAACACATTCCTTTAAATGCTTTGGCTGTGAGGCTTAGACCTGCTCTGCTAGTTAAGTTAGAAGCAGGGACTGCAAGCTGACATGACAAGGTGCTTTCATTCCTCTATCCTGGCAGATGGCTTTTAGTGGAAGTAAAACTATTGGTGCTGAGATTATACAGGAGCACCATTCAGAGATCAGAACCTCTGCTTTTACTCTTACAGGAGGATGCTACGGGCTGAATTGTCAGCCAAACTTGGTATGCTGAAGTCCTAATGCCAAGGACCTCAGAATGTGACTGTGTCTGGGGATAAGACCTTTGCAGAGGTAAGGTAAAATGAGACCCTTAGTGTGCACCCTAATTCAATCTGGCTGTGTCCTTGTAAGAACAGGAGATCAGCACAGAGACAGACAGGCACAGAGGGACCTAGTGAGGACACAGAAGAAGGCGGCTGTCTACACGCACAGGGGGGTCTCAGGAGAACCAGCCTGCCCACACCTCCGTCTGTGGATGTCCAGCCTCCAACATAGTGAGAAATAAATGTCTGTTGGTTAAGCCACCATGTCTATGGCATTTTGTTATAACTGCCCAAGCAGATTCATAAGAGGGTGGATTGTTTTACCTTTATTTAGAATTACCAGTAGATCATTTCATCTAGCCATACTTTGCCTTAAAGATATTTTAATAGAAACCTCAAATGCACAGCACCCTATACTGGCTGCTCGTCATCCTGAGATTGCAGATTTTAAGGCAGGTATTGAAAGATGGGCAGTGACCCTAAGACTGGCCCCACAACCTCAAGTAGGTAGGAACATGATACTTCTACAAAGATGCTTCCCCTGAAGAATGGAGGGAACATAGGAGAGCTGGCCAGGCAGCCTGCTCCATAGCACCTTAGACTGAGTTGAGGAGTTAGTTGATAAGGCAATTGCCAAGCCTAAATCTGAATATTAAATGCAGGTTTGAAAAGCCAACATTGCAAAATCAATCTATTTAAAACAGAACCACAAATTTTATTACATTTCTAGCTACTATATGTTCATGCTCAAGCAACAGACGTTAATTTTTGGCAGTGAAATTGCTCCCACCAGATGTTTAGCAGCACCACCAGCCTGACCCGACTCTCCCAAAACGGACCTTCACTTCTAATCTACGTTTGGATCTCTACAAACAAGTTTTGTGTGCCATGGTTTTGTGTTCTACTGGGTGAACACTTTGAAAAACCATCCTGACCCAAATGAGAGCAGCCGTGAGGGACTGGCAATGTGTTTGCCTGTAACTATTAGAGCAGTCGGTCCAGCAAGGATGCTGGCAGACACACACAGCAGTGTGTAGACACGCTGACCTACAGTCTGCTAAAACCAACCCAGATGTCCCCCCACCCTAAGTCCCTGGGTGGTGGTGAGTGTTCCTTAGCAGGGCACTCTGCCCACCAGCTAGCCAGCCACACATGCAGAAGAGCATGGGACACCAGCCAGTGACAGCCGAGGTGACAGAGCAGCTTTGTGGACGTGCCCCCATCCCCACAGCAAATGTTCCCTATGGAGGGAACCAGGAGGCTGGGGGTTAAACTGGAGGTTGGGGCAGGGCCTTATCTGGGCTTCCTGGGAATCCTGCATGAATAGTGGGTGAGGACCAGATGGGGACCAGGTGGGAGCCAGGTTGGGGTCAGGTGGGCTGGGGGCAGGGTTGTCTAGAGGCCTGACTCTTCTGCCCTGTGCAGCCTCACTCTGTCACCTGGACCCCAAGACCCTCAGGAGTAAGATTGTGTGCCCTGGGCGTCTCTCAGTCTTAGGAGCAGCCCCTTTGAGGGTCTACACCTGTGTCTGGGCCAGTGGGAGTCCAGCAGGCCCCCCACATGCACACCCACTCACTGAAGACAGCTTGTAGGAGGCACTTTCAGGGGGTGTGAGACGCTCAGCCAGTCCATGACGAGGGTGGACCGACCTGGGTCCCTGGCCTTCGGGCAGAGGCATGCATGAGTTTTCAAGCTGCAAGGTGATCTGGACGGTCAAGAAGGAAGCAGAGAAGGGCTAGTAAACAGGCCGACTCCTGACCCAGGGGAGCAACCAGAGTATTTTAGGTAAAGCTGCTATTGTTAGGAAAGCATTTGTGAAAATTAACTGGCGTCAAGTCACATGCAGTCTAGAGAAAAACAGGTATCGACAGCTTCTGACCTTCACGAACTTCACCCAAACCGGGTTTTCCCTCTCCCTGCAGTGAGGGCGCAGAGGGTCCAGACCAGCTCCCTTCCTCGGGAGGTCCCTTCCCTGCTCCATGCCCTGTTTCTAGCTCCCTTCCCCTCGGCCTTTGTTATCCCTCTTTTTTCTTCTCTTACATCAACACCTTTACATTCAGGCACACATGGTTGTAAAGAACACAAAGACACTGTAAATTGTGAGAACCCAGCAGCTCTCATAATTTTTAGTCTGAGAGTGCCTTTGTATTCTTAAAAGAAACAATATCAATTAGGATGGAGATTTATTGGAAATCCACAGAGGCTCCATCCAAGATCGGCCAGCCAAGGGGCAGAAGGCTGGGCCTGGGCTGCAATGGGTTGCCTCCTGGTCCCCACGGGCTGTTGCTGCCCACACCCCCTTACTCAGACCTCTGTCCCTCTTAGCATTCCTGTCACCCCTTCCTGTGACCAGCTCCCCATGCTCACTTATTCATTTTTTTAAGAAAACAAGGCATTTCTAAAGCTTTTGTTCTTTATTTGACTCTAGATATTCTCTCCTTTAATCAAATATTATGCATGATCCTTTCTCAATTAAGTTTTAAAATTTATATTATATTTATGCATTAAAATAAGAAACACTGTGGTGTGTATTTGGTCATCTATTAGTCAATAGAGATTACTGTTGAATAAATCTTTCTGTCATTCAATTGTAGAGTAACTTGCACTATGAAAAACATGACAAATGTGTAGTTAATGGAAACAAACATTTATTGTATACAATAATATACAACTTTAAGTCACGGGGATGAAAAGTGCAATGTAGAGAATTTAGCCAAAAATACTGTAATATCTAAACAAAAAAACTTCTTTCAAGATGGAAAAAAAAAGATAATCTAGGGATTATTCATCATATAATGTATCCTGTTGCTTGTTTCTTTTGATTTGCTTCGTAAAATCTATGTTTTGGTTACATTAATGGTAAGGTGACATACATTCAGTAATCCAGTATTTTCTCTTTTAAGTTTTGGTCTCAGGCACCCTTCATATTCTTAAAAATTATTAGAGACAACAAAGAGCTTTAGTTTACTTAAGTATAATCTACTAACACTCATCATGTTAGAAATTAAATTTGAGGAAAGTATTAAATATCTATCCATTAATTTTAAAATGAAACCATGCGATGTTAAAACATATAACATGTTTTTAAATGAAAATCACTGTATTTTCCAAAACAAAAAAGAAAATAATCAGTGAGAAGGGTGGCAGAGTTTCACATCTTTGTGAGTCTCGTTCATGTCTACCTTCCTAGAAGACAGTCATATTTTTCAGTCTGCTGCTGTGATCAGCTGCAACATCCCAGATCCTGTGGCCTCTGGAAAATCCCATTGTCCCCTTGTGAGGAAGTGAATGAGAGGATAGAGGTGACTACTGCCTTCCTATTATTGTGGATAATAATGTGAAAATGGGCACGTGCTTTCTGTGCAAAGAGGCAGAGCTCAGGAACCCCTTATGTGCACATATATGGACAGCTGAGTGTTGGGAATCGGAGGGTTTTCAGGAAACCACAACTTCAAAGATGTTGCTGAGAATCTTTTAATACAGTTATCTCTCTTTTCAAACAGGGAAACTGATGGGTGGGCAAGTTTGTACAATAATCAAGGTCCCACAGCCGACAAAGTGGGCCTGGAAGCCAGGTATCCAGTGGCCCATCCAGGATACAGCCTTCCACAGACTCTGCTTTGCAAACTGTCCAAGTTCTTCCTCCATTTCAGGAGAAATTCGCAGTCTCCTTACAATGTGGTTTGGGAAATTTCATATTCCTGCCTAGGAAGTGGACCCATTTCCCCTTGGATTACATTCTGAATCCCAGCCTAATCTATAGTTGATGTCTGGGTGAGCCATCTGCTTGTCAGGCATGGGATTCCTGCAACACGGATTAAAAGTCCTGCATTTATTTTCAAATCTACGGTAAGTATCCATTGGGGTGTGGGTCAGGAGCTGGTGTTCTGTGATGCAGCCAGCCAGCGGGCACGTGGACCTCTCTGAGCATTAGCTACAGCATCTGTGCAAGGAGGGGAGGAAAATAAGTTCACAGGGGTTCCAAAGTGTGAGCAGAAATTGTTGCTTACAAGGATTCTGATCCTCACAAAATGGGATCTAATAGAATCTCTTCCTCAAGCCAAAAGGCAAATTCCAGGAATGGCATGTAAATTGTGTGTGTGTGTATATATATATATATATATATATATATATATATATATATATATATATATATATATATATGTATTTTGTAACTGGTGAGAACATTTTTCACAATGTGTGTTATGCACAGAATGATAAGCCTGAGACAACTGACTGTTACTAGTTAAAGTTGTAAAGAGCAGTTTGCAGTTCACAATTACAAAGCAACAGCCCATTACAGAGTAACTCTTTTGACAACTCAAGTATTCAAATTAAATGCATTTGGGGGTTGCTGTCTGTGGTGTTTGCCATTCCCGTTCCCGCCTGTGCCTGTGTTGATGTGGACTCTGCAGGATCCCATTGAATCCAGCAGCACATGGCCACGCACTGTCTCACCTGCGGGCGGGCAGAGGGAGTCAGAGGACAGACAAGGCTGCATGCCTGGAAACCGAGCAGGAGAGAGACACCGGATGTCCTGGAGCCTTGGTAGTGGCTCAGGGACATGGAATCTTTTTAGAGGCAAAGAGAACACATCTTTGTAGAAAAGTGGCCTGAACAGAAGTGTCTTGCCAATTTTTGATAGCAAATGTCCTTGATAGCTCCGTCCTCCACGTCATTATCAGTCCCAAGCCAGGTCCCTTTCCAGGGCATCGCACCCTGCAAGTCTCCTGGCCTCCCTGCCAGGTCTGTGCTGGCCTCCGCAGTGAGGGGACCACATCCCCACTCCTGGAAGCTGTGTGCCCCCTAATTGCTCCAGCACGCGATGCTTCCTGACCCTCACTGTGGGCAGGGTACCTTCATCTCTTATCCTGTGACTCCTGCAGAATGGGATGGGACTCTTTTGATATTAAAATAAGCTCTGAGGCTTTGAATGTTCTGTCCACATCTGTTGATAATCAGGAAAAAGAGGACAGTGCAGACAGAAATGCAGAATTGTATGTAAAAGGGAAAGACTGGGTTGACATAGATCAAAAATAGTTACTCTTTTTTTAAGCATTATGACCAAATGTGTCCTTAAGTACTGTTCTAAAAAAGAGAAATATTCATGTCTGGACCCTGAAAGCTCACTCTGTGCAGCCTGATGAGCTCTCCCTTCTTAGGGCCGAGTGTGGGGTGTATGCTCATGGAAACCTTTCTTCCCTCCTCCACAGGTTTTGGTTGTCTGGATGGCATCCTCTGTTTAAGCGCTTTATGCCTCGTAATTTAATAAGTGCAAATGGACTGAATCGTCTCTACGTTGATCCTGATATTAATACACTCTGAGCTAAAGCTAAAATTCTGAAAGGATGGGGCGCTATCTCCTTCATCCCCCTTTTAAATACTAAATGTAAATTGACCCACTAGATACTGTGAGATCAAGCTCAGAGCTCAATTTAGATTTGCACACATTCAAAGTTCCTAAAGACCCAAGTTCTATTCAAATGTGAGGTTTTCGCTGCACACACAGCCTTAATCAAAAGTAGAGCTGTAGAGAATGGTTTAAATTTAATCCAAATCTCAGTGAATTTCATGAATCTGCCTACTCAAGCTTCACACGAATGGGCTCATAAATACTATTTCTGCGTTTATGCATGAGGGAGTGTGGCGGCCGCTGTAACCCTGCTGCACAAGAAATGCCTCAGACAGTTGCCTCTTGCCTTTGTGTGATTTCAGAGCATGAGAAAATAAAACTCATTTTATTGATTGATAATGGGCTATACAGTATGGCTTTTCCTTGAATGGTTTCACTAATAACTTGCTGGGGCCATGGACAGTTGAATTAGGAATCTGATGACCCAAAAAGGACATTATATGTGCAAAATAACAGACTTGGTTGTGTACATGGCAGGGGGGGTGAGTGTGTGTGCGTGCATCTGGCTGGGGGGGCTTCAAGAGAGAGGAAATGACCTCTTTCTTCTCTGAAAGCTGTGAGCTCTGTTCCACACGGGAGCAGAGCAGTTTATCTCACACACATAGGAAGTACTGGAATCTACCCAGGTTTTAGAATTTCATAAATGCAGCACGCAATATGTAGCAGTTTTGAAATTTCAGTGTTAAATTAAACATATCTCTACTGTCTTAAGTCAGACTGAAGTGAAGAGCTATTTTTCAAAACGTTGTAATAGAAATTTGTGCTGGATGTCAGTTAACCCATCTGTAGAGAAATGACTTTCAATATTCCAGATGCATTCAGGAGAAACTAATTTTGGAGAATGAGTCCCCTTATGGAGGTAGGCACACCGAGGCTTTGAAAGGGCTGATTGGGTGAGGAAGGCCTTTTGCCTTGGACAAGCTGGAACGCTTCCACATCATACACACCTGCAGGCTGGGCCCCGAGTCACAGAGACCATGCAGCAAGGTCTGTCCTGCTGGCTGTCGGGGGTCGGGCGGTCTACTTCTTAGAGACCTGAGCTTTGCCCTGCACTCATTCCCCTGCCATATGGGTCGCTCTGCCCAGGTGGAGGTACCAGTGGCACACGACTTGGGCTGCCTGGAGAACGGCGCAGGGACCTTACCTGTGCGGGCACCACCTGGTCTGATCTCAGATTGGGGTATGCTGTTTACCTTCTTCCCTTAGCTCTGGACAGCAAATTTTATTTTATCTTATGCTGGAGAGAGGTCATAAAATCAAAACTAATTACAAAAGAATTTTCTTCTGATCCAGTATTTTTAATCAGATCTGTTGAGTTATAATTTATAAGCAGTAAAATCCCCCTGTAAAGGACACAGTCCTTGAATTGAATGCTGACCAATACTTACATTTGTGTGACCACCACCACAGGAGAACAGTTCCACCCAACCCAGAGTGTCCCCTCATGCCCTGTACCCGCCATGCCGGCCCTTGGCAGCCACCAACCTGATTTCTGTTTCAACAGGCTCGCCGCTTCCAGGATGTGACATCAGTGGAGTCATACACTCGGCACCTTGCTGTGACTGGTTTCTTTAGCTCAGCATCAGGTTTCTGAGATTGACCACATCTTATGCGTCCATGTGTATTTCCACAGCTTTATTGCTCCTTTTTTGTAGTTGAGTGGTACTGCATTGTATGAACACACCAAACTGTGTTCATCCATTCACCTACCAACTGATGGACAGACAGGGTATTTCCACTTTTTGGCCATTATAAATGATGCTGTGAGTATGTGTGTCCAAGCATTTGTGTAGATGTATGTTTTCACTTCTCCTGGGTGAACACCTGGGAGTGGAAGGGCTAGGTCATATGGTTCAGCACAGATTTCACTTTAAGAAACTTGCTCATTGTTTTCCAAGCTGAGTTACATGACACCGTGTTATACCCCCAACCTGTGCGTGAGAGTCCACTCAGTCACACCCCTGGTGACACTTCTTTCTGTCCATTTCCCCTGCCCTTTGCAGGCATGTAGTGGAGGCTCATGGTTTGATCTGCTCTCACAGTGACCACTGATGCTGATTGCTGTTTCCTGTGGCTCCACATCCTTGCCAGCATTTGGTGTTGTCAGTGTTCCAGGTTTGGGCCATTCCGACAAGCATGTCAATATGGGTTTTTAATGTAAACAGATCCCATGCTGCCTAAATTATTTGGGATGAGAATTGACCAGAGCAGGCTCCAGATGGGTGCTGCAGGCTCTGAACACACGAGGCGTAGAGGACAACCCTGGAGAGCCGGCATGATGCCACTCCGCTGTCCAGCGCGTTTCCCAGGCTGGGCTCCTTGTTGAGGCAGCTCTTCCTTCCCTGGGGATCCCAATAAACCTTGTTTCTACCCATCACTGGACACACTTACAACCCTTCTCATGCCCAGAAAGAGGGAAAAAACACAGGAAAATGTCAAATTCTGAACTGGTGCTAGACTCGCCGTATGTGTTCCTATTGTATCAATTTACTATTTTATATCAGTTCAGCTCACAGCAGGTGAACTTTTTGGACAATTCAGACTGAATACCATTCTGAGAGTTAGAATTGATCCAATACCCTTGTAATCACTAGATAAACTTTTATTGGAAGTATCAATTATATG